>NC_136071.1:542173467-542616334 GCF_964261635.1 Lissotriton helveticus | reverse complement strand
TTTAGCTCACTGCACCATCCCAGTTCAGAACCTGGCTATATGGAAATTAGTCTGTTCCTGGCCCAGTGCATCATGGGAACAGGGCAGACCAAACTACCAAGCCAATTCTTCACTGGAAAGGAAACAAGCCTCCGGGGACCGGTTTCTGGCATTACAGCCGTCCTTGGCCCGGCTTGCTTGAATCCTGATGGTGCAGTGAGCAAGGGACTCACGTCTGAGCATACCCTTCCACACTCCTGGTGGCCAAAATAATTTCAAAAAGGGGGTGGTGATGGACAGAGTATCTGAGTTAATCAGAACACTCCTACCCAGTCAACAGATCAGGTCTTGATCCATCACCGTTTTTTAGCTCACTGCACCATCCCAGGTCAGAACCTGACTATATGCAAATTAGTCTGTCCCTGGCCCAGTGCATCATGGGAACAGGGCAGACCAAACGACCAAGCCAATTCTTCACTGGAAAGGAAACAAGCCTCCGGGGACCGGTTTCTGGCATTACAGCCGTCCTCGGCCCGGCTTGCTTGAATCCTGATGGTGCAGTGAGCAAGGGACTCACGTCTGAGCATACCCTTCCACACTCCTGGTGGCCAAAATAATTTCAAAAAGGGGGTGGTGATGGACAGAGTATCTGAGTTAATCAGAACACTCCTACCCAGTCAACAGATCAGGGCTTGATCCATCACCGTTTTTTAGCTCACTGCACCATCCCAGTTCAGAACCTGGCTATATGCAAATTAGTCTGTCCCTGGCCCAGTGCATCATGGGAACAGGGCAGACCAAACTACCAAGCCAATTCTTCACTGGAAAGCAAACAAGCCTCCAGGGACCGGTTTCTGGCATTACAGCCGTCCTCGGCCCAGCTTGCTTGAATCCTGATGGTGCAGTGAGCAAGGGACTCACGTCTGAGCATACCCTTCCACACTCATGGTGGCCGAAATAATTTCAAAAAGAGTTGTTGGTCTGGCGACAGCGTCTTCCCCAACCTGGTGAGAGATAGAACGCACTTGGTCAGCCAGTTCTTTGCATTATTCTAGTACCAAATCATCAGATATGCTTATCAGTTTGTATCCTGGTACCCATGCTTGCCGCATTGCTCTTCCCATCAATATCTCATGGGAACTCAAGCCCGTGTTCCGGTCTGGAAAACATCTGAGTCCCATCAACACAAGTGGCAAAGCATCGGCCATTCCAATTGAGTGTATTCACACATTTTTCCCAATCTTGCTTTGATTGTGCCATTCAGTTGTTCTACCACTCCAGAAGCCTCTGGGTGATATGCACAGTGCAGTTTTGGCGTGATTTTTAAAACTTCACAAATCTGTTTTTTTTTTTTTTCATTTTGGCAATGCCCTCCTCTGTCTGATTAAATTGTGACTGGAAAACCGTACCTAGGTATAAGTTCCCTAAGTAATAGTTTGGCTACGGTGATGCTATAATTTCTACGTGCAGGGTAGGCTTCCACCCATTTTGAAAACAGGCAGACAATGAGAAGTAGGTATTTCATTCCTCGATAAGGGGGTAACTGAATAAAGTCAAGTTGCAATCGAATAAAAGGGCCTTCTGCCTTTCCAATCCTTCCTGGCAACACTACAGTTTTCTTTCCTGGGTTAAATTGCTGACAAACCAAACACCTTTGGCAGAGTGCCACTGCTATGTTTCTGAATTTCGAATTGAACCATGTCTGTCTGAATATGCGAATCATTGTGTCTCTGCCCAAATGTGTGTCTCCATGTATCAACCTAGCCATAGGAGCAAGCAGGCAGTCTGGCAACACAGGCATACCATCAAGGTAAACAATGACACCATCTTCATCCCTTCTCTGACAACCAAATTTCCTCCAATTCTTATTTTCCTTTGCCTCTGCTGCCTCCTGTAAGTCTCACACTTCCTCCCATGCGTTTATTCCTTCTAGCATCATAAGTTGGCAGCTGTTTCCATTTCCCCCAACCTTTTTATTAATAGCCATTTTGTATTTTGCACAATGCTGGGCTAACTGGTCAGCATATCAATTACCTGCTGTCACTTTGTCATTGCTAGATTTGTGAGCAGCACACTTGACCACAGCCAAATCTTTTGGTAACTGGATTGCTTCCAGTAAATCCTGCACATAATTTCCATTTCTGATAGCGGTACCTGAAGAAGTCAGGAACTCCCTTTGCATCCATAATTGGCCAAAGTCATGCACAACCCCATAACCATACTGGCAATCAGTATATATGGTTATTTTTGAGTTCTTCCCAAATTTACAAGCTCTTGTCAATGCAACCAATTCAGCTACTTGTGCAGACTTAACTCCATGTAAATAGGATGCTTCCACTGGACCTCCCAGGGTACACACTGAATAGGCAGCGCTTAGCCCTCCTTCCTCATGTCTCATGCATGAGCGGTCTACAAATAACTCATAATCTTCATCAATTAAAGGCTCTTCTTTTATGTCTGGGCGTGGTTTTGTACTAAACTCGGTAAAATCAATACAGTCATGTTCGACCTCTCCTGTCACTTCTGCTGAGAGTGAATTAGGCAGTAAGGTAGCTGGATTCAGAATATTACATCGGGCAATGGTTATGTTTCATGCACCTACAAGGATTCTCTCATACTTAGCCAGCCGACTTGGTGTGAGATACTGAGTTTTAGTTCGTGTCAGTAAAATCACAACAGCATGTGGAACATACACAGTTACAGGATGTCCCATAACAATGGACTCACTCTGTTCAAGACTCATGCATGTTGCAGCTACTGCTTTCAGGCATCCGGGTAATCCAGCTGCTACTGGGTCCAATGTGGAAGAAAAATATGCCACTGGACGTCTGGTCAAGCCATGAATTTGGGTCTGGACTGAAAGTGCACAATTGTCTCGTGTGTCACAAAACAATGCAAACTCCTTTGAATAGTCAGGCATTCCTAATGCAGGAGCAGTACACAGACACTCTCGCAATTTTACAAAAGCAGTCATGCTTTCGTCATCCCATTCTACTGGAACTTTTGCTCCTTTCTTTGTCATTTTTATCAATGGTCTTGCTAGGACTGCAAATCCCACAATCCACTGCCTACAGTATCCTACAACTCCAAGAAACATTCTGATTTCTTTCTGGGTATTGGGCAATTCCATGTTACAAATTATTCTAATTCTTTCTGTGGTAACTTTCCTGATACCTCTCTCTATCTGGTGCCCCAGATATTTCACTGATGAGGTACAAAACTTCAGTTTTTCTGGTGACACTTTATGTCCCCCTTCACCTAAATGGTTCAGTAAGGCAATGGTGTCGACAACACAGTCTTTTCTGCTTTTGGACGCCACCAAGAGGTCGTCTATGTATTGCACCAGGACTGATTTTCCGGGCAATATCAGGGTTTCAAGACATTTTTTCAGAATTTGATTAAAAACCGAAGGACTCTATGTGTACCCCTGAGGAACACGATTCCAGACGTACACATGACTGTCGAATTGAAATGAGAAAATAAATTTGCTGTCTGGATGCAATGGAATCGAAAAGAATGCATGACATAGGTCAATGATGGTAAACCATCCAGCATTCCATGGTATTTGGAATAGAATGACTGCAGGGTTTGGCACAACAGAACAGCAAGGGACCACAATGTATTAACCTTGTGCAAGTCCTGTACTACCCTGTACTTACCACTCGTTTTCTTTATGCCAATTATCGGTGAGTTACAAGGACTGCTCAATACTACTTGTAAAATGCCTGCTTCTAGCAATCTTTTGATTTCAGTAGCAACTCCTGCCTTTACTTCTGCACTCATTTTATACTGTCGAGTATTTGGGTAGACTGCATCTTCTTTTATTGGTATTTTAATTGGGTGAACATTTGCCATTAATCCAACATCTTTCCCAGTAAAATCCCATACTTCCGGTTTCACTGTCTGTTGGAGTTCTTCAGGTAAGTCTTGTATTGTCAGTCCTTTAATTTCTGAGTCGGGTCTTGCTAACATTAATTTGTAAACTCCATATTAATCTGGGGTCTGTATTTCAATGCCATTTGGAGTGCAAAAGATAGTGCAATTCATTTTGCACAACAAATCTTGTCCTATTAGATTCACAGGACTTGAATCACAAACATCAGACCTATGCATTTCTTTAAAATTTCCAATTTTAATCTCCATAGGTTCTGTAACTGGGGTACTAATTAGCTGATTAGAAAAGCCCACTCCTTGGATCGCTTCTCCCGAGAGGGGTAGGTTTGGAACGTCTGCTGTTCTCACAGTAGAACGGGTAGCACCAGTGTCCAACAGAAAGGTGACGTCATTTCCTTCAACCTTTCCTTCAATGTATGGCCCTGACTGGTCCACCGGCAAGGAGGCGCCAAGCACGCACTCCTCGTCCTCCCCCTCAGGCACCGTCAGTAGGTGTCGTCACAGAGAAATGTGTCATTTAACAAAAATTGTGAAGTTGCGGCATTTCTATCCTCCCTTCCTTCCCAAACTTCTGTGTCTTCACCCTGTTGTGCTTGGCTCCTATAATTTGGCCAAGGTGCACGAGGCAACTGATTCTGCTTTACCTGCTGCTGGGTCTTCCGTGGTGTCTCATTCTGCATCTGTGGATTTAAATCATTAATTTGCACATTACCATTTTGCACAGCCTTACATTCGTCTCTCCAGTGTCTATCTTTCCGCACCCGTGGCAGGGGAACTTTTTCCTTGCCTCTTCTCGGCTCATCTTTACCCTTGGCTTTCCTCCACCCCCGGGGCCCTGATTCTGACTATTAGTCATTTTGCTCAACTGCTGTTCTTGGTGCTCTGCTAATTTTACCTGTGCCCACATGACCTTTTCTTTCAACTCTTTTCGTTTATTTTCCAACTCGTCTTCACAGTACTTAGCATATTTAAGGACTTCGTCAATTGGTTTAGCTTGCCAGCCAATTTTATTATCTTTAATCCACTGAGAAATCTCAGGCCTTAACCCTAACACAAATCGATATATGAAATGGGTCATGTCCTTCATTTCAATGTTATCCAGGCCGCTGTATGTTTTAAACACCTGTAACAGTCGTTCATAATAAGAATGTACAGTTTCATCTCGATTCTGGGTAGTTCTATCTATTCGGGTCCAATCAGTTTCTTTTGCAGGTACCTTTCCTTTCAGATACAACATCACCTGATTATACTTCCTCATCACGTCCTCTGAAGGAGCCCCTGTCTTTGGGTCTCTAGGGAACTCTTCACTAGGCCAATCAACAGCAATTTTACACTCTGTCCATAAATCTACGGGAACTACAATGTCAAAGAAACCATCTAGATCTTTCAGGAGACATTTTTGAACTTTCACACATCTCTCGACCTGTCTGTACCTCTCGTAATTTTGGGAAGTCATTTGTAAAGGACACAATATCCTGTCGGGACCATGGAACATGTACATATCCTCCACCTGGCACTTCTCGCATAGGATATAATTTTTCCACCTTTTCTGTTTCTTTTAAAACATATTCAGATGTCATTTGCTTTGATCTACTATCTTCCTTTTTCTTGGCCCACCTGGCTTTCCATTTCTCTAAATCTCCACATTTTTGCAACAGGTTTAGTAATTCTCTTATCTGTACCTTTTTTCCCGACACATTCATATTTTCCAAATCTTTGTCTGAGAATTCTGCTCTGCAGGGTTTTTGCAACACTTTAGATCTGCTAATGTCTATTCCCATACTAGCTGCGGTGTCCACTAATTTTTCATGGTACACCCTGGTATTTCGGGTAAGGCTTTTGCAAATGAATAACAACTCCTCTTCGCTAAGGCTGTTTAGTCTGTCCAATCCCACATTTCCAGCCACTAGTTCCTCCAATTCTATTCTTAGTTTATATATATCCAATGGTTTTGGGTGGTGATTTGATTTTTCTAGTTCTCGGGTCCATCTGTCTATTTCTTCAGGAGTCACTACCGTGGCACTTCTAGTACCGGAAGATAACTCAATCTGAACTTCTCTTGTACTAAAAGGAGTGTTCTTTCTCTGTGAACTCCCTTCTGGTTCCTTTATCGGTAAGTCCATCAAGGAGATCACATATTCACATTCTCTTGCCTGATCATCTATTATCAAGGGCTCTTTTCTCGGCTGTACTACAGATGGAGTTATAATTGGAGTTTTCGGACTACTTTGCTTATCTCCATACAAAGGAACAACTGGGCCAATAGTTACTGGAATTGTTAGAACTTCAGGACTTGTATTTAATTGGGAGATTTTCTGAATTAGTTCTGTTCTTTATTTAACTAAAGCCTCTCGTTCTCTATCCTGAAGTACCTTATCCATGGAGGTTTCATGTACTATTTGCGGAATCAAAGGAGGGTTATAACTCGGGGCACTTGGATTTGTCATACTCGGTCCCTCACCATAATTAGGTTACAGGAATGGGTTTCTCGCACTTAGGGTTCTGGGTTCCTCATTATAAGGTGGTGGATTTTTCATTAATAAATCCTCCAGATATTCATCGTCTGAATCACCACTGGTCATTAAATGTTTTGTTTTCTCTGTCCTATTCCCTCCCATGGGCTCTTCTACTGTTATTACAGGGTACAGTCCTTCTACCATCATGTTTTGTCTCCATTCTTTCATTCTTTTTTCTCGGGTCTCTTTCTGTACTTTCGAATAAAATTTAGCTAACCATTTGTCAATTCTGGGTCTGTCTCACTCAAAAGCCTCTATTTCCAATTCTTCTAAGGCCTCATATTGCGTTAATGTAGGTCTGGGATGTAAATCATTCATTTGGGTCCTCAAATTAAACAGAATTCTGCCATTAAATGTACCTTCTAAGGGAAATGCTAAAATTCCGTCATCTTTAGTATATTCCACCCAATTTTCGACCATACGCAAGCATGGTAGCCTCTGTCAAACAACATAAATGATGCGGGAGTGTTTGGTGGTGGAATAATAACTCCTTATCTAGTTTTTATGGGCTTGTATTTCTTGAAGTAGTTCTTTACTTTATCTACAAATGTCATTTTTCTTTTGCCTCCGTACATAATGCGATTTCTAGCTGTTCTCCACTGATCTCTCACAAAACCTTGATATCTTGGATCAAGTCGAATCTCTGGATGACTTGGATACCACATATACTTTTTGCAAATTACTTTGTTTACAAAATCACTTCCAAATCAAATGCGTCTTTTATTTTTCTACAACCAACCAGAGGTGCGGTTTCAAATAATATCAACCAATGAGTGTGCGGCTTTTCTCGTGAGACAAGTGCCGACGCTCCTGTGCTCACCCCTCTTTTACAATGCTGTCTCAGCTACACGCCCTCTGTCTCAACCAATACCAGCGCGGCACTGTGTGACATCAGCGCAGCTCCGCAACTGACTCCCTCCTTCACAAGGTAACAGAAAATGTAATTCTTTATTTAAAGTGCAAGTGCTCTGTTTAATTTACAATGCAAAAACATTCGCCAATGTACTCGAGTGTCTAGAAAGAAAAGGTTTGTTTCACTGCAAGTAAAATCCCTTCTGTTTACTTTTCATATACTGCGAGTAGATCCCTTCTGCCTACTCTTCACACAAGCGTTAGAGAACCTGCTACTCCTTGAGACTCATCCACTCGGGGATATATACTAAGTCAAAAGTTTCAGCAGAGAACCCCTTTGCTATCAATCAAGCTTAGACGAACCGGCTACTCCTTCCGTGTGACCCTTTCTAGGTGATATCACAATAGAAGTTTTGCCAGCGAACTCTTTGCTATCATTTTTTTCATACATTCATACAGAAAACCCTAATTAGTGCTTCCAGTTCTGCCCAACCCGCACCAACTTTCCTTGAGCCACTGACCTCACTGCGACGTGGCTTCTATTCTACCACTCGCTATTCTGCCCCCGGGGATTCCAGACAAAACATATAACATATATCAATATAGCAACATATCAAAATATTTCAAACATTTCAAAAGAAAAACAGTTAACATTTGATCGATCAATACTTATCTAGCAGTAAGTTTTCAGTTTTCACAGTTAGCAGCAGTTTACCTACCTACCTATCTTAACTAGTCCCTAACCATCAATCTGCTACCAGAAAAATTACTGATAGAGCGCACAGGTCACCCGACTATAATTTTTACCATATGAACACTTGGGCCCATAAATTTAATTTACCATATTTATTTAATCGGGTAACCTACATTCTACTACCAGTAACCCTTGATCGTTCCTACCTATTTCCTATATACTCGACTTACCAATCCTTGTCATCGGTACCTATGATCACAATGGATCAGGGAGCTAGCTGAAAAGATAAGCAGTCACCAAAAATACTATAACATTTATAACATTTATAACATTTGCACTCATGTAATAACCACAAACTCAGGAAGTTTTGGAAACCTTTATCTATTCTTCTTCAAAATTTGTAATCATCAGTTTTACAGCAATCAAACTATCGATATCCAAAATCATGAAAAGCGTATAACCATGCAGAAAATAGATTATGCCAACCATTTAGAAGTCTATAGGGAAGTTAAAACAAAGGAACACACTGGAAAATGAACGTATGGGAATCAGACTTGAAATGGTATTTTCTAAAGGACGGGGAAAATAAGGGACATGCTAGAATGTCACAGTTTTTTGTTTCCTACAGGATGGGTAAGAAAAGGGAACATGAAACAATAATGACGAAACTGAATTTACCATGTAGCTATAGGAAGGGTAAGAAATTGGAACACGCTAATAATTCAGAATGATTAGTTCAGTAAAAGGGAGGGTAAAGAGAAGGCACATCTATTTATTCAGAGACAGTACTTTAATATCCAACTATAAGGTAGGGGAAAAATGGAACAGGCTAATAAAGGCACTTTCACGACTTCAGTATTTTATCACAAGGGGAGGGTAAAGAAAGGAACATATGCAATTATAACTTTTAGCAAGATTTCAGGAAAGGGTAAAGACAAAAGAATGCAAGTGTTTCTCCCCCCAGATTTATATTTACCTAGAACGGTGTGGAGACAAACCCTGACCACGGGTCAGTTAAGGACAGAAGAAACCCCAACGAAAGTGATTGCCAGTAGGCCAGCAGGTGCTGTATAGAAACCAGGACAGGAAACCCAGATTTGGTTCAGAACCGGACCACCAAAGTTGAGACCAGAACCCGCAGTTCAGTTGCAATGCCTGCGCTACACCCTCTCTGCAGCTATCAGTCAGAACCCCGATTGGGTTATCGAATTCCCAGTAAAGTGCTTCGCCAGCACTTAAGGTTCCTAAAACCCCGATTGGGTCTGTGGATTTATCTGACAGTGTTCTCCGCAGCACCTCTGTTCTCGATCAGCTATTGAGTGCGTTGGGTCAGTGACAGGTCAGCTATTCGGACAAGTCGGACAATTTCTCTAGCTAAACCTAGGCTAGTTAAACTGTTTTCAGGTCAGTGTTCCACCCCCCCAAATGTTGCAAGTGTAAGGATCCCCAATTTCGATTGGCCAAAAGAAAGGACAGGTCATCACACCATCTAGGATTTGACTTTCTCAAGCTCAATATTTGCATTTTTCAAGACCGCCCATCAAACTTCAGGTTCACATGATGTATTCAATTCTTGAGACAATGCGCAGTCTATTGATTAATACATTGTAGTCTTTTGACTTCTTCTTAGTGGGGTTAGACATGAGTTCCCAGGCACATCTTGGCTGGTGCTTCTATCTGGCTTGAGTTCAAGAACACAGAGTTCATCCTCTGGCTGTGGACTGTCATGCGCAGAAATCATTTTCAAAATGGAGTATTCCCGTCCCTCATGCCCAGAGATTACGATACATGAAAAGTAAATAGAAACAGTTTTAGAACACAGAAGAAATGAATACACTGTATACCATGAATCTCTACACTACTCCCATTACTTTATAATAATCTATAGCATTAGGATTAATGCATAACAAACAGCATAGCAAAAGCAGCAATGCAAGCTTTAGGCATGTGAGAACCCACAGCAGCCATCTTAGTTCTACTGCGCAAGTGCAAAGAGTTTCCCACCAGAACTGCGAGTACGTCACGTCACATGGGTATGACCGACGCATGCGCAGAAGAAATTCCCGCGTAGCAGCAGCCATTTTAAGTCGCAAGCGTATTAGGATTAGTAAACACATAGGCAAGCGTCTCTCGGACACCCAAAATGTCAGGAATAGTGGAAAATTAATAAGACAAACAGGTTGATTAATAAATTAGGGTTATTCGAGGTTCATGAATACAAGCAATGCGCTTTTCGTGCGAATCCTTGCTCCATCACTATTACTTATTTAGGTCGGTAAATGTCTTACCACTCTTGAAGCAGGCCAAGATAAGGCAGTGGAGGGCTGCCTTGGAGTTCCTCCAAAGGCTATCCGTAGTAAAGCTATGCTATTCCATTGTGATTTAAATGCAGTGGGTTATACGCCTGCGCTCTGTGTCATGTTCAGCATAAGATTGGCCTCTATGTTAATTGCCTTTTGAACACTGAATGCTTAAATTGCTCCTGGCAAAAGCATTTTATGCTCTTCATGAGTATTAGTCAATCCAGATCGATTTATATAGTGCTTATTTGCATATTGCAACAGAATGTCTCTTCAAATGGCTTTGCAATTAGTATACAATGTGGTTTTACAATTTAATGTTGATGTCATTTTTTAAATCAAGCCATGTAATGTCTTTTTATAATTTTATTATATTTATGAAGTAACAACTTTTTACGTGTACTTTTATGATTTTAATCAAAATTGAATAAAGGACTGACTGGCTATTCTCAACCTGAGGGCAAACTTTGGCATTGCAACGTAACATTGGGTTTTCATTTGGTGCATACATATTGATTCAAGTGACAGCATTTTTGTCAATGATCTAGTGTCACTCCCCATAACTGGATGCATGCTTGGAATTGTAGTGCACCATGGGTTCTCTTTGTGTACCTATTTTCTATCTTGAGTTTTCACTTGGAGCACAGTACACAGACTGTATGTGATTGACAGCATGTCAGGAGTATTTTAGAAAGCTGTGTATGAGGTAGATATGCCAGAATTCACTTCTGTACCTTGTCAGGAGCTACAACTTTTCATCTTTTCACATGGATGCCTTTTTACGCTTGAACCCATGATGTGACGGAGGGGGCAAGATGGCGGCTGCTTAGGACGGCTGGGAAGCGGTGGGGCCGGGGAGATCTAGGCTTGTGATGACATGACAGCCGGGCTTTGACCACACATCATCGTTCAGCATACCGCTCAGGGACTAACACACGAGCAGAAGATCAGCGGTCTGTTGGAGGTCATTGGAAAACTAGCTATCAAAAAAATGGCGTATGCCCCTTACCTGCTGCCGCCGGCTGCTCAGGCGGCTTCTATGGGAACCTGCACAAGCTGCGGGGAAGCTCACGTCGGGAGGCGTGTCAGCAGCCGGACTGCTCGCACAGCTGATCGAGCAAGCGCTGCGGAGTTCTCGCAGCGGGCAGAGTTCGTTGGCGGAGAAGCAGCAGAAGCGGCAGAGGCTCTGGGAAAACAAAGCAAGAGCGCACCAAAAGACGGAGGAGACGGAGGAGAGCAAACGAAGCACCCTGGAGGCGGTGTTGATCGAAGACAGGACTGGTAGCACAGCGCGCGGTAAGGAGCAGTTTGGGGACAAGGAAAGGAGGAGGGAAATCATGGCTCCCAAACAGAGTGCTAGCTCCAAAGCTGCTGCAAGGAGGAAAGCTGCAGTCGAGCAGGATGAGGCAGCGGCTGAGAGGGAGGCAGATGGCAATAGAAAAAAAAAGCTAAACTCCCCTATTAAGAAAATGGTGCAAACACATGGGGCAGTTAAGAGTAATCATGGCACTACCCCTATCTCGGATATTTTTCAAAAACTTAGTAAGGGCAAAGACTTTGATGAGGTTAGCAATGGTGTATTGGAAGGAGGCAGCAACCCTAAAGGAACTGTTCTGGCCGCAGAGAATGTTGAGAACACAGAGAATACAGAGATTCTGACGAATATACCTCCACAGCTTGTTGATCTCACAAACATAGAGGAGGACAGCAAAGATAAAACTGGCTCAGCTGAAGAGACGGAAAATAATACTACCTTGCCCCCGAAACCAGAAGCAGAAGCTGATAAACCCCCTCTGGCGCTGGTAGAGGTGCCAGAAGAAGAAGAGGCCGGCGAGAGCAAAGGGGACAAGAAGGAGGCCCCCAGTGAAGCTTTCTTCTCAGTCTCCGAGGGGGGAGAATGGTCGGACGAAGATGATGACAGTTTGGAGCAAGAGATAAGTGGTTCAGCTACCGACAGTGAACCAGAGAAGGAAGATCTAAGTCCGCCGACAACAGCAGTAAAACATGCTACAGGTTCAAAAACACATGGAGAGAAATGCGAACACTCTACGGTTAATTCTCTGTGGGAGAGCCCTGGAGGGGAAACAGCACAGATGTCTCTCCTTGAGGTGATACATCAGGAAATAATTGCGCACAGGGAAGAGGCCCGACAGGAGAGCCGTAAATCACAGGCTGCAGTCAGGAAAATACAAGGAGCAGTCAGGAAGTTGGCTAAGGTGTGTGTGAATCTGGGAGAACGAGTCAGCAACCTGGAAGAAAGAGTTGTGTCAACGGAAGCAGAGGCGGCAGCTGCCACCAGCAAGGTTGATTTACAGGGAGAGCAGCTGACAGATGTGCAATGGAAACTGGAGGCTTTGGAAAATAGATCTCGGCAGAATAACCTGCGGGTGTTGGGTATACCAGAGGGATCTGAAGATTTGGATATGAGAGCCTTTGTGGTAAAATTGTTTGAACAAGCCTTCACGGAGCTAAAAGGGTGGGATTGGGCGAAGGAGATTCAGAGGGCACATCGTATCCCCTTCAAAATCAACAAAAATGCTAAGGAAGGTGATAAGCCCAGAGCAATCTTAATATTTCTTGGTAACTACAACCTGAGGCAGGCAATTTCGGATAAGGCAAGACCGGAAAAAAAATTGTGATGGCTTCTCCTTTTTTGTTCGCCCAGACTTCTGCCATGTTACTGTGGAGAGACGCTGGAGATTAAGACAGTTGATAAAACCGTTTCAAGACAAGGGTATGCAGGCATACTTAATTAATCCGGCACAGTTGAAAATAATCAACGGTGGGAGAACCTTGTACTTCTCCGACGAAGTGAAAGCAAAGGAATATCTGGACACACAAGGGGTTTAGCTTAGCCAGTAATGATCTCTTGGTAGATATAATCAATTTCTAAATCAGCTGAAATAGGAAACAGTGATAACAGGTGTGCTGTGGTGTGCTGTGGGGTGCTGTGTTGGGTAGGGTGATGTGTAAAATAGTGGAAAAAGGTGTCACAGGTATTATTGTGGGTATTCAGAATTCTCCCCGGTTATCACTGCGATCCATCACGTGCACAGACCAGTGGGTCTGAGCGCCTCTGAAAAGGGGGGGGGTGGCTGGGGGGCTTGGGTGGTCTGGGGGGGGGAATGGGAGGGGTTGAGGGAGGGGAAAGGGAAGAAGGGAGGAGGGAGGTGGGGGGAAGAGAGGGAGGAGAGGGAGCTGTGGGGGGGAAAAAAATATAAAAAAAATTTTAGATGGAAAAGGGTTCGATGTTGGTATACTGTAGAGTCATGGATAACAGTCAGGCCAGACGTAGAAATCTTGTCAATAATGCCAAACATTAAGATATGCACTATTAATGTAGGGGGGTTAAATGATTGGAAGAAACGGCAGAGGTTGAGCCACTTTGCCAAATTTAATAATATAGACATATTGTGTATTCAAGAGACCCACTTACCCTGGGATAAAAGGAAGCTACTGAATATGCATGGATATACTATGTTGGGATGCTCGTCACAATCAACTACAACTAGGGGGGTGGCTATTATGGGGAAATGCAATTTGGGAGGGGTAAGACGTACTAAAACGGATGGCTCCGGCAGATGGGTTCTGGTTGAATTGAATCTGGGTATCACACTGTGTGTGATATATGGGCCTAATGAAGATGAGCCGGTAGTATTTGATGAGTTGGAAGAGGAGCTAGCTAACTGGGCTACCCCGTTGGTACTGTGTGGGGATACGAATATATCGGCTGATTGGAAGCAGGGAGGTAAATATACAGGCCGCAAACACAAGGTCTATAGGGCTTTAGGCTCCCTACTACAGTCGCATGGCCTGATCGATGTATGGGGGGAAAAGCTACCTGCGGATCAAGGCTTTACTTATTTTTTACATCCAGCTCAAAAATACTCTAAGCTGGATTATTTCTTTGTCTCAACGGGGGAGATATGTAAGGTCAAAATCACCAAATCACCAAAAATAGTCTCGGATCACAACCCTCTGATATTGACATATAAAGTGCATAATATCCCTAGGAGTGTAACCAAGTGGACATTTGAAAGGAAACTATTAAACGATGGCAGGTTTGTTAAACATCTTAAACAGTGGGCGAAGGAGTTTTTCGACATAAATAGATATAGCGCATCCCGAAACGGAGTTTGGGAAGCCTTTAAGGCAGCTTTAAGAGGCGAGACGATCAGTTACTCTGCCAGGTTAAGGAAGGAAGACAGAGGTAAAGTGGAGATGCTTATTTCTGTGTTGGCAGTTTTAGAGAATCGGCATATAGTGGAAATAGGATCAGGTAAGGATGGTAGTCAAACCGCCAGAACTATGGCCTTGATTAAGGGAGATATCCTAAAAGTGGTCACGCAAAGGGAGACAAGAGAATATCAGTCATCTCGTGCCAGACGATATGAGACAGGGAAACAAGCTGGTAGAGCACTAGCGCTCCGCATAAGACAAGAAACTAACAAAAATAACATTCGCAAGATCAAAGATAATGGGGTTGAATATACGGACCCAAAAGAGATAATGGGTGTCTTTCAGAAATTCTACCAGAAATTATACGGTCAGGAGACGGGATTGGTACCACCCAGGTAAGGGTCCGGATCTGTGTGTCCGGTTCTAGAGGATAGAGATAGCGACCAGTTGGAGAACGATATAACTCCAGATGAGATAAGGACTGCATTACAGGACTTAGCTGCAGGTAAAGCCGCGGGACCAGACAGGATACCCATGGAAGTATATAAGACCTTAGCGGATGAAATCCTCCCGTTGTTGGTATATCTTTTTAACGGAGTAATTTGTTCTGGGAAAATCCCTGACTCCTGGAAACAGACCAATATTGTGGTGTTTCTTAAAAAGGGTAAACCTGAGGAAAATCCGGGCTCTTATCGGCCAATATCGCTGATAAATGCAGACACCAAACTGTATTCCAAGGTGTGGGCTAAGAGGCTGGGGGGGATCCTCGGACAGCTTGTTTCCCCGTGGCAGCATGGGTTCGTCCCAGGGAGAGGCACCACAGATCACACCTCTCGCGCGATCTCGCTATTTGATGCTATTGCTGCCACGGGGGGAGAAATGGCCATGGTCCTCCTTGACGCTGAAAAAGCCTTCGACCGTGTGGTTTGGGAATTTATGTGGGAAGTTTTGGACAGTAGAGGTTTCGGAGAGAAGTGCAAGAAAGCAATAAAGGCTATGTATTCTGATCCGGTAGCCAGAATTGTGACTATGGGCCTACAGTCGGAGGAGGTGATCATTAGAAGAGGAACCCGCCAGGGATGCCCTTGCTCCCCTCTCCTTTTCTCACATTATATAGATCCCTTGATCAGGGAAATTTTAGCCTCAAATAAAATCTCCCCCGTTATACTAAATGGCCATACCACCAAATTATTGGCATATGCGGATGATCTGGCAGTTGTCACCACCAATCCGCAGACGGCTATAGAGGAACTAAGTCAACTGGCAAAAGCATTTGGAATCTGCCGTGGGTATAAGCTAAATGAAGAAAAAACTATAATAATTAGTACTAATAATATCCATAAAATCGACCAGAGGTATGTGGAGTCTGCAGTTTATCTCGGGGTGAGAATTAACGCAAATGTGGAGAAAATTATTCAAGAAAATTATGTTCCCTTGATCGATGCAATTGATAAAGAATTGAGAAGAATAGATGTTTTACACTTATCCTTGATTGATAGGGTGAACGTGTTAAAGATGTCAATGTTTCCGAGAATATTGTATCTATTCCGTGCCATACCTTTGCTAGTAGAAGAAGGTCTTTTGAAGAAAATGGAAGCAGTCTTCTCCCAATTTGTGTGGCAATATAACCAAGGCCCGGCAGATTTACCCCACATGTTTTATAAATGTCAGAATCTTACCCCAGTCTTCAAAGAAATTGAAAGGTTTTTAACGGGGCTGCTAGAGCTTCAGATAACTCTATCCCCTACTATGGTCTTGATTGGTAGAGACGAAAATCTAAAATTGGAGCATGAAGCCGAAGCTTTCATCTTTCTTTGTATGGCTGTTTTTAGAATTTTAATTTCGGCCGGCTGGAAAGACCCTGTAGCCCCTACATTCCCGATGTGGCTAACTAGACTTTTTGGGATCCATAACATAGAGGAATGCTTGTACGATTTTAAAGGAAAGATGTCGAAAGAATTTGGTAAGAACATTTGGGCTCCTCTTAGGAAATGGAGAGAAACTAGATGAACAAGAGCTTACAGGTCTTGGGTGACGCTGAGCGCATTCCAGCGTATGCTTTTTCCCGAAAATGTTTTATCTCTCCTACGATTGTATTTATAAGATGTATACTGTATTTTCAATGTCTGATTTTATCCTGTTGATTATTGTACTAATGTAGTAATGTATTTTGTTGATACCCGTTACCATCTCAATTTAATAAAAAAATAAATAATAATTAACCCATGATGTGACTTTGTATGCGTATTCGTTTTTGTAATCAGTGATTCTCCCTAATTTGTAGTTACCCCTGATCCCCAATCTAAATGCATTGTTGGATTTTTTTAGCAACTTTTTGGACCTTTTCCTGTTAAAGACACTGGCAGATGTGCAGTTAACATTTGCAAATGAAACTTTATTCTACAAGCAATTTAAAAAATGTCAGTCATACATGGAAATAATGTGACTACTGTTTTTTGAACAAAGAAATTATGACTTTTTTGGACTTTAGTCTTAGACATATTGAGTACTTGGAAGCCTGAGGGCATTGCTGTGTGTGCTCTCTAGGGCACCATCTTTTCCTAGTTTCTCTTCTCAGCAGGTAACCTTATGACTTTCACTTCGCTTTGGATTTATCGTGCACATATTTATTGACGGATCTGGTCATAATTATTCCACTTTGATGTTAATTCACTGGTATTTTCTTCACATATGTAGGAGGATTCTAGGGCAGTGTGATACATAGATGTGTTTGTACAGGGAGAGCTTAAGTTTGTGAAAGTAGCATAGTACCTGATATTCTTGCTTGCAATCTCACAACCATATGCATTGGCACACAAGGTATGGTCCACTGAGTACCACAGCTCTGCATTAATAGACTGCCTATTGTTTTTTTTTTTTACTAAGCCTTGATGAAGGGTTTAATTTGCCCAAAATGCATTGGGTCATTTGAGACACTGGGTTTTTACATTTTGCTGGAGATGCTTGTTAAAACAAAATACATCTTTGTTGGATTTCTTTACACAGTCTCATATGAATATGTTTTAAGTATTAAATACGACATTAAGATAGAGGATTTTGGTTTTAAGCCAATGTATTCATCGACAATTTGATGGCACCAATGGGCCTATTTGAAGTTGTGTGTTTTGGGTCTGGCTAGCAAGAGTGCTGCCAGCAATCTTTAAAAGTTAGATGCTGCCACAGTCCAATATATTTAGCACATTTTATAGGCTACGTGTGCTGTCTCGATTACTTTTCGCATGTATTTCTCGAAAAATGGAAATTGCATTTTTTTTAAAAAGGATCACTGAGCCAAACCTGAGTATTGACACTATTTTTTTTTTCCGTCCTCATTAATCACTGTTGATTCCAGATGTGGCCACCTACAAGAACACAACAGTCCGTCTCAGGTTAAAAACCAGGCTGGGTATAGTTTGTAACAACACAAGGTTGAACACTACCCTCAGAAAGATATGCCTTCAGGGGCCATCTAATGTGGAATAATGATAAGAAGGGGTAAGTGCCACCACCACCATGCCCGGCTGATGGGGCTGATATAAACCAAAGACACCAAACAAAAGAGTCCAGGTATTCAGGTTTGGAAACCCCAACAGTGAATAATCATTGGACCGGGGGAAAAGAAAAAAAAAAAAAACCCGGGCTTCAGTTTACCTATACCAAACGATGCCAAAAGGCTCTCTTGGCCTGATTACCAGATCTTTCTGGATCTATTCTTGAAACATGTAAAACCGAGATCTGCCAATCTAAAAATGCAGGTGGTGTAACATCTTTCCACTTTTTGCAGATCTCTCTCCGGGCAAGCAGAGCAGCATAGAACAAAAGATTTTTTGCCTGTCCTTGAACCTCAGGCGAGAGGCCAAAGATAACCATAGCCAAATCAAAGTTAATTACAGTTCCAAGAGAATCAGAAGGAAAAACGGCCAATATCTTCCCCAAAAAGTTTTAGAGAGGGGCATTCAAAGAACATATGGGCATCTGACGCCAACGGTGATCCACCTTTTGGGCACATTACAGGGTTTCCGGGATTGAATTTCGAGAGCCTGAGTGGGGAGTAGTAGGCCCTATGCAACGTGTATAGGTGGTTCCTATGTAACCAAGCCGGTTTTACAAACTCCCAAAATGTTTTAAATGAAATGGACCACAACTCGGTCACCTTATGACCCGGTAACGTAGAACCCCAAAGTTGTTCTGGTAACAAAAAGTCGCCATCAAGTTCATCCAGCATCAAGTTGTACCACAAAGAGACTTCTTTCTTAGACGGTGGAGTGTCGACTAGCTGTGAGACCAGATAACTATAGCCCCCAATAGGAAACCTATTCAGTAAAGATGGCCGCGCTAAGAAGGCTTGTGTCCAACCTGATATCTGAAGATATTTAAATCTTAAGAGGTTAGGACCCACTTTCTCTCTCAAGCACTCCCATGGGAGCAGGCTGCCCTCAGAGAACAAGTCCCCCCAAACCAGCTGCCCTGCCTCCTTAATCGGAATCGCTAAGCTATCACCCAGCCACTCCGGACTTTCCGGCAGTCCCCATAAGGGAGTCTTATCGCAATAATAGCCTATTTATAATGTGCCCATCAGTTTGGCCCATGTTTTGGATACACCCTGTAAGATCTTTAACTTAATTTGTTTTTAAAAACGTTTATTTTCCAAATTTAAATAATAAACCTGAATTACCTAAACCCTCCCCATCAATCAAAGCTGACAACAAGGCACCTACCCCCGAAACTAATGGCATCTTTAAAAGCATTCTAACATGCGATAATTGAAAAGCCCAGGCGTAGAGCTGGAGGTCTGGGGCCACCAACCCCCTTTCTCTCTACGCCTCCTAAGTTTTTTCCAGGAGATCCGTGATTATTTCCTGTTCTAGATAAAAGATGTAATGTCCGACTGGAACTTCACAATCATGGCAGGTTCAAAGTATAATGGTATTGTATTAAATAACAAAGACATTTTGGGTAGGATGGTCATTTTGACTAAATTAACCCTTCCTAAAAGAGTTAATGGAAGCACTTCCCAGGAACGCATTAACTGGCGGCAATGCTTTGCTACAGCAGAAAAATTAGATGTAACAAGAATATTTATATCCTTCGGGATATTTCATCCCAAGTATCGCATTGAAGACCCTGGCAGGATATTAGTATCGCCGATGTCATCATTCCAAACCAGGACTTCTGTTTTTGCAGCGTTCACCTCATAGCCCGCTATATCCCCAAACTCCTGAGCTATTAAAAGAGCTTCTGGGAGTGCGGATTGTGCATTAGATGTCAAAATAAGCACATTGTCCGCATAGAGTGCAACTTTACGCTCCCAGCCATGATATACAAAAGGCTTAATATTTGGGGCATCTCTCAAGCGATGTGCTAGGGGCTCGATGTATAAATCAAAAAGTAAAGGGGAAAGAGGACAGCCCTGCCTCGTCCCTCTAGAGATATTAAACGGGTCCGAAAGTACCCCATTAACCAGGACTCGATCAAAGGGCCTTTTGTACTGGAGTTCAATAGTGCGTCTAAAACCCATATCCAATTTACCATATCGAAGGCCTTGGTGGCATCCAATGTTATAGCTGCCAGGGGGAGGGACGCAGTCGTGGCCATATCAATGGCCCCAATGAGGTCGTAGGTTAACTCGTACAGCTGTCGACCTTTTACAAACCCCTTCTGGTCCTGATGTAACAGCTCAGGGGCAACCCCTGCCAACCGCCTGGCCGATATTGTAGTAAATATCTTATAGTCTACATTAAGTATAGAAATTGGCCTTTAGGACCCGCATGATGTGGCAGGCTTGCCCGGTTTCAAAATTAGTGTAATGGAGGCACCATTCCATGACTCAGTGGGAGAATGACCCTCTATCAAGATGTAGTTAAATAGAGCAACCAGCAGAGGTGTTAGCTCTTGCTCTAGAAGTTAAAACATTTCAGACGGGAGACCATCCGGTCCTGAAGCTCTGCCTTTTTTACTGCTCCGAATGGCAGTCCTGACATCCTCCTCTGAAATTTTTCTATCTAGAAGCATACATTCCTCGGCAGATAGGGCAGGAAGAGAGATTTTACTAAGCAACTGTTTAGCTAAAGCATGGTTAATGGATTTATCTTCATGATATATCCCGTTAAAAAACATCTCTAAAGGCAGATCTAATACCTTCGTCTGATGAGATTATAGAACCTCCAGAAACTATTGTGGCAATGTTGTTCCGAACCTGCTCTGTTTTGGCCTTCCATGCCAATAGCTTGCCTGCGCCCTCACCATACTCAAAACGCGCCAACCTACTCGCCTCTTATCTCTGCTGAATTCTCCTACCAATAACTGTCCCCAGAGATGATTTTGAAGTTTGTAAGGAGAGAGCTATCAAAGGACCAACCTCTTGGAACTGTCCTAGACAACCCTTTATACACCAAAAAAATCGCTGAATGATCTGACAGGTGTAGGGGAAGATAAGTAATAGATTTTACAG
The DNA here is from genome assembly GCF_964261635.1 of Lissotriton helveticus. NCBI lineage: Eukaryota > Metazoa > Chordata > Amphibia > Caudata > Salamandridae > Lissotriton > Lissotriton helveticus. The sequence continues at coordinate 542,595,469 of NC_136071.1, read as the reverse complement.
CGTCGGTCAAACTTTGGCTTATCAGCACAAAGTCGATCCTAGACTTATGGTGGTACTTATAGTTCCTAAAAGAAACACCCTGCTGCTTTCCTGATCTTAATCTCCAGATATCTACATAGGCATATTGCCTCATAGATGCAACAAGAATTAACCTGGATTTGGAAGGAACCAAGGGGCGGCTGCTAGGAGATTTGTCCAAACCGGGGTCCAAGACAATATTAAAAATCTCCTGCCCATATTATGGGATTTGGACATGACAAAAGATGGAACACAATAGTCTCCAAAAAGGAGGAATCGTCTATATTAGGGCCATAGTAGCCGACTAGAGTGTACTGTGCATCGTCAATGCCGACCGTAATAATTGCCCATCTGCCATCTGGGTCGACGATCTGCTTTACCATCTTCGCTTTAAGCTGTTTTTTAAAAATAATCGATACCCCTCTGATATTAAGATTTTGCGAAGTGGAGACTGCAAAGTCAATCCACCTCTTTTTACTAATCTCTGCTATAGATTCAGCAAGGGTCAAGTGGGTTTCCTGGAGCATTATTATCTGAGCCTTGGAGTCACGCAGATACTGCCAGATTTTATTAGCTCTTGGTTTAGAACGCAAACCATTAACGTTCCAGGAAATGATTTTAATATCTCCCATGAAGAAAAACCATCCGCCTTGCCCCTATGACCATTCTATATTTAAACCAACACAATGAAAATGCCAAAACGGACCACCATAAATGCAAATAAACTAAGACTTGAAAAATGAGGATTTTTTGTTTTTTTCCTGCCACCCCCCCACCCACAAACCCCTGTGCCCTCTTCCCTCACCTCCCCCCACCCCATGGAGAACCCTTGCTATATCTAACCGGAAAATTCCAGTAGAATAGCACCCCTCCCTGCGCTCCTGCAAGAGCCCCCTACCTCTCTATATGTGCCTAAAAACAAAACGGAGACCAGAATTTAAAGATGTCAACACCATATAAAACAGCGAAATACACACTCTAATTTGTGTTTTCGTAACCCATTTTTTCTTCTGTTTTCCTTTCTATTTTTTTATATATTTTACACAATTTTTTTTTTTTAAACTTATTTCACTACTGGCCCTATTCTGTGTATTGATGCTTACCCATACCCTACTCCTGATAAACAAGAACTTACTCAGGATCTCCTAGGATTTTCTACCCAATGACAGTAAGAGCTCATCGGCCGCCTGCACAGATCTTAAATTAAACATTTTATTATTGTGCATAACTTTCAAAGCCGCAGGGAACATCAATTGCGCTGTTGCCCCCAGCCCCCTAAAGGCATCCAAACGCCTCCCGAATTCCCATTGATTTTCAAGTGTGGTGCGTGATAAATCAGATCTTATTAGGAAGGCAAATCCTTTACCTTCCAATGAACGCTGTTTCAGGGCAAGATTTAGAATATGCTCCTTCAAAGCGTACGTATGGAAATTCACTAGATTTTTGCGTGGTTTAGTCCTTTGGGGGTTTTGTCGAAAGGGGTCTCTATGTACTCTTTGGATATCAAGGGCAAGATCCTCCGCTGAGTGGGTTAGGGGCAGGGACTCCTTTAACAGAAGGACAATGAATTGCTTAATTTCGGACCCTTCAGAGCCCTCCAGGACATTAAGAATGCGGATATTACTCGAGTTGTTTTCCAACGATTCCATTCTATCAGCTAAATCCATATCCATTTTTTTGAGTTTAGAGATGTCATCTTTAGCCTGGTCCAAGTGAACCGTTAAAACGGCTACTGTCTCTTCCAGAGCTCCTGTTCTGGAAGTAAGACCATCTATCTTATCGTCCAGCAGCTCACAATAGTTCCTAATCTCCAGCTGGTTAGCCGCAGACTCCTCAAACCCCTTTTTTATGTCCTGAGACAAAGAAGAAAACATTACTGCCAGGGGGTCTAAAATAGCAGCCTGCCCGTCTGTTGCAGAGGTAGATATCTGCACTGAGGGTCCTGGATGTACATTTTCAGGTAGACCAACCCTACTAGGGCCCCCGCGGGTATAACAGGTGTTTGCTGATCAGGAAAATCACCCTGCAGACCCGCCTGAGAAACAGGGCTAATAGGATTAAGGACCGAGACAGATGAGCCAGGCAAGAGGGCTAACGTTATGACTGTTGACACTGGACCCAAAGATCCCTCGGGGGAGGACAGACAATTTTGATTAGGAGAGAGGGCAACATCAGATGGAGGGGGTCACAGTCTCATACCCAGGCAATGCAGGTAATGCAGATAATGCAGGCAATGTAGCAGGTAGTGTAGCCATCTTAAGAGTATCCTTCCCTAAGTCAAGCACCTGTGGGACAGCCTTAAAATAGGAACAGAGCGAAGGCGTAATTTTTGAGCCCGCGCCCAGGTTACCCCCAAGAATTTTAGAGGATTTAGCAGATCTTAGACTCTTTGCTTTAACCTCTGTAAACAAATAGGATGAAGCCTTCTTTTTCCGCAAACTCAGACCTGCCTGGGAGAGTAGTAAGATCATCCACCTCGACTTCCACAATTGCTTCCTTAGGCACCTCTTTCTTATTTCGAGATTTAGGAGAAGAGAGGGATAAAGCCGAATGTTGTACACCTCTAAGAGAGCTAGACGAGTGAGCAGTATATTTTTTAGCCCCTTCCTCGCAATCCCTCCTGGGAGACACCTCAGTACCACCTTCCGCTGTGATTTCAGGCACAGAGTCAGGCACAACCTCAGGCACAGGTTCTTCAAGGCTGATATCTCGCCCCTGCACCACACCGGTCTTGCCCCAACCGCTCGGATCAAACTTCGCACTCTCCTACTCCTCCGCAACTCCAGGGCGGCCACCACCCACTTCTGCAGCCCCGGAGAAACCCGGGGGCGCACTGGCTCAGGTCGGTAAAAAAAACTAAAAACAAACCTCCCTTGGTGCTCTAGACGATCAATGTAGCCTCCTCCGTTTCCCTGCGTTGAATCCGGCATGGAAAGCAGACTCCGCCCCGCCTCCTCGAGCGAAGCCGAGTTGGGAAACACCTGGGAAGCTCGAGACACTGCGAGACCCAGCCCGCATTCGGGACCCTCAATCCGCCATCTCCTCACCGGCACCTCTCTGACAGGAATTCCGCGGGGGACAGAAAACACTCCTACACAGCAAAATCGGCACTTTCGGTAAGTAGTGTCAGCGTCCGTGAAAGGGAAGGCTCAATCACAAAAGCGCAGGTCACGGAATACTGCGGCGAGTCAGCCGACCGCCGCCATGTTCTCCCACCTCCATCGTATTGACACTAGTTGTACATTATGTTGAATGTATGACTGCTTTTTCAAGTTGTTTTTACCTTCACATTGATGCATTATATGTATATTATCAAGGCACATTAGTTTCCCAGAAAAAGTAGTTTTCAGAGTAGGTTACATTTGAAGCATACAATACATTTAGGAGGGAACTAGTTTCTTACACCACTCTTCAGTTTAGAACGACCTCTATCAGAATTTGTGTATTAAATTTTCTTACAAAAGGCAACTCAGCACGAAGTAGCCACTTAGCCGCATGTATTTTACTAGAGTATTAAGCATAAGCTGCAGTAAAAACCGGCCCACCGGATAAAAAAACAGGCTTATAAATAGCCAGAAATTTGGCTCACACACTGGCATGTACCCCAGTGTCCCATCTAGATGCCCATATAGCCCAGCCCAACCCTGATAGTTGCACGAAGACCTGCAGCACTGACAATTTATTTGCAATAGGAGTACTTTCTCAGCAAGTTACATGTTGCAAATGTTTGTCAAAAGTATTTTTTCTTTTGCCTCACATGTAGTTGAAGAAGGACTGTTTTCTGAAGGTATTGATTGTGTAGATATGTGAGCTGAGGAAGATCTTTCTTGCAACTGACATTTTAATGCTTTGTTCGTCACGTAAAAACGGTGTACTTCAAACACATTTCGATTCAAATGAAATACCGAACAGATGTGGCCCAAAATACTGAAACTGCATGTGTCACAAGAAATCAATTTGTCAATACAATTCGTTGATTGCTGTAAGACAATGCCACTTTTATATTCTAACCCCAAAGATTTGGACTGGTGCTGCTTGTTTTTTGTCTCTGAGTGCACTGAGGCCTGCTAACCAGGCCTCAGTGCTCGTGCTCTGACCCTTTCAAGTATATGTGTGATTGGTTCATACCAAATTGGCTAATTTAACTTAATTATATGTCCCTAGTATATGATACTAGGTGTCATGATGTTATGTTGTCGGGTTAGGCCCATATAACGAAGTGGCTCATTTCTTACATTGTCCTCTTTTTCACAATAACAATTCTTCTGTGAACTTTAGCACATATTTGCATGCACGACAATGCTGGGTTAGTTTCTCTGAAACTACTTTGTTTACACATCTAGATTCGCACAACATTTTCATGAGACCTCAAACATCATGTACAAGGCCTCGTTATGTACTAAGTACCAGTGCTTAATTTGTAAATAAATAAGTGCCAGGGCCCTCATCAGGAGGCCACCGCGGCTTGCACCACCCATTGCCCCTGTCAGTGCAGCCATCCCAGTACCTACACAAATACTAATCATCACACTGCTACAAGTGTGACAATTTAAACTGTTTGAGGGCCCCAAAGCTAAAAGAATGGCTTGTGTGAAATGAAATGAAATTAAAATGACACTTATAAAACTCATGGCTATCCGGAGTCCTCCCAGCGATGGGCATGACCAGTGCTCAAAAACACAGACATTAGGGGAACCGGAACGTTTTCAGTTGTTTACGAAAGATATGGTGGCTGGGTTACCTGCTGAGATGGAGTGGGAGTGCATTCCAGAGTTTTGCCACGTTGAAGGACAAGCGTCGACCACCGCTTCTAGACCTCTTGATCCTTGGGGTTTCAATTAGGTGAAGTTCATCCTAGCGAAGTTTCCTCCTCGCTTTATAGGGGTGGATCATGGCCAAAATTAAGGGTGGGCCCTGCCCGTGCAAGGAATTATGGATGATGCAGAGAGCTTTAAAGCCAATTCTTTCCCTCACTCGAAGCCAGTGGAGGGAGGAAAGGGCTGGTTTGACATACCCAACAGTAGTCTTGCAGTGCAGTTGTGGACAATTTGTAGTCTATTGATTACTGCGGTCGGGGCCCCTAGATAGTGCATGCCCGTAGTCTATCCTTGAGAGTATCAGAGATTGGACTAGGATTTATTTTGCTTGAGGGAGGAAAAGGGGGAGCACCTTTCTGGCCGATCTGAGCAGGCCAAAGCATGTCGCAACCGTCTTCTTGGCTTGCGCCTTGAATGTCAGGTTCTGGTCTATCCAGATAACTAGACTATTTATTTCGGACTTGGGGGCTGGGCCCATACATGCTGGCCATATGGTTCTAAGAGTCGCATGTAGGGGGTTGCCCATGATCATAATCTCCGTCTATTTCCCATTGACTTTCAGGTGGGACGCACCCATCCATAGTATCGCTAATCAAATGTGTACACCGCAAGGCTGCTTTCCATTATAAATAATGAGCATCCAGATGAATTAGCACAGGAGGCACTTCAGCTGACACCGAGTCCCTGCATGCTGAGACTTAACTATGCAGCGGTTTGACATCTCTGTGAGGGGGTGCCCATTATGTGACCAAGACAGGCTCTTACATTATCTCCCGCCAGGTATTGGGGTCGGTTTGTCCCTTGGAGGTTTCTTGGCTGCACACCTACACACACTCAGAATAAGGTCTGCATGGTAGGAGTACACTAGATTACAGGCTCGTTTACATGCCTGAATATATACACTGTTTTAGCACTGTGGTAGAACTATATCTACTATTTATGCTTTTAGTGATTGGAATAACTTTCTTCTGCCTCTATCTACTGATTATCGTAGCACATGTATTCTACGCAAGAAAAACTTTTGTTCAATAAATATGTTGGAAACGTCCCACTGTGTAATCTGTATAGTTTTCTGAGCACAAGTAAGCACGAGTGACTGAGCAAAAAGATTCTGATCTGTGTCCACGATCACTGAAGGGTCAGAGTTGTCATGTTCAGTGGTTGCTAGAAGCCATTTGCTACCTTGTAAGGTTAGCGGGGCTTATGGTGGTACTGCGAGCTAGCTGGTCTCTAGGCCAACATATCTTGCTGTGGTGCATGGAATCAGTCTACGCACCTCGCCCAAGGTTTATGCTGTCCAACAAACACACAGGTCCTATGGACTGATAGGAACTACACAACAATGAATCTCCCCAGATGTTAGACCTGGCTCTTTTTGCAGGGTTATCCCCAAACTTTTTGTCCTCCTCCACTTATTTTTCAGACCTTCTTTTTGTTTGCTTTAGCACTCTGGACACTTAACCAGTGCTATTCAGTTTTAATGTGGATTGCTCTCTCCCCTAAACATGGTATGGTTGGTTTACACATGTTTGGCATATTTGATTTACCTGTAAGTCCTTTGTAAAGTGGTTTCCCATTTACCTATGGCCTGTAAATGAAATGCTACTAGTGGGTCTCTTCTGTGGGGTGCTTGGCCCACCCACAGAAGTAGCCTTTCAAACCTGTTTCAGGCCTGTCACTGCAGGTCATGTGCACAGTTTACTGCCACTTTAACTTGGCACTTAAAACTACTTGCCATGCATTAAACTCTCCTTTTATTACATGTAGGTCATCGCTAAGGTAGACACTAGGTAACCCTATGGACAGAGTGCTGTGTGAGTAAATGGTAGGATATGCACCTTTATGAGGGACATGTCCTGGTAGTGACAAACATCCTATTTCATTTTTCGCTTCTGATAAGGTTACTCCTTTAATAGGCTAGCATTGGGAATTCCCTTATATATATTTTTAGTGGTAATCCCAGATCTGAAAGGAGCAGCACTGCCATGTTTTCTATGTTTAGAATGGTAGTGATAAATCCTACATACAGGTGTAGTTGGATTTTACATTACTATTTTAGAAATGCACTTTTAGAAAGTGGGCATTTCTCTGTGCTTATGTCTCCTTGTGCTTTGCAGCCTGACTCCGTTACACACCTTAGCTAAGTGGCAGCTACACTTGGTGCATACTTTACAAACAGCCACCACACAGAAAGGGCAGGGTATGACAGGGGATACATCTGCATTCATCTGCATACTGATAGTCTTCCTGGGCTGCCAAAGGGAGAGGTGGATCACACTTCCCATTTGTATAGGTCATGTCCTGCCATTACACAAATGGCTGATTTACCCCCTACTGTTTGTCTAGAGCTAGTCTGGTTAGAAAGGGATTGGTGCACACTTCTAAGGGTTCCTTTGAAGTCATCCTCTGGTCAAAAACATTTTTAGTATGGGAACTGGGGCTCTGACCCCATGGTTTGAGACTTGGACTTATGATTTTACATATCATTTTCCCATTGAGTTTCAGGTGGGACACACCCATCCATTTAGCGACTTCGGATAGGCAAGGGGCCATATATACATTAAAAAGGTTTGGGCTTAATGATAAGCCCTGGGGAACACCACACAGCAGGAGCATGGGTTTGGAGCTCACACTTCCTTCAAAGACCTGGAAGGAGCGTCCTTCCAGGAAGGAGCGCAGCCACCTTAGTGCAGTTGAAACTACTAGTCAAACAACCGCAAAGGTGCACCACAAAGAACAAGAAATGGATTCAAATGACATTGATGAGAAAAAAAAAGGATTTTTTTTTCTCCACAGAGATGTTGATAATCTTCAAGTAATCTTTATTTTCAATTTTTCAATACAACGTACAGCCGACGCGTTTCGTCCCAAGCTGGGACTTCTTCAGGGCTTTTATAGATGTGGTCTGTCCCTTTTAGAGCGAAATGTGCAGAAAACACAGGGTCCGGAGAACGTCTTCCCAGACTCAATATCCCATTGTGCAAGCTGGTATATATATTTATTATTTTTTCATCCAGTTTGAAACAGACAGGGTTGAACTATATACTTTATAACTCAGTGGGGACAAGGATTTGCAGGGTTCCTAAATATTGTAGTATTCTGTACTATTCTGTAGTATTTATCGGAGTGCCAAGGGACAAAAGGTCCTGTCAGTCCCTGGGAAGAGGATGTGGGCACTGTATTACAGTAGGCCGTTCGTATTAAAACAGCCGGCGCCCATCCACAAAGCCTTCGTCCCGCCGAAACACCCGCAAGGACGCTGTGTTGAAACTACTCCTATGTTCCTGAGACGGTGAATCAGAATGTGGTGATTCACCGTATCGTATACTGCACTCAAGTCAAGGAGTATTGTGGCTGCCGACCCTCCTGAATTTAACATTTTCATGCTTTCCTCCACCACCGCCAGCAGAGCAGTTTCCGTGCTTTGGCCGGGGTGGAATCCTGACTGGGAGGGGTGGAGCAAGCTCGAGGATTCGAGAAAGTTTGAAAGGATTTGGTTAACATACTTTTCGGCAATTTTGGCCATCCTTGGGAGAAGGGAAATCGGGCGGTAGTAGCCCAGATCAGCAGGATCCAGATGTGGCTTTTTCAGGAGTGCTTTTACCATTGCCTTCTTTCAGCTGGGGGGGGGGGGGCAGTGAGGCATTGATTACGTTTGTGGCAGTAGGGGTGGATGCTTCTTTTTCCAGAACGTTCATAGGAGCAGGGTCACTAGGTGAGCCACTTTTAACTGAAGAAACCAGTGTCAGAGTCGTTTCCTGGGGAGGGGGAGATCGACTCCAGCAGGTGTCTGGGTTGGGGAGGATCCAGGACAAGGTGCACGTTTGCACTGGCGTGTTCGTCAACAATAGGTGGCAGCAGTTTAATAATATTTTGGGTTTTCGTAGTGAAGAACTCTGCCTGTTTATCGCAGCGTTGACCTGAATGTTCCAGGATAATTTGAAGGACCAGGTTTTTAAGGAGCTTATTAATGATATGGAATGTCTCTCTAGGGTAGTTAGCGGCTTGCAGGATTTTTTTTCTCATAGAAAGAAGCCTGCGCCTTTTTAATTTTGGTCCTGTACTTCCCAATGGCTTTCCTGTTTTCGAGCTTCTTGTTGGGGGGGAAGTCTTTCCTTCAGGCTCTCTCTTGTACTTTGCAATAATGTTTTAGGATGCGTAGTTCCCGGGAATACCAGGGGGATTTATATGGACTATTCTTTTTCTTTAATAAGGTCTTAGGGAGGACCAGGTTCAGTGAGTCTTCTATCCAGCTGCAAAAGTCGACCCAATTGCCCAATGGAAGTTTGGACCAGGGCCAATCCAGGATCCGTACGGGTTGGGAATAACGGGTAGAGTCCTGAGGACACCAAGAGAGGGGGATAAGAAAGCGGTCGGACCTCAGGATGGGGATAGGGTTATTTCCTGTGAAGTTCTCCAGGTTGGAGAACACGGGAACGAGGCAGTGTCCGAGGACACGAGTTACTAGTGAGACTTTTTGGGATAGCTGAAGAGTCGCAAGGTCACTTGCTAATTTCTGTGCGAGAGCAGCTCCTGGGTCATCGAAGTGTAAGTTAAAATACCAGAAAATGGTGAAATTTGTGGGTGTGCTGGCTATGTTAATAGCTTTTTCTATCAAAGCTTTACAGAAGGTGCCTGCTGCACCTGGGGGTCGATAGATCAAAATGCCAGTGAGCGAGAGAAGAGAGGTGAATTCTATTGACAATTGCACTTTCTCGCAGTCAGGTAGAGTGTTTCCTCTTAGGCGACAGATGAGGTGATCTTTATTATTTAAGATCGCAATTCCCCCGCCCTTGCCTGTTGTTCTATCCACTCTTTGTATCAGGTAACCCTGAGGGAGTGTTTGCACAATGTCAGGCTCTGAGCTCGTGTTGAGCCAGTTTTCCGTTAAGAATAAGATCTCTGGAGCCTGGTCTTGTAACAACATAGAAATTTCTGTGGTGTGTTTGGGTAGGGATCTGCAGTTCAGAAGGACGATTTTGTAGGAGGTCTAGGGTAAGGAGGGGGTGGTGAATAGGAGGGAAAATGTGAACGGGCAATGAGGGCATTTTGTGGTTGAGGTTTCACCTAGCATGTGGGGATAGCAGTTAGGTCTGAGAGTGCCATTTAATTGATGGCTTTAATATTGGTAGTGGCCTGGGTGAGGAGATCCAGGGGTACGGGCACAGACGGGCGCAGACAGGCTTTCCTTTAGCGCGCCAGTGGCGCTCACGCTGAGCGCGTCTGCTGCGTGGTTGCGTCATCAGGCGTTTTTAAGCAGCTTTTTTTCGGACGCCAGGAGCCGCAACTAGACCGCTGCCCCATGCGCCTAGAGTGCCAAAGAGGAAGTGGCGCACGGACCCTCCTACCCCTTGAGCATTGAACACAGCTCTACTGGGTGAGGGGACACCGCATGAACAAATGGCAGTCTAAAGGTGATTCAATTCGGTAAAATGTGCTAACAACAATAGTTAAAATGCGCAAAGCAAAGTAGCAGCAATAGAATGATTTTTTTAAATCAAGGAGCAACTTGTGACCTCTCTTCCTCTTACGAGGGTTCCGAGAAACTGGTCAGCCTGGGCGCACTCGCATCAACAGGCTTTTTGAGGCAGGTTTTTAAGCGACGCCCGGAGCAGCAACCAGACCGCTGCCCCGTGCGCCTAGAGTGCAGAAGAGGAAGTGGTGCGCGGACCCTCCGGGCCCATGAGCATTGAACACAGCTCTTCCGAGTGAGGGGGTACGTGTCTACAAATGGCAGTCTAAAGGTGATTCAAATCAGTAAAATATGCAAACAACAATAGTCAAAATGCGCAAAGCAAAGTAGCAGCAAGTGGCAAACAGTGTGGAGATATTATTTGTTTTTAAGATGTATTAAATTAATAAAACATTTGTTGTTTTGCTGATCTCAAAATCACCCTAGGAGCTCCACCATGTGGGAACTGGGGCTCTGACCCCATGGTTTGAGACTTGTACCCAGACGCTGCAGGTTCTACGAACTGTGCATTGCCAGAGGACTGCTGTGCTGCTAGGAGGAATCTCCATTTGGGACTCTTTGCTTTGTTGTGCTGATCTGCTTGGCTGCAGGGCTACTGGAGGAGCAACCACTCTCACAAGTAACTGTATGTACTGACCTCAGCACTTCCCTTTTTAGACAGCGGGTGTTGAGCACTTTCTCACTCCCTAAAGCAGCATAAATCCCTGAGGATCAGAGGGCCTCAAAATCACTGTGCCTGCGAGGGGAGCCAAGTTTGGTGATGTGGCACATGCTACAGCTTCTCTGCTGCCTCACGCTGCACACCCAACTTCTGCTCATGACTGGTAATTGCCACAGCGGGTGGTATTAGAAGACAGCAGCTTCAAGAGAAAGCTGTTCAGCACCTTCGAGACGCAGTACTTAGCAGCCATTAGTGAGCCAGGCACACAATGTTCAATAGCCCGGCTCCGCCCTTTGAGTATCACAGTTTGTGCCCAGCCTGAGGTTTAGAAGGAGCAGTCCCTGTCCCTGTCCCTGAACCCGCTAGTATTTCAGCAAGCATCTCTGGGAGGCGGGGATACTGCTGACGCCAGTGACAGCCATTCTGAGGACTGGCTGCATTCGCAAGAGAAGTTGCCACCTTTGGTTTTCCCTGGTGGGAACAAGACTACTGTCTGTCCTGCTTGCCTTCCAGCGGGAGAACCCCAGCTGCCATGAGAGGTACTGTGAACAAGGGCCCTGGTGGGAGGAAGCTTGTGGAAGTAGACCTGCGCTCCAAGGCCATTACTCCTGCAGTGCCGCAGGAGGTCCTAGGGGCCTGCACAGCTTCCATGTGCCCCCCTAAAGTACTGAAGATGAGGGGGGCTGGGGGAGCCATGAATCTGTCCAGTGCTCCTCCATTCCTTGGCAAGAGACACGCCCTATCAAATAAATCTCTTGTGGGCATCGGTGGTGACTCGACTGGCCCCCAGAAGGCTCCAGACTCACCAGACCTTGAGTCATTACTCTACAGGGCAGACCTCTGTGGAGGATGCCAAGAAGATTAGGAGACTACACCCGAGACGGGCTTTAAATGCATGTGACTACCTGGGGGTGATCTCAAGGTCCCAGTTTACTTTTCCTAGGGGAGTTCTTACAGTGCCTCTGTGAGACCTCACTGCAAGTACCGGAAAACACTTAGTAGGTGCACTGGTGCTTCTGGGCCCTACATGTTGTGTTTGAATGCAATCAACGTAATAGGGCTCACCAGGGCCGGCTTTAGCGCTGGTGGTGCCGGGTACGGCAATGTTTATTGGCGCCACCCAATGACCACCTCCGCCACAGATTCCCTCACGACCACATTTTAACAGTGCAGGTCAAGTCTCCATTACCACTCTCTCTCTCCTGCATTTAATTTGTTTTATAGTGCCACTCATACCAGTGTGGTGTGTCAGAGCACTTTTCATCAGACACACTACACAGGGACAATCATCATCAATACTGGTAGACAGAATAGTTTAATGGTATGTTTCTGGAGAAGCACAAACTCAGAGTTTAAAATGTAACTCCATGGTTGGGGGTTCTCTTTAACAATAAGAATTGATTTCTATTCAAATGAACGCTTTTTCCAACATTAGGATAATGAAATTCTGGGGCAAAAATCATAACGTTCTAATCTATACCTTGTAGTTTGCATGCAGCTGTTTGATGATGGTTAATAGCTCATTGTTCTATGTTAGGGTTTTAACTTATAAATTACAAGTAACAAAAGGATCTCTCAGACAAAAACAGTAACCAACTGACATTTACATTATCTGCACTCTGTGATCTGCATGGTAAGTGTTCTTTGTAGCAGGCATATTAACCCAATGTGCTACCTTACCAGGAGTCAAAACATCCACATGACAAACCTCGGATCTCTCTCTAGGAAGAACATTAATCACCGGAGTTATCTTGACTTTTTTTATGGCCTGAAATTGCTGTACCATAATATAGTTCAAACATGATGTCCCCACCCAAAGTCAGCACCCAGTGCAGTGGCAACAGTTACACCGCCCTAGAGCCGGCACTGGGGCTCACTGAAATTAACAGGCCTATATGCTCACCGTAATATTAGATGGTTTACCCTAGACATACAAATGACATGGAGTCGAATAGAAGACCTGGACAACCTCCTCACCTGCATTGCGCACTGTTCTCAACAGGGCTATGTATATTTATGTCTATGAGTGCAATTAGATATGTATTTTTTCTCCACAGAATGTAATTGTGACATGGAGTTTTTCTAGTGGGTTGTAAGTACAATCCACACACTTGCTGCATGTCCTAGTGTGCCTACATGCGTCTATCGGTTCTAAAGAAAGCCATTTGGGGGTGTGGCTAAGATGGCGGCCTGACCAGACGTGTCCTGCGAGGCTCCCCGACCCTGAACCCCAAATCGCCCTTTTAATAGAGTGATCTGCCCCTTAAAATCACGTATTTTACAGCCGGGGGTGCAGCGCCCTGCCCCGGTGCTCCTCACCTGAAGATCTGAGCTACGTCGCCCACTGGAGCTGTGGGGCGTACAATGAGAGCTCCCGCCGGCGTGAGGCAGCGAAATGGCGGCCGTGGGTGCTCGGCACCTGGAGTGACTCCTGCACCCTGCGGTCTGGTATAGCGCGAGCGGAAGGACGCGTGCGGCCACCGCCACCCTCAGTACAGCGGACTGACGGACCCAGGCTTCCCGTGGCCGACGCACGGCCGAGGCTGACAGTGGTAGCGCCAGTTGGCGGCCAGGAGGGCTGCTGAGCCACTCGAGCCCCCGGCCTAGGGCCTAGCTTCCGAGGAGGATGACGCGGAGCGGCGGCTCCTGCACCCCGAGTGGGTGCGGGCCCTTCAGAGAGACATCGGACCCCCCGGCCTAGTGGATACCGGCTGATCTCGTCACCTGGAGGCTGGGCCTGTGCAGAGGTGGGCAGGATAGACGGCGGCGGAGACGGAGAACCGGGCCTCAGTTCCGGGGACAAGGGGTCCGGGACATACGGGGTTGCTGCGCGCCAGTGATCGGGCGGCCATACGCACTAACAGCCTGGTGACTGAACCCGAGACCGACAGGAGAGACGCCACGCCCCCAGCTTGCTCGTTCTCTCAGGCAGAGCTCTGAAAATCGAGGCCCAGGCTTCGGGCCTACTGTGAGGGTACACCGGCGGCCGCTGACATAGCACCATATCCACACTGGAGTGATCACCACCCACGCACTGGCGACCCACCCTGAGGGACATCCAACAGGCGCTACTTACACTGGGGCCCGAGCCCGGACCCACTCCGAGGACCATTGGACTCCTCTTCTACGGCTGACCCCTCGATGGTCAAACCTCGCACTGGGGGCCCCCGGAAGAGAATGGAACACCCTTGAGGATGCAACACAACGGCAGCGGCCCCTCCGGGCCCAGCATCCACCCCGGCGGGCCGGCCGCGGGAGTTACAGGCCCGAGCAGGGAGCCCCTACAACTTTGCACCGTGAACTTCGGCGCGGACACCGAGGCATTTGCTCATTGATCGCGGGGGCATAACGGACTCGGACTGGCGCTGACCAGCTCTCAGCCCTCCCGAACGGGCAGGAATACTTGAAGGCCCCCCAGTGCCTCAGGCATAACAAGTTCTCAGACACCGACACGGGCCTAGCGAGTCCTGTCCCCGACATCGCCATGGTGATACCCGCAGCCTCCCGGAGTGCGCCACCCGGACATTAAGAAATTACAAAACTCCGGCGACATGGCTAACACGGGGCGCAAAGGGTCCCGCAACATTGTGGACATGCTCCACAAAAACGCTCCAAAAGGAGAGAAGGCCCAGGTGACATCATCCCCGAAGGCGCCTGTCAGCCCCCAACGCCAGGATGATGAGGCTGCCCCCATCACAAAAGCCTTTCTTGCCTCCCTCTTTAATACCCTGAGGGACGACTTTCAAGCCCTGAAGCAGGAACTGGCGGGGGAGCAGCGAGAGCTCCGCCGGGATGTAGATGGCCTGGGGGAGCGCGTGGTAGCGGTGGAGGAAGCGGACCAGACCTGCAGGATGGAGGTAGAACGGCTGCAACAGGAGATCCTCCGTCTTAAGGAACAACAGGTAGACCTACAAGCGCACTCGGAGGATCTTGAGAACCGCTCTAGGAGGAACAACATACGGGTCCAGGGAGTTCCGTTGAAGTCCAAGGGGAACAGCGTTGTCGACTACCTGCAGGAGCTATTCCGAGAGATCCTTGGGGAGCCCGGTGAGTTTGACATTCGTATTGACCGCGCACATAGAGTCGGACTAGCGCGACGAGCACCGGCCCCCCCATACTGGCTTTCCTCCCCTATTTTTCACTGAAGGAACGCATTTTGAGAGAGGCCCGATCGAAACAACCAATCCATTTCAGAGGAGACCCCATGGGCCTCTTCCAGGACCTCTCCGCCATTACCCTGCAGAAACGAAAGGCCTTCAGAGTTGCCACGAACTTCCTAAGGGACAACGGAGTGCCATACTCCTGGGGTCACCCGTTTCGCCTTATTTTCAAGTGGAAGGGGTCACTACACCAACTCAGATCACTCCGAGACACATGTGCGTTGCTGGGCATTGAAATGCCGGAGGAGGCTGGATCTAGAGAGGCCTCCCCAAGTAGGTCACAGGACGGGCCCGCACGACGCTCCAGAGATGGGTGGCAGACTGTGCGACGACGATGATCCCCCAGGTCTCTTCCGAGGCCTGCCCCCATCACGGCCGCTCAAGAGCGAGAGGCGGCGGTACAGGAGGTGGTTGACAACACAGCAACCAAACTGTAAGGTGTTATTATCAAGGGGTATGCCTTCATGCTATAGCTCTGTCTGGGGGGAAGGGCGGGGGAGCTGCTGAGTCAGCCGCTGCCACGTTACCCTCCACATTGACACTCTACTGACCTGAACTCTGTTCCGGTAGGCCCAAGACTATGAGTAGTTTTTTGCGGGGTTGCTATGGGAGGGACTGGTTGGGGGGCGAGGGTGGTGGGGGGAGTTGGTTGATGTTGGGGTAAGAGATTGGGGGACGATGGGTTAGGGGTTGGTCGGGTTGGGGACCGGGTTGGGGGGGGAAGCTCGGGGGGGGAATCAGGGTGGGCCGTCCAGTGCTCTCTGCAGGTCTCAGATCCCTGGGATGCAACTCTGCGCCGCCCACCACCAGGGCGGGGACACAGCGTTTTAGACCCCACTATTATACATGCCACCTACGACCTTTAAGGTTCTGACCCTTAATGTCAGGGGATTAAATAACCCAGTAAAACGGCGTGCAATACTGTCCCACTTGGAAAACACCCAGGCAGACATTTGCTTATTGCAAGAAACTCATCTGCTATCGCGCGGCTGCCACCGTCTCCGCTCCCACAAATTCCCGACTCTGATTCAAAATTACTTTATTCGGTTAAAAAAGCAAGATAACCATGAAAGTAGCATGACAAATACAGTTTACAAGAGGTGAAGTAAGCTTATTTTAAGAACACAAAAAGAAAAAATCAAAATATAATTCATATATACAATAAAAAACAATCAGTCCGTTTGAATTGATTTACGGCACTTAAAAACCAATTTTAAAAATTCTGCAATTGAAGCAACCATAAAAACAGTTTCCATTTTCTGGCATTCTGTAAACGCTAGGCGGCATCTATATACATTTAGATCCTTGAGGATAGGGATGATAAGATTCTTTCGAGGAAGAGTATAAAATTTACAAAAAAATAATATGTGTATATCTGATTGATGGGATACTTCATCGCATGGACAGAGACATAAATCCTTCGACCAACAATTCATCAAGGGGAACGATAGTGTCCTAAAAACAATATTCAGTCTAAAACGGGTCAAAAGGTAACGTTCATGGTTAGGCATATACAATGAGAGATATGGCTGCAATTTTTCTCCACATAGAATGTCCTGGTGGGCAGAAACAGTCTTTTTCCTCACCTCTTCCATATATCTCATTTCCTTGAGGTGCGCCATACATAGATTTTTCAAATCCCTTCTAGATATATATTCCATGGATTGAGGGTCCTCAAAGGTATTGGGGACAATTTATTTTCCCAAGAAATTCCTTGACGAAGCCTATCCATTTAAAGTTGCTAATATTGTCCAAAACCATGATGTCCTTTAAGATGGCCCGATTGACAGCACATTCCTCTTTTGTCCAGACCCTATGCCAAAGAAGAACTGGCTGAATTTTAATAGTGTCTGTAATATAAGGTATACCCACTTCAACATGGCATATCATCGTTGCAGTACTTTGGGGTACGGACAGAACGTGACATAAGAACTTGTTTTCCATAGTTTGAATCACACTAACATTTGAATACCCCCATAATCCAGCACCATAAGTGGCTACAGATATACAGGTTGCGTTATACACAGTTAAAATCTCCTTTATGGGTTTTTTTCCTATTTTTTTCATAAAGCATTTTAGGGCCATAATAGTTTTAGAGAATAGCAGAGACCTCGCATGAATTGCTGTAGTCCAAGAGCCACCTTCATGGAACAGTATCCCTAGATACGGGAAGGTAGGGGTCCTTTCTAAGGGATTAGTATTTATAAAGATTGGCTTCAAATGCTTGCTTGTTCTGGACCCACAGAACATAGATAAAGTTTTAGAACAATTAATTTTCAAATCTAAACCAAGCATAAAGGTGTTAAAGGCTGTCACCAAAGTTTGTAAAGCCATTGGTGTGCGTGCCATCAGAACGGCATCATCGGCGTACATTAATGCCGGGACAGGCCTACCTCTCACCATAGGCATGTCTCGGCCCTCCTGCACGAGATGCTTCTCCATTCCATTTATGTATAACAAAAATAAAAAGGGGGCTAAAACGCACCCTTGGCGCACACCCCGGCCAATCCCAAATTGTCTGCTACATTCACCACTATTTCCGTATCTTACACTAGCAGTGGCCCCAGAATAAAGCTCTCTCAGAAAACATATAATGGCATTGTCTACCCCCAACTCGGCCATAATTGACCATAGTTTGGTGTGTGACACACAGTCAAAGGCTGATGTTAAATCAACAAAAGTGAGGTATAGACGTTGTTTTTTAACCTTTATATATTTTTGTTGCAAGGTGAAGAGATTCAAACCTTGCTCTATGGTCCCCAGACCCTTTTGGAACCCAAATTGGAAATCACTTAGCACCCCATTATCCTCAGCCCAGCTCTGTAGTTTTGCTAAAATCACTCTCCCCAAAATTTTTATAGAGGAGTCCAATAAGGAAATTGGCCTATAGCAAGTGCAACTAAGCCTGTCCCCTTTCTTAAAAATTGGGACTATTACCGATGTAAACCAGGTAGGAATTGGGCTATTTACCAAGGCGGCATTAAAAAGCTGAACCAGCAGTGGCCCCCATAGTTCAATGTTAGCTTTATAGAGGTCAGCTGGTATGCCGTCTGGCCCTGCTGCCTTGCCCCCCTTAGTCGCCTTCAAACTGGCTATAACTTCTGGAAGGGTTATAGTCAAGGTACTGGTAGTAACTAACCTTGACAACCCCGCATCCTGACCTATGTCAGGAGTTGGTTCCACAGCCTTATAGAGGGAAGAAAAATGATCCACCCACTCATCTTCTGTGATAGCGATTTCTAGGCGTGCTTTTTGTTCATATAAGAGGGGGGTATTAATAACCCTCCAGAAAGCTGTCGGATCATTTGATTTTGAGGCAGCGCATAGATTATCCCAGGCCTCCCTTTTTATCGAGGCCTTCCTATCCTTCAGGGCTAAGTTATAGTCCTTTCTAGCAATTCTAATTGAGATTACGTCCCGTGGTCTTTTATGAATTGCAAGTCTAAGCTTTGTTAAGGCTCGAGTGCAGTTCCTATCGAACCATTTCCTATTGGACTTTAAGAAGTTTTTCCTTACAACCCACAAAGCTTCCTTAATTGTACTAGAGATGGTATTAAAATGGGTTATTATATCACCGTGCTCTGCGTATTCGTCTAAACAAACCAAGAAACTACTCATGCATTTCCTCAATATTTTGTACAGAAAGTCATCCGGGACCAATCTGCTCCATTTAAGGTTATAACCATTTTGAGCACCCAACCTCACATCCTGGACCATTTGGTCCGGACCTTCTCTAGTATCAGCTGCAACAAATAAATTCTCCATTTTTAATACCTGTGGCAGGTGATCACTCAGTGGTAAATCCATGACATTTGCTTTGATCAATCTACTCGCAGAGCTAAGTGTACATAAATTAAAATCAATAGTAGATGAGGCACCCCGCCCCACAAATGTTGGAGCAAATGGCGTTGTATAGTGTGCTAGCTCATTTGAAAACCCAAAATTGAAATTAAAAATCATCTCATTTAATGAGTCGCCTAGTAGGGTGTGTTCAAAATGCGTCAGGTTTACATCTTGTTCCAGCATTAGGCCACAGATACCCTTTTGGCCCTTTTTGCAGAGAGTACAATTAAAATCACCCCCCCATAATAACATAACTTCAGCCCTCTTGCTCTTATCGAGTTCGTGTTGCATTTCTGTAGTTAATGTGTCAAGTACATCCTTAATCATGCTATCAGGACAATTATTATAAAAATTAAGAAGGACCATCTTTGGACCCTTCCTCGTGTAGATTACTATTTTTTGGTAATAGCTGGATCCAGGGGAGAAGGAGATTTTATCGTATACTAGGAGATTAGATATATATACAATCAACCCCCCCTTAGGTCTCCCATGAATACTACCCACCGCCGGGGTGAAGTATGTTTTATAGCCATTAAGATGTATCGGGGTGATAGCCCAAGTTTCTTGGAGGGCTAATATTCCCACGTCGGTAATGGCCTCATCCCAGGTTGGATTAGTGATCTTTTGTTTTAACCCAGCCACGTTCCAAAAAAGCACCTTACAGTAATCTTTTTCAGTAGGTGAAATATCTACACTGTCCCCTAGTCTAGTGACCAGGTCCCCATGTAATGACTGATCCCCCACCTGTATTTCTAAGGTTTCCTCAGACCCTAGACAGCTTATAGGACCCAAGCCCAAAGCGTTCTGTGGCAACAAGTCATCTTCCTTAGTCTCGGGGAGTCAATCCACTCCTTCTAGGCAATCATACCGGTTGTAACACGGGAAGAATGAGGGGAATTGCGGGATGCCTGTGTACCCTAAATCATAACCTTGAGGACAAGGGTAAGGGGGCCTCCCTTTATATTTCACCGTGTTCCAACCATCTTCATGCCTCCCAGACCACTGTATGTTGTGGTGTTTTTTTTTTTTTTTTTTTTTTTTTTATTTGTCAAAAGCCTGACCACTATTACCACCATGATATCGTTTGTCCCTGGTCCAGCTCCATTTATTGTCCGGTTGTTCACCCTCAGGGTAAAAATAGGATAATGACCTAGCCACAATAGACAAACCGTAATTTCTTGGGGGCCTCGATGTAATGAATTTGGCGGTGCGGGGATTCTCGAATGTTATCACCACGCAATCACCATGTATCCTTTTTTTATTGTTATTATTATAGCCCACCCAAGGAGCCCTTTCAACCATGAGGATATTGCTTTTAAAGGCTGGTGGCAAGGGGTAGTTATCGTTTAGCCAATGTATTGTTTTATTTATAAGTCCCCCATTATTTTCATATGAATCATTATCAGGTTGTGGGACTCCAGTAAGGACCACCACGTATGGAAATGCTTCCGGTGGTAGATGTATATTTCTACGTGTCTCCCTTTTTCCAGCATTAGTTTTATCCTTGGGAGTTTGCCTGGGTGACGCTACTTTGTTAACTGTGGTTGGATTTTTGGGTATAGGTGTAGATTTTGGAAGTGGATTATTGGTGGGTTTTGGAGGTGGATTAATGGTGGGTTTTGATGGTAAATTGATCGTGGCATCACTTTTAGCAACAGTGGGTGGTCTATTCGTATTTGGCTTTTGTTGTGGAGCTTTATTGTTCACATTAAAGCTAGGGGCACTAATATCTTTATGGATGTTAGTCAATATTCTTTCCAGACTTCGTAGCCTTACCTCAATAGGTTCTAAAAGAGTTTTTAGCATAGCAAAGATATTATTATTAGCCATGCTTAGGCTACTACAGTCCTCTCCCCCTCCCACTTGGTTATCAACTACCCCACTTTGGTCCAAAATTCCCTCCAAACTACTATCCAGTATAGTTTCATCTGGCAGGCTTATTGTTATACCCGTGCTTACCCGAGGTCCCCCTACGGTGTCATTAATATTACTGGCAGCATCTAAGTTAGTATTCTCATTCGGCAATGTTTGATCCAACTGAATTGGGTCATGGATTTTGATAGTCTGGGGTTTATTACCTTTTCGAGTGGTCGTCTTAGTGGGCTTTTGTTTAGGAATTGCCCCCTCCTTCCTCCCCCTTTCAATTAGGGTACTATCTAATGTATCATTTTCTATTGCCTCAGGGCCATTTTCCAGCAGCAAGGAAAGATCTGGGGTTGCCTCCAGACCTTCCTGTGAGGCTGATAAATCAGAACCCTGCTCCTTGTGTACCATTACTAGTGTTTTTGGAGCGGATACATTTTTGGGTGTACAAACTTGAGCAATATGGCCCAGAGAGGAACGTTTTGCCATGGCTAAGTCTTGGGACACCCTTCTGTCCATCAGTATGATCCCTTCATCGATAAGGGCGTTCGTACGTACTATAAAGTCATCTAGGGTACCGGTTAATTTCTTTGCCCCAGCGGCTGCCCTGCTTCTGGTCTCTGGGTGATTCATAGCGAGTCACACAAATGACCCACTATACAACAGGAAAGAATTATGAACAAAGACCAGTCCCAGTTTCAATACAACAGGTTCTCAGATATTCACACTAATATATGGCACCAACTTATTATTTTTTAGCCAACTTACAGTTTTGCAGTCTCGGTGTCCTTTGGCTATTTACAAACGGGCAGGGTATCTGGACCAGGCCAGGCTCCTCGGGCCTCTGAGGGCCTAAGAGGGCCCGCCCTTTGCCCGGGCTTAGCCCCGGGCGTCCCGCTCGCGTCCCGCGACGCGGGTCTCCTCCTCCCTTTAACGGGCTGTCGGTGCGCCCTGCGCCCTGCTGGCGCGTTCCGCGTCACTCCGTCGCGCCGCCGCGATGCCTGCCGGGAGTTGTGGTTCTCCCGGAGCGGCGGCGCGGTTTGCTGTGCCCGGTGTGACTCTCGGCGGTGGGCGGCTTCCTTCGGTGAGGCTGCTGGCGTGGTGTGACTCTCGGCGGTGGCGGCAGGTAAGTGAAAGCAGTTCCCCCCGCTTTGCCGGTCTCCTCCTCCCTTTAACGGGCTGTCGGTGCGCCCTGCGCCCTGCTGGCGCGTTCCGCGTCACTCCGTCGCGCCGCCGCGATGCCTGCCGGGAGTTGTGGTTCTCCCGGAGCGGCGGCGCGGTTTGCTGTGCCCGGTGTGACTCTCGGCGGTGGGCGGCTTCCTTCGGTGAGGCTGCTGGCGTGGTGTGACTCTCGGCGGTGGCGGCAGGTAAGTGAAAGCAGTTCCCCCCGCTTTGCCGGTCTCCTCCTCCCTTTAACGGGCTGTCGGTGCGCCCTGCGCCCTGCTGGCGCGTTCCGCGTCACTCCGTCGCGCCGCCGCGATGCCTGCCGGGAGTTGTGGTTCTCCCGGAGCGGCGGCGCGGTTTGCTGTGCCCGGTGTGACTCTCGGCGGTGGGCGGCTTCCTTCGGTGAGGCTGCTGGCGTGGTGTGACTCTCGGCGGTGGCGGCAGGTAAGTGAAAGCAGTTCCCCCCGCTTTGCCGGTCTCCTCCTCCCTTTAACGGGCTGTCGGTGCGCCCTGCGCCCTGCTGGCGCGTTCCGCGTCACTCCGTCGCGCCGCCGCGATGCCTGCCGGGAGTTGTGGTTCTCCCGGAGCGGCGGCGCGGTTTGCTGTGCCCGGTGTGACTCTCGGCGGTGGGCGGCTTCCTTCGGTGAGGCTGCTGGCGTGGTGTGACTCTCGGCGGTGGCGGCAGGTAAGTGAAAGCAGTTCCCCCCGCTTTGCCGGTCTCCTCCTCCCTTTAACGGGCTGTCGGTGCGCCCTGCGCCCTGCTGGCGCGTTCCGCGTCACTCCGTCGCGCCGCCGCGATGCCTGCCGGGAGTTGTGGTTCTCCCGGAGCGGCGGCGCGGTTTGCTGTGCCCGGTGTGACTCTCGGCGGTGGGCGGCTTCCTTCGGTGAGGCTGCTGGCGTGGTGTGACTCTCGGCGGTGGCGGCAGGTAAGTGAAAGCAGTTCCCCCCGCTTTGCCGGTCTCCTCCTCCCTTTAACGGGCTGTCGGTGCGCCCTGCGCCCTGCTGGCGCGTTCCGCGTCACTCCGTCGCGCCGCCGCGATGCCTGCCGGGAGTTGTGGTTCTCCCGGAGCGGCGGCGCGGTTTGCTGTGCCCGGTGTGACTCTCGGCGGTGGGCGGCTTCCTTCGGTGAGGCTGCTGGCGTGGTGTGACTCTCGGCGGTGGCGGCAGGTAAGTGAAAGCAGTTCCCCCCGCTTTGCCGGTCTCCTCCTCCCTTTAACGGGCTGTCGGTGCGCCCTGCGCCCTGCTGGCGCGTTCCGCGTCACTCCGTCGCGCCGCCGCGATGCCTGCCGGGAGTTGTGGTTCTCCCGGAGCGGCGGCGCGGTTTGCTGTGCCCGGTGTGACTCTCGGCGGTGGGCGGCTTCCTTCGGTGAGGCTGCTGGCGTGGTGTGACTCTCGGCGGTGGCGGCAGGTAAGTGAAAGCAGTTCAATTATTTTCCTCTGGACACAACAAGACTGCCCTAATGAGAACCAGGATAAATGTTTCCACTCGGCCCTAACTGACATTGCGGACACACCAGATAGGCATATTGTACTCAGGGGGATTTCAACATGGTCTTTGACACAGCTTTGGATAGGTCTGCCCAGCGCACTCCCCAGGCGGGAGCATTCCCATCTGGGTGTAGGGATAGGATGGAGGAACTGGATCTTCATGACCTCTGGCGCCGTACACATCCCCGAGATAGGGAATATTCGTACTACTCCAATGCCCATAAAACATATACCAGGTTGGACCATCTCCTGGTCACGGGGCCAGTGTGTGCGTTGGCCACCGCGACGGAGATCGGAGTTATCTCCCTATCGGATCACGTGCCCGTTTCCACTTCAATCCAGTTACTGCCGATGGCGCATTCCTCCAGGGTCTGGTGTCTCCGAGACACTCTATTGCATATTAAAGCGGTGATAACGCGCTTCGCGGCATCATTAAATGCAACTGTTGTGGGTGGTGATTACAAACATAGGACTGCTTCAAACATTTTCAGTTAAACGCCATCTTTGAATGTGCATGTTATCTCTATCTCAAACCACCACATACACGGCGGGATTACATTGTGGTGGTTTGAGATAGAGATAACATCCTATGTTTGTGTTCACCACCCACAACAGTTGCATTTAATGATGCAGCGCAGCGCGCTCGTTTGTAAAACTGACGAAGGGAGCTTCTCCCGAAACGCGTTTGTTTTGGTAATATAACTACCTTTTCCTGACTATTGGAACCCTGAGAGTGCTGTACTTCTTCTAACCAGGCTGGATATTATTTGAAGAAATTGGAGCAAACATTTTTATCGTGGGACACCACCACGGAAACAGCACCCGCTGCATGAGTGACTCGTGTTATTGGTGTTTTCGGAGCAAGAATTTAAAATTGAACGAGTGCACCGTCGCTTATGTGGATGTTGAAATAGGACGGGCTGTTGTTTTTCCATTCGCATTCACACTTGAACTGACTAGTTGGGAGAGGACGCAGCAATCCGCAGAAAGAGCCAGGAGCTGGACGCGGTAAGCCTGCATTCCATTTCTTCCAATTAGGACTAAGTGATAACTGCTAAAGCGGCGCAGCGCGGAGTTCCATAAAAAAATCAGCGCTATTGAGGACTGGCACTCCGGGACCGGGGAGCCAGAAAAGTAACCATTACAACATGTTTAACATATCAGAACGCAGAGACGCGGCTGGGGATATCTTTAAGAACAAAAATCCCGACATTTCAAAACCACCTCCGAAAACCAACATGGAGGCAACGAATACATTGATCACTCAGTTCCAGAAATTAGAGAAACTTTACGAGAGAGAACTTCGCAAATGGTGGGAGGGGACCTCTTTGCAGGGGTACATTGAGGTACAAAGGGTACCCAGAGGATTACGGATTTTTACCGTTCCAGCATATGAAAATCCGGATCCCCTCCTACTGGAAACTTGGGCTACACACATAGCTCATTCATGCAAAGGGATGCTTGAGATTTTAATCCAGTTTGCATGGAGTGATCCCGAGAAAGTGATAAAGGAGATCGAGCTATTGGAAGAAGAGCTCTCCAAAAATCCTGAAAAGAATGAACAGCAACAACTAAGAGCAATGATGAAGAAGAGACTACAGAAGTATGAAATGAAGATCAAACTAATTAAACAAGAACAATTCGGCCGAGATGAGCGGGACTATGCAATGGGTAGAGTCCTGACCTTTTCGAAAAAATATGACCAACCACGGAAAAATCTGGCAAAGAAAAATCAGATGCCGAGAGCAACTCCTGAAGCTAGAGTCGAAACCTCCGACTCAGATGTTACAGCAAGTGAAGTTTCAGGCGATGAAGCAACAGGCACGGCGAGTACAGTCACCAATACTCCTTTTCAGCAGGAGTTCAAAGTGATCAAGGAAAGCTGGCTGAGGGATGGAAAAAACAAACCCCCGGAAGAAGGAGACAAACCAGACGTGGTGGTTGGAAAAGGAAGAGGCAGCGGACAAACCAACATGGCCCCAAGGACGAGGAGTCAAAGAAGGGGAAGGTGGTAACTCAATCAGATCTCCTAACCATTGTAAATTTATCCCAGAGACCGCTCACTCCCTCGGAAGAATCTGTATTGAAATTGGGACTTACATTCTGCCCTAGTGTAAACATGGAATATACACAGATGAGGATTGATCTTTACAAATTCATCCGGAAGATTAAGTTACATAAATTCTTCAAAGTCAAACCCACTGCTAAAGAGGTTAAACAACTGAGAAGCAGCAAAAAGGATACTGACCTTCTAAACGTCAACGATCTGACCGCATGCGAAATACTACAAAATCTCAGATCAGAGAGCAATACGGAGATGAATGAATTTACTAATACTCTCACCCAGAGGCTAGCAAACATTGAAATTGATCAGGAAGCTCCTACAAGCGGGTTAAAATTAACATCAAAATTTGTGCCACAAACCGCAATGGATGCGATTGACTCGTTTTCCGATGCCGGCATCAAAGACCTGATGGATATGAGGACTGAACAAAAGCAAAAACTGCAAGATTTCAATATTTCAAATAAACAAAGACTAGCTATAAAACAACTATCAGGGGATAATTCAATTGTATGTAAACCCTCCGACAAAGGAGGCAATATCGTCATTATGACAAGAGAACAATACGTGACAGAAGCTATGCGGCAGTTGAGTGACGAGACTTGTTATATATTAATAACCAGGAAGGAGTATCTTGGGAGTATTGATATGCTACATGATCTTTTGAAAAAATGGCATGACAAATAGATGATCGAACTTGAAGAATATTTGTTTCTAAAAACTGTGAACCCAATTTTGCCAACATTTTATCACCTGCCCAAGGTTCATAAAAACATCGATACTCCCCCAGGAAGACCGATTATTTCCTCTATTGGGGGATTAACTGAGAATCTTTCCAAATTCTTGGATCACTACTTATTTGAGTTCGTACTTTCATTGAAGTCGTATATTAGAGATACTTCTGACTTCATTCAAAAAATTTGGAACTTAAACTGGCAATCGAATTATGTATTAATAACTCTTGACATAACGAGTCTCTACACGTGTATTGATCACGAGAAGGGCCTACATGCCATAAAACACTTTTTGGACAAAAAATCACTAAAATATGCCATGCACACCAAGATGTTGTTAGAACTAATTCATTTCTGTTTATACAATAAAATTTTTCTTTTCCAGGATGATATATACAAACAGTTGTCTGGTACGGCGATGGGCTCCTGCTTCGCCCCCAGCTATGCGAACTTGTTCGTTGGCTGGTGGGAGGAGCAGGTAGCCTGGGCCCCTGGGAATGCCACATGGAACACCAAGGTGGTGGCTTGGTGCAGGTATATTGATGACCTGTTCCTAGTATGGAATGGGTCTGTGGCAGAGGCCCATGAGTATATACAAGTGTTAAACAACAACGACTGCAACCTAAGATTCACGGGGGAAGTGAGCCAAGAAAAAGTTACCTATCTAGACCTGCAAGTGAGCATCAGGGAAGGAAAAATCTGTACCCTTTTATATCGTAAGCCCACAGCAGGAAATAGCGTACTTCACGCATCTAGCAGCCACCCCCGAAGACTGATAAATAGTATCCCATATGGGGAATTTCTTAGGTTAAAACGTAACTGTACCTCAGTAGAGGGTTTTGAGAAAGCAGCCAGTGAGAGTTTGGACAGATTCTCGGATAGAGGATATAAACGAAATCTTCTATCTGATGCATTGAACAGGGTAAGGAAACTGGATCGAGGTTCACTCTTTAAAAAGAAGTTACGTCCACACACTGACGGAAAATTCCGTATGATTACCACCTATTCGGCCAATTCCCATAGGCTAAGATCCATCATGACAAAACACTGGCACATTCTAAAAACTGACCATATTGTTGGTCCTGATATTCCGGTTGCTCCCTTGATTACTTTTAAAAAAGCGAGATCTTTACGAGACTGTGTGGTTCAAAGTAATTTAAAATCTACACGAAAGGTCCAAGGGACACTGAAAGATGCCAAGGGCTTTTCCCTGGTGGAAAGTGCAAAGCCTGTATATCGAGTAAACGAACGTTAACATTCGATGTGAGGGGCTGTAAGGGTGGCAAAAGAATTAACAAATTCATGTCTTGCCATACAGACCATGCAGTTTACTGCTTGATGTGTTCATGCCAATTAAAATATGTTGGCAGTACCATCAATCCAGTAAAATTAAGGGTGCTAGAACATATGCGAGTGATAGCTAATAAAGATTTTTCATATCCTGTCGCCAGACATTTTGCGATTAAGCATAACAGCAATAGGGATCTCCTGAGATTCTTTTGCCTGGACTGTATCCCCGAAAGGCCAAGGGGTGGCAGCAGATTTCAGATTCTCAGGAGACTAGAGTCTCGATATATAATCGATTTAGAGACTAAGGCACCGGGAGGTCTAAATATGGGAGAAGAAATGTCATCTCATTTAGGATGAATTTGGAACGTCAGTTATTGGAATGCTAATTCTGAATGATATATGTGTGATAATCCCTATGTAACAGCTATTTATCATTTATTATTTTTCTTGAATTTTGAATCTAAGATGTATTCGTTATGAGGGCTAAAAGATGTTTTTAAGGATAATTGCATGTAGTGGCTATAAGATGTTGTGAAAATGCTAGGACATGGGTACAGTTGAAAATATCTCAGTAATCTGGATTTTTAGGCGGTCTAAAAGGCCGCAATTGCCGATCCACGGCAAGATATGAATCATATAGGATTGTTAAATTTGACACTCATTGTGTGGGCAACGATGTTGAAAATATTTTTAACATCGTAATTCAGTGTTGAGATACATCCCATTAACCCATGTGTAAACGCAACTGTATATGTCACGAATTTGATGTTGAGTTTGCCGATATACGGCAGGATTATATTGTGGTGGTTTGAGATAGAGATAACATGCACATTCAAAGATGGCGCTTAACTGAAAATGTTTGAAGCAGTCCTATGTTTGTGTTCACCACCCACAACAGTTGCATTTAATGATGCCGCGCAGCGCGCTCGTTTGTAACACTGACGAAGGGAGCTTCTCCCGAAACGCGTTTGTTTTGGTAATAAAACTACCTTTTGCTGACTATTGGAACTCCGAGAGTGCTGTACTTCTTCTAACCCGGCTGGGTATTATTTGAAGAAATTGGAGCAAACATTTTTATCGTGGGACACCACCACGGAAACAGCACCCGCTGCATGAGTGACTCGTGTTATTGGTGTTTTCGGAGCAAGAATATATATGTATATATTCACTGAAAAAACCATAGGTTATAGACCATATATAGTTAGGAATTAGCATTTAAAAAACCTTATTTTACTCACACAAAACCATTGAAATTCCATATATAGTTAGTTGCACTAACTATATATCGCGCACCCGCAATCCACTGCTGATCATGTCACATATTACATCATTCATGACATGGTCAGTGACATCACTGATGACATCACTGATGACATCTCAAATGACATCACTGATGACATCACTGATGACAACATCCAGTGACTGTATGTTTCTGTAAAATTAAAATATGTCTTACATATTGAAGAATGAGTGGATGTATAAGTGTCTGGATGAAGGATTTAGTAGGTGCGTGACTGACTGTATGAGTGAGTGATTAAATGTGTCTCACTGAATGCATGGGTTAGTGACTAAACTGTCTTAATTTGTGCATCATTATGTCTGTTGTGATGTAAACTGCTGCATGTGTTGATCATTAGCTATACGAGAGGCTATATGTGTTATTAATTGGTTGCCCAAGTATTTCTATGGGAGATTGAGTTTGTGTGGGGGTGGCTGGAAGGTGTGTGACTCTGTGCATAGATGTGTGAGCAGTTTATTCACTAGGTGTATGAGTTCAAGAGTGCATGTGGAAACAGCTACATGGGCAGTTGACTGTGTGCATGAGTGTATTGATGAGTGAATGGATATCTCAATGCTACATGTCATAGTAAGTACATATGTAAAACACAGTACATGTGAGAGTTGGCATATATAAATAACTGTGCATGAGAGCCACTGAATGAGTGAGTGGTTGTATCGATCATTGTGAACTTGTATCAGGGATTGTATAAGAGAGTAAATATGTGTTAGTATATGTTTCAATAAGTAAGGTGTGTTTAACTGTATAGTTGAAGAAATGGAGGTGAGATTGTTTCTTTGCATGACTGACTGGGTGTGTGAGTAACTCCATGGATGAGTGGCAGTATGTGAGTGTCTGTATACACTGAGTGTATCTAAGGTTATATTAGAGTCTGAAGAGGTTTATCGTATTAGCACAAGAATGATGTCAAATGAGATGTCATCAGTGATGTCATCAGTGATGTCATTTGAGATGTCATCAGTGATGTCATCAGTGATGTCACTGACCATGTCATGAATGATGTAATATGTGACATGATCAGCAGTGGATTGCGGGTGCGCGATATATAGTTAGTGCAACTAACTATATATGGAATTTCAATGGTTTTGTGTGAGTAAAATAAGGTTTTTTAAATGCTAATTCCTAACTATATATGGTCTATAACCTATGGTTTTTTCAGTGAATTTCAATGGTTTTTTAATAGCAAATATCATAAGCTGTCGAATGTCAAGTACGTGGTAAGTAAAAACATTTTCGTGTTTATGCACACTGATCTGCTTTGAATGCTGCCCCCCACCCCTCATTTCTATTAGGAGTACTCTCTCTTTGCAGATAGTGAAGGGTAGTTAACGCAGGCCTTTGCCCCCGTTGTAATCCGTCGTGCCTGCTTCTCTCTCCATTTGATTGATTGTTCTCTTTGGTTCATTCTCTATTTACAAACAAGCACAGAGTCGCAATACTCTGTTTAGTCTTTGCAGATAGCGAAAAATCGTGTAAAAAAACAAAAGGTATCGAGCAAAATCAGTAGGCCACTAATGGGATCTCTTTTTGACCTCCCTAAAATAGAAACATTAGGAACAACCTGTTGATAATACCAATGTGTATGTACATAAGCGGCGTTCATTTGTGTTCACAGTACCCCTTCTTGATTGTTTGAATCGACCATTGAATTGTTCGAAGTTGGTTCTCTTAAGAATCTTCTCTGCCTGCAAACGAGGAAGAATAGGAATATTCTCTCTCCCTTTGCAGATAGTGAAGGGTAGGTAACGCAAACCTTTAACACGTTGTGCCTATTTCGTTCCTCATTGATTGATTGTTTCCCCAAACATTGACTGTTTGGGAATTGGTTCTTTTTGGAGGTATTCCCTGTTTGCAAATATACGTAGGAAAATCTTTGCAAATAGTGAAAGGGTACGTAATGCGGACCTTTCTCCCCCGTTGTAATCTGTCATGCCTATCTACTCCCCACTGATTGATGCACCTGTTTCACCCGGACCATTTACTAGAGATACGTCATCTGGCCCGACCAGAGAGCACCCCTAGTGAAAAGGACATATGCAATAATAACGAAGTGATCACTGTATCCTGTTAACAGAAACTTTAGCATGAAACAACCTGGAAAGAAAAGAATAGGAAAACGAAAATCAATAGGCCACTGATGAACATGAACTTTTATTAAACAACGAACAAAGAAACGATAACATAACGTAATGATAAAACCTATTAATGTCCTAGAAACAAGAAAACGTTAGAAATATGCCAGTGGTGAGAGACCAGAAAAACAGTAAGAGAAACCAAATCACCCCTCGCTGTCCCACCGCCTACCACGCCAAAAAAATCGATAGACTAGGGAAAATGCAAGTCAGTAGAACATCCGCCCCCACTCTGGAAACTTCCAAGGTGGGGCAGGGTTGTGGCTACGCCCAGCCGGGAGCAGCCCATATAAGGCGGGTCCTGCTGCCACGCCTCGGCCAGGAGATCCTAACGTAGGGTGTAGCCGGAGGAGAGGCCGAGGCCAGCGCAACAAAAGAAAAAAAAAAAGAGGCCGAGGCCAGCGGGACCCGGCCAGGGGATTGCCTTTACAACGCTGAAGAGTTGCAGGGGGGGGAATGTCTCCTCGACCCTCCCCTCTCTCTCCCAGTCCGGCCGCGGTGGCCCTTGAGAGTTTCAGGTAGTCCCGCCACATGCTCTTCCGGTCCGGCCACCAAAGGTCGGGGGGCCGAGGCCGACGGGATCCGGCTGCAGCCGATAAACCAAGGAACCCGTTCATGGGGCCAGAGCCAGGGGCGTCCGGCCGACATCCACCGGAAGCCCGGCCCGAAGACGGACGGGACACTTCTTCTTTCTTGAATAATGGCTGCGACAACACTGGGGGGGGATGTCTTGCACATGCCTCCGACCCCCCCCCCTCGTCCTCATCGCCTGGTCCGGCCATAACAAATCTCAAGCGAGATGCCGTGGGGTGCACTGGGAGGGAGAGACGATGCGAACAGGCCTCTCCCGCCTCCCCAGTGGAGGCTTCCCACCTGCACCCTCAGCGCTCCAAGCGCCCGGAAAAGGGTTCTTCCACTGTGGCGATGCTGCAACGTCTCGCCCGGCAGGGTGGAGCCCGTCCGCTCATTTGACCCCGCGATCGCCAGTAGCTACCGAACTCTCAAAATGGCGGTCGACCTGGCAAGAGCGGGCCCAGCATAAAGAAATGGCCCGGTCACTGGTTGACTCCACCACCGTAGTCCTCCACGACCTTGAAGATTCTAGAGGAGCCGCGGGAGTCTCCGACCCCCGCAGACACCCCCGATGGGGAATGACTGCCATGATCGCCCGTGGAGTGACGAAACTGTATCCGCGGGACGTCGGCGCTCCCATGCTGGCGCCAGCCTCACTTTGAATTACTAGAATCCTGCAGACCTCAGTTCCGGTGAAAGCACAGTGTGACCCGGTAGGAAAAATTGTTGCACCCCCTCCCCTTTTTGACTGATAGTTCAAACCACCGATCCTTTCCTTTGCCCTTTTAACGGAACTTTGGACTGCCTCCCCCTCTTTTACATTTTCTAGAGAAAACAAAACATTAACCACTACATTAGCATAGCAGTTGACACCAGAACTGTTTTCAAATTGAAAACCAACAACATCTTCAACAGAATCCTTTTTGTTTCTGCTGTGACCCTGCTACAGCACAGGCATTGTCCCCAGCAGTAATTCTGCAATGCCGGTAAGAATAACTGTGGTGCCTACTGGACTCACTCACCCCCGCGGCGCCCCACGCCGTTATTTGCTGGGCGGCAACTTACTAGACATCACTTTCGTGCCATCTAGATTTCAGCGCGTTCTGCTGCCTTGGAACTGTTCGCACAACAGACTGCTACTGACGACCCACCCCCAGGCAACATCTTCTGAATTTTCATAATTTGAAAGAACTAGTAACATGTCCTCATCAGGAATTCAAAAGAAATTGCCACGGTCTCTTCGTTGTTTAAATGTTTTTACTGTTTTTGTTTTGTTGTATATATTTATATGTTATTAAAGTTTTATATTCCTACTACTTTGTTGGAGTGCTATATATTTTTAATGTGACACATAATTGTAAAAACTTTGATGTACAAAGAGTCATTCCTAGAATCTTCCGCTTCAGGCTCGGTCCCCTCCCCAATCACAATACAGGATGGTTTTCAGATAGTAGGAACACGTGTGGTGTGACGGATCTCATCGGGTGTGGGCCTTGATCTACTATAACTCCTTTGAAGAGGGGTGATTCTTTACAGCTGGAGCCATAAACTACATCTGCAGGGCTAGCTGATAGCCTGGACAATCGGACACAGAGGAAGAGGAGTGTCAGAGGGTGCGGTAGTGAATAGGGCGAAAGGGAGGTGTCGGGCGGGCACAGAGTGTGATTCTCAGGGAAGAGCAGCGCAGATGGGGGGAGGTTTATTGCCCATGCATAAGACAGAGAGCGGGGGTGACCAGTGCCTGGGGAAGATGCTTGCGAGGGTGGGGAGCCATGCTACGAATCGACAGCGTGCAGAGAGTGGGTCTGGTCAAGGCATCTAAAATGGCTGCCGTGCACGACAAAAGTGTGGCATTTCAAAAAAGGCAAGATGGCGCAAACAATGTTTTTCAACACTTCCTCATTTCCTTCGAATCGAACGTTAACAGACGTTGGTGCATATTACCAAACTTAAGCGATATTTATCGCTAACGATGCTTACCAACGAATTTTTTACCGCTAAGCATCGTCAGAAATTATCGAAGATAAACCTTGCTATTATCGAGGTTTATCGCAAATGCGATAAAAAACGGCCGCAATGCATGAATATCGCTAAAAAGTCAGCGATATTCATGCATTACCGAGCTAATGCTCTTAGCCATGTTATCCACCTCCCATTGGATAACATGGCTAAGAACTGCTCAGGGCAGGTGTTACTTTTTGGAGATATTCGCGCTTAGCGCGAATATCTCCAAAAGTTGGTAATAGGAGATATATATCTTGCATGTTGTAATGCAAATTATTGTGGTATATGGAACTCATACCATAATCTCTCAGGAAAGCAGAAACTGATCCTTTTGGGACCGCCTGAGAAGGCCTAGGGGTGAGGGGTACTCTACTTTGCCCCCTTTTCACGTTCCGAACTATTTTATTTTACTCTCTTCTGTAATTACACAAAATAGCAGCGATAAGATGCATCAGAGACACACAGTGAGAGAAAGGAGGCCGGAGATGAAGAAGAGATGTCAAATACACATTGGAGATAATATAGTGGGAGAAGGGAAGTAAATATGAGTAAACTTACCATGTAACATAAAAATGTTGCACTCTATACTATAAGTCTCATTTTATACTACAATCACTTCGCTACAACCTCATAAATTAAAAATAAAAATGAATAATGTCTCAAACAATTTTTGATTTCTAAATATAAATTTATTCTTCAGAATTTTCCAAATTTGAAAGAACTAGTAACATGTCCTCATCAGCAATTTCCTCTTCAATCATCTCATCTGGAATCTCCTCATTAAAAGTCTGCAATGATGATTCTTGTAACTCTATGGTCTCCAAACATTCGATAAATTCGCCATCAACAGATTGATCAAAAAAATCATTCAAGTCATCTCCTCCTTGTGACAATATTTCATTATTGGTGCTGTCAATTTCAATCAATGTAGTGGAATCATTCAAGTCATCTCCTCCTTGTGACAATATTTCATTATTGGTGCTGTCAATTTCAATCAATGTAGTGGAATCATTCAAGTCATCTCCTCGTGACAATATTTCATTATTGGTGCTCTCAATTTCAATCAATGTAGTGGAATCATTCAAGTCATCTCCTCCTTGTGACAATATTTCATTATTGGTGCTGTCAATTTCAATCAATCTAATGAAATCATACAAGTCATCTCCTCCTTGTGACAATATTTCATTATTGGTGCTCTCAATTTCAATCAATGTAGTGGACAATGCAAAAGAAATTGCCACGGTCTCTTCATTGTGAGCCATTTTATTTTGAAATTGCTTGCTGTAAATTGCAGAAAAAAATAATCACTTTCATTTATCGTTTTTAGTAATACATAATATAAAACTAACTTTATCAAGTATTTAGTATAACAGAAGGACTGCAAATAAATAACAGAAAACATTTTTCAAATTATCTTCAAGTGTACAACATAGTTCCCCTTACAAATTAACAACTCACCTTTTTAAAAGTAGGAGAAGTGTTAGTACTGTGTAAATCAAACACCAGAAATTCACCACCAAAAATTCCTCACAAATGTACCTCAGACAGTAGTATCACAAAATGGCTGTGGTTTCCTCTCATTTGACATATATACATAACCAATTAACTTTCATCACACACAAATACAAAACCAAAGTAACATTTTAATTGGTTCTAAATTTCAACACTTTCAAATGTGTTTTCCCCATGCAATTTTCCATAGGACATTAACATACGTCTACAGCCTGAATGGCTGAACGGAATTACACCAAACTTGGCAAAATGGTACATCAAACCTAAGAGGTCAGGAAGGATCTACTATGCCCCCTTATGGTCATTTGCCCCTTCGCTTTGGCCTCCTCTTGTCTCTCGATCCTACTGAGAGACAAGATGGCGGCCGCTACGGACTGTTTGGAATGTTGACAGACGCCGGAGAACCAATCAGCTTCGCAAAGCTCCGTAACGCGAAAAGTACGCGAAGCGGAGCGCTGTTACAGATATATATCTTTTTTTGAACGTTAATTTCTCAAAATCCACTGGAGCACATATATTGAGACCTAGCAAAGGCACATCGGGCTACCAGTCCCTAATATTTTGCCAAGTTTTGTGCAAATCCATTCAGCCGTTCGATTATTGACATTTAGATATGTCTACAGCCTGAATGGCTGAACGGAATTACACCAAACTTGGCAAAATGGTACATCAAACCTAAGAGGTCAGGGAGGATCTACTATGCCCCCTTATGGTCATTTGCCCCTTCGCTTTCGCCTCCTCTTGTCTCTCGATCCTACCAAGAGACAAGATGGCGGCCGCTACGGACTGTTTGGAATGTTGACAGACGCCGGAGAACCAATCAGCTTCGCTTCACAAAGCTCCGTTGCGCGAAAAGTACGCGAACTGGAGCGCTGCCCGGTCCGCTGTTACAGATATATATCTTTTTTTAAACGTTCATTTCTCAAAATCCACTGGAGCACATATATTGAGACCTACAAAAGGCACATCGGGCTACCAGTCCCTACAATTTTGCCAAGTTTCGTGCAAATCCATTCAGCCGTTCGGGCTAAAAGTGAGGCCAACCGCCCTATGGAAAACTCAATGTTAAAAACACGTTTTGGGACCCCCCTTTTTTCTCGACCCCCCCTGGACGAACCCCCCCCAATTTTCAGGGGCTGCTCAGAAACGAAATGTGCCATTTTCCTGAAAATTTCAGCCAATTCCGTCCACAAACGCCAAAGTTATTAGACATAGAATTTTCAAAAATCCCATAGAGAAAAAATCCTAACTATATATACCTACTGGCGACCGCCAGTAGGTAATATATATATATATTACCTACTGGCGGTCGCCAGTAGGTATATATAGTTAGGATTTTTTCTCTATGGGATTTTTGAAAATTCTATGTCTAATAACTTTGGCGTTTGTGAACGGAATTGGCTGAAATTTTCAGGAAAATGGAACATTTTGTTTCTGAGCAGCCCCTGAAAATTTGGGGGGGGTTCGTCAAGGGGGGGCCGAGAAAAAAGGGGGGTCCCAAAACGTGTTTTTAACATTGAGTTTTCCATAGGGCGGTTGGCCTCACTTTTAGCCCGAACGGCTGAATGGATTTGCACGAAACTTGGCAAAATTGTAGGGACTGGTAGCTCGATGTGCCTTTGCTAGGTCTCAATATATGTGCTCCAGTGGATTTTGAGAAATTAACGTTCAAAAAAAGATATATATCTGTAACAGCGGACCAGGCAGCGCTCCAGTTCGCGTACTTTTCGCGTTACGGAGCTTTGTGAAGCGAAGCTGATTGGTTCTCCGGCGTCTGTAAACATTCCAAACAGTCCGTAGCGGCCGCCATCTTGTCTCTCGGTAGGATCGAGAGACAAGAGGAGGCCAAAGCGAAGGGGCAAATGACCGTAAGGGGGCATAGTAGATCCTCCCTGACCCCCTAGGTTTGATGTGGAGGTTTTAAAAGGGCCCCGCGGGGCAAAAAATAAATAAATAATAATAATCGAACGGCTGAATGGATTTGCACGAAACTTTGCAAAATATTAGGGACTGGTAGCCCGATGTGCCTTTGCTAGGTCTCAATATATGTGCTCCAGTGGATTTTGAGAAATTAACGTTCAAAAAAAGATATATATCTGTAACAGCGCTCCGCTTCGCGTACTTTTCGCGTTACGGAGCTTTGCGAAGCTGATTGGTTCTACGGCGTCTGTAAACATTCCAAACAGTCCGTAGCGGCCGCCATCTTGTCTCTCGGTAGGATCGAGAGACAAGAGGAGGCCAAAGCGAAGGGGCAAATGACCATAAGGGGGCATAGTAGATCCTCCCTGACCTCTTAGGTTTGATGTACCATTTTGCCAAGTTTGGTGTAATTCCGTTCAGCCATTCAGGCTGTAGACGTATCTAAATGTCGTATGGAAAATTGCATGGGGAAAACACATTTGAAAGTGTTGAAATTTAGAACCAATTAAAATGTTACTTTGGTTTTGTATTTGTGTGTGATGAAAGTTAATTGGTTATGTATATATCTAAAATGAGAGGAAACCACAGCCATTTTGTGATACTACTGTCTGAGGTACATTTGTGAGGAATTTTTGGTGCTCAATTTCTGGTGTTTGGTTTACACAGTACTAACACTTCTCCTACTTTTAAAAAGGTGAGTTGTTAATTTGTAAGGGGAACTATGTTGTACACTTTAAGATAATTTGAAAAATGTTTTCTGTTATTTATTTACAGTCCTTCAGTTATACTAAATACTTGATAAAGTTAGTTTTATATTATGTATTACTAAAAACGATAAATGAAAGTGATTATTTTTTTCTGCAATTTACAGCAAGCAATTTCAAAATAAAATGGCTCACAATGAAGAGACTGTGGCAATTTCTTTTGAATTATCCACTACATTTATTGAAATTGACAGCACCAATAATGAAGTATTCTCACAAGGAGGAGATGACTTGAATGATTTTTTTGATCAATCTCTTGATGGCGAATTTATCGAATGTTTGGAGACCATAGAGTTACAAGAATCATCATTGCAGACTTTTCATGAGGAGATTCCTGATGAGATGATTGAAGAGGAAATTCCTGATGAGGACATGTTACTAGTTCTTTCAAATTTTGAAAATTCAGAAGAATAAATTTATATTTAGAAATCAAAAATTGTTTGAGACATTATTCATTTTTATTTTTAATTTATGAGGTTGTAGCGAAGTGATTGTAGTATAAAATGAGACTTATAGTATAGAGTGCAACATTTTTATGTTACATGGTAAGTTTACTCATATTTACTTCCCTTCTCCCACTATATTATCTCCAATGTGTATTTGACATCTCTTCTTCATCTCCGGCCTCCTTTCTCTCACTGTCTGTCTCTGATGCATCTTATTGCTGCCATTTTGTGTAATTATAGAAGAGAGTAAAATAAAATAGTTCGAAACGTGAAAAGGGGGCAAAGTAGAGTACCCCTCACCCCCTAGGCCTTCTCAGGCGGTCCCAAAAGGATCAGTTTCTGTTTTCCTGAGAGATTATGGTATGAGTTCCATATACCACAATAACTTGCATTACAACATGCAAGATATCTATCTCCTATTACCAACTTTTGGAGATATTCGCGCCAAGCGCGAATATCTCCAAAAACTAACACCTGCCCTGAGCAGTTCTTAGCCATGTTATCCAATGGGAGGTGGATAACATGGCTAAGAGCATTAGCTCGGTAATGCATGAATATCGCTGACTTTTTAGCGATATTCATGCATTGCGGCCATTTTTTATCGCATTTGCGATAAACCTTGATAATAGCAAGGTTTATCTGCGATAATTTCTGACGATGCTTAGCGGTAAAAAATTCGTTGCTAAGCATCGTTAGCGATTAATATCGCTTAACTTTGGTAATATGCACCAACGTCTGTTAACGTTCGATTCGAAGGAAATGAGGAAGTGTTGAAAAACATTGTCTGCGCCATCTTGCCTTTTTTGAAATGCCACACTTTTGTCGTGCACGGCAGCCATTTTAGATGCCTTGACCAGACCCACTCTCTGCACGCTGTTGATCCGTAGTATGGCTCCCCACCCTCGCAAGCATCTTCCCCAGGCACTGGTCACCCCCGCTCTCTGTCTTATGCATCGGCAATAAACCTCCCCCCATCTGCGCTGCTCTTCCCTGAGAATCACACTCTGTGCCCGCCCGACACCTCCCTTTCGCCCTATTCACTACCGCACCCTCTGACACTCCTCTTCCTCTGTGTCCGATTGTCCAGGCTATCAGCTAGCCCTGCAGATGTAGTTTATGGCCCCAGCTGTAAAGAATCACCCCTCTTCAAAGGAGTTATAGTAGATCAAGGCCCACACCCGATGAGATCCGTCAAACCACACGCGTTCCTACTATCTGAAAACCATCCTGTATTGTGATTGGGGTGGGGACCGAGCCTGAAGCGGAAGATTCCAGGGATGACTCTTTGTACATCAAAGTTTTTACAATTATGTGTCACATTAAAAATATATAGCACTCCAACAAAGTAGTAGGAATATAAAACTTTAATAACTTATAAATATATACAACAAAACAAAAACAGTAAAAACATTTAAACAATGAAGAGACCGTGGCAATTTCTTTTGAATTATCCACTACATTTAATGAAATTATCTCTTGATGGCGAATTTATCGAATGTTTGGAGACCATAGAGTTACAAGAATCATCATTGCAGAGTTTTCATGAGGAGATTCCTGATGAGATGATTGAAGAGGAAATTCCTGATGAAGACATGTTACTAGTTCTTTCAAATTATGAAAATTCAGAAGATGTTGCCTGGGGGTGGGTCGTCAGTAGCGGTCTGTTGTGCGAATAGTTCCAAGGCAGCAGAACGCGCTGAAATCTAGATGGCACGAAGGTGATGTCTAGTAAGTTGCCGCCCAGCAAATAACGGCGTGGGGCGCCGCGGGGGGGGGGAGGCAGTCCAAAGTTCCGTTAAAAGGGCAAAGGAAAGGATCGGTGGTTTGAACCATCAGTCAAAAAGGGGAGGGGGTGCAACAATTTTTCCTACCGGGTCACACCGTGCTTTCACCGGAACTGAGGTCTGCAGGATTCTAGTCATTCAAACTGAGGCTGGCGCCAGCATGGGAGCGCCGACGTCCCGCGGCTACAGTTTCGTCACTCCACGGGCGATCATGGCAGTCATTCCCCATCGGGGGTGTCTGCGGGGGTTGGGGACTCCCGCGGCTCCTCTAGAATCTTCAAGGTCGTGGAGGACTACGGTGGTGGAGTCAACCAGTGACCGGGCCATTTCTTTATGCTGGGCCCGCTCTTGCCAGGTCGACCGCCATTTTGAGAGTTCGGTAGCTACTGGCGATCGTGGGGTCAAATGAGCGGACGGGCTCCACCCTGCCGGGCGAGACGTTGCAGCATCGCCACAGTGGAAGAACCCTTTTCCGGGCGCCTGGAGCGCTGAGGGTGCAGCTGGGAAGCCTCCACCTGGGGAGGCGGGAGAGGCCTGTTCGCACCGTCTCTCCCACCCAGTGCACCCCACGGCGTCTCGCTTGACATTTGTTATGGCCGGACCAGGCGATGAGGACGAGGGGGGGGGTCGGAGGCATGTGCAAGACATCCCCCCCCAGTGTTGTCGCAGCCATTATAAAAGAAAGAAGAAATGTCCCGTCCGTCTTTGGGCCGGACCTCCGGTGGATGGCGGCCGGACGCCCTTTGCTCTGGCCCCATGAACGGGTTCCTTGGCTCATCGGCTGCAGCCGGATCCCGTCGGCCCCAGCCCCCGGCCGTTGGTGGCCAGACCGGGAGAGAGAGTGGGGGGACAACCTGCAACTCTCAAGTGCCACCGCGGCCGGACTGGGAGAGAGAGGGGAGGGTCGAGGACATAGACATTCCCCCCCCTGCAACTCTCCAGTGTTGTCAATCCCCTGGCCGGGTCCCGCTGGCCTCGGCCTCTCCTCCGGCTACTCCTTACGTGATGATCTCCTGGCCGACGGTTGGCAGCAGGACCCGCCTTATATGTGTTGCTTCCGGCTGGGCGTAGCCGGAAACCTGTTGCACTTTGGAAGTTTCCAGAATGGGGCGGATGTCTGCTGACTTGTATCTTTCCCAGTTTGCCGTTATTTGGCCGTGGCAGGCGGTGGGACAGACACGTTTTGGGGCAGTGAGGGGCGATGAAGCCTCGTTGCCTTGTGGCCGTTGCAATGTCACACTTGGTTTCTCTTACTGTTTTCAGGTTTCTTATTACGGGCTTACTTCTAACGTTTCTTGTTTCTAGGACAATAATAGGTTTTATCATTACGTATTGTTATGGTTTCTTTGTTTGTTATTTAATAAAAAGTTCATTAGTGGCCGACTGATTTTCGTTTTCCTATTCCTTTCTTTCCAGGTTGTTTCATGCTAAAGTTTCTGTTAACAGGATACAGTGATCACTTCGTTATTATTGCATATGTCCTTTTCACTAGGGGTGCTCTCTGGTCGGGGCAGATGACCTATCTCTAGTAAATGGTCCGGGTGAAACAGGTGCATCAATCAGTGGGGAGTAGATAGGCATGACAGATTACAACGGGGGAGAAAGGTCCGCATTACCTACCCTTTCACTACTTGCAAAGATTTTCCTTTGTGTATTTGCAAACAGGGAATACCTCCAAAAAGAACCAATTCCCAAACAGTCAATGTTCGGGCAAACAATCAATCAATGAGGAACGAAATAGGCACGACGTGTTAAAGGTTTGCGTTACCTACCCTTCACTATCTGCAAAGGGAGAGAGAATATTCCTATTCTTCCTCGTTTGCAGGCAGAGAAGATCCTTAAGAGAACCAACTTCGAACAATTCAATGCTCGATTCAAACAATCAACAAGGGGTACTGTGAACACAAATGAACGCCGCTTATGTACATACACATTGCTATTTTCAACAGGTTGTCCCTAATGTTTCTATTTTAGCGAGGTCAAAAAGAGATCCCATTAGTGGCCTATTGATTTTGCTCGATTCCTTTTGTTTTTTTACACGATTTTTTGCTATCTGCAAAGACTAAACAGAGTATTGCGACTCTGTGCTTGTTTGTAAATAGAGAATGAACCAAAGAGAACAATCAATCAAATGGAGAGAGAAGCAGGCACGACGGATTACAACGTCGGCAAAGGCCTGCGTTAACTACCCTTCACTATCTGCAAAGAGAGAGTACTCCTAATAGAAATGAGGGGGGGGCGCCAGCATTCAAAGCAGATCAGTGTGCATAAACACAAAAATGTTTTTACTTACCACGTACTTGACATTCGACAGCTTATGATATTTGCTATTAAAAAAACATTGAAATTCACTGAAAAAACCATAGGTTATAGACCATATATAGTTAGGAATTAGCATTTACAAAACCTTGAAAATTCACTGAAAAAACCATAGGTTATAGACCATATATAGTTAGGAATTAGCATTTACAAAACCTTGAAAATTCACTGAAAAAACCATAGGTTATAGACCATATATCGTTAGGAATTAGCATTTAAAAAACCTTATTTTACTCACACAAAACCATTGAAATTCCATATATAGTTAGTTGCACTAACTATATATCGCGCACCCGCAATCCACTGCTGATGATGTCACATATTACATCATTCATGACATGGTCAGTGACATCACTGATGACATCACTGATGACATCTCAAATGACATCACTGATGACATCACTGATGACATCTCATTTGACATCAATGACCACATCACTGATGATATCATTCATGTGACAATACAATTCATCTCCTCACACTTTAATATAACCTCTGTTACACCCAGTGTTAAATACAGAGTATAATTTTTGAAACCATTGACACACCAATACTAGTTACTACATACGCACTCACTGATTCCTACGTCTACACACACATTCACTCATTCACCCATACAATCATTCATACATACAATCACTCATCTTTACAACACTATCATATGCACTCATACACCTATACAGACACTCACACTCTGCTACTCATCCATGGAGTTACTCACACACCTAGTCAGTCCTGTAAAGAATCAATCACACTTCCATTTTCTATTTTTTCCATTTTCCATTTAAACATAGAGTACCTTACATTTTCAAACATATACTAACACATACTTACTCTCTTATACAATCATTGATACAAGTACACATTGATCTGCACAGAGTCACACATCTCCCAGCCAGCCACACACACACTCAGTCTCCCATACAAATACTTGGACAATCAATCAATAACCCATATAGTTACTCATATAGCTACTGATCAACACATGCAGCAGTTTACAGAACAACAGACATAATGATGCACAAATTAAGACAGTTTAGTCACTAACCCATGCACTCAGTGAGACACATTTAATCACTCACTCATACAGTCAGTCACGCACCTAAATCCTTCATCCAGACACTTATACATCTACTCATTCTTCAATATGTAAAACATATTTAAACTTTACAGAAACACACAGTCAATGGATGATGTCATCAGTGATGTCATCAGTGATGTCATTTGAGATGTCATCAGTGATGTCATCAGTGATGTCACTGACCATGTCATGAATGATGTAATATGTGACATCATCAGCAGTGGATTGCGGGTGCGCGATATATAGTTAGTGCAACTAACTATATATGGAATTTCAATGGTTTTGTGTGAGTAAAATAAGGTTTTTTAAATGCTAATTCCTAACGATATATGGTCTATAACCTATGGTTTTTTCAGTGAATTTTCAAGGTTTTGTAAATGCTAATTCCT
Source organism: Lissotriton helveticus (assembly GCF_964261635.1). Classification (NCBI taxonomy): domain Eukaryota; kingdom Metazoa; phylum Chordata; class Amphibia; order Caudata; family Salamandridae; genus Lissotriton; species Lissotriton helveticus. The sequence goes on along the minus strand of NC_136071.1, from coordinate 542,551,672 downwards.
AACTATATATGGTCTATAACCTATGGTTTTTTCAGTGAATATATATATATATATATTACCTACTGGCGGTCGCCAGTAGGTAGTTATAGTTAGGACCTAGTTTCCATAGGAAATCCGCAACATTCTATTGGGAATAACTTTGGCGCCGGTTGAGGAATCTTTGCGAATTTCTCAAAGAAGATGGCCCGCTCCGCTCCGCTCCTTCCTTGAAAGTTTTGGGGGGTTCGTCTAGTGGGGGCTGAGAAAAAAGGGGGTCCCAAAACGTGTTTTCCCATGTTATTTTCTATAGGACGATTAGACACAGCTACAGCCCGAACGGCTAAACGGAATTACAGGCAATTTGCCAAAATGGTAGGGTCTGATTCGTAGATTACGCTTTTGCTTAAATGCTGTAAATCCCTCCAGTAGTTCCCGAGAAAATCAAAAGCCAAAATATATATATATCTAGGCGCGCGCACCGTGTGCGCACCGTGCGTGCACCGGGTGTGCGTGAGCGGAATTCTGATTTGCTGTTAGACATCTGTCAACATTCCAATCGGTCAAAATCAGGAAGTGTTGGCTGCCATTTTTTGTCCGAGGCAGAAGAGAGCCAAAAACAAAAGTGAAAAATGTGAAAAGGGGGCAGGGTAGAGACCCCCTGACCCCCTAGGCCTTCTCAGGGGGCCCCTAAGGGACCCCGAAGGCACAAAAAAACATTTTTTTTTTTTTAAATCACAGGGCGCGCGCACGGTGCTCGTACCCTTTAGCCACAATTTTGTGTCTCTGAGGCAGAAGAGAGCCAAAAACAAAAGTGGAGAACGTGAAAAGGGGGCAGGGTAGAGACTCCCTGACCCCCTAGGCCTTCTCAGGGAGTCCCTGAAGGACCCCGAAGGACAAAAAAAACATATCTTTTTTAAATCACGGGGTGCGCGCATGGTGTGCGCACGTCGGCAAAAAAAAGACAAAAAAAATACAGTTAAATAACAAGTTTGAGTGTTTATATGTTGGTTGGCTCTAAAAAGAGCCGTTGTGTTCATTGAGTGTTTTTTGTACCTGTAAGTAAGTACCGATGCAGAGTCTAAAGTTCAAGAGGAAGACTCTGTTCCCCTCATCTGTGAAATGTACACCATCTCCTCTATAAATGCCTTGCATGTTGTAACGCAAGTTGTTGTGGTATATAGAACCAATACCATAGTCTCTGAGGAAAGCAGAAACAGACTTATTCACAAGTTTCCTTGCTTTCTCAATCTGTGGACAATATTGGGTGGACCAGTTCAATTTTTGCCTTTGGCATATATTAGAATATTCAAAGGCAGTTTGAGGAAAAAGTGACATCAATTGCCCAAAGGTGTCCTTTAAAAGCATTTCCAGACCTACCCCAGTCAAAGTGCCTCGGTCATTTCCACCACAGTGCACTATTATGAGGTCAGGGTGTGAGAGATGCAAGAAGGATTTTAACAATGGCATCAATTGGTGACATCTCAATCCTCTCTGGCCAATCCACATAATATCCACATTTGGTAAATCAAGGTTGAGAAAGCATCTATTTGCTGCATACCTTTCACTCCAGAAAATATAGCTGTGTCCCACAATCCACACTTTAAGCACCTTGAAGGGAGATCTGGTTGTATTCAGATGGGCTCTGGAAATGAAATGGCAGTTTGAAAAGTAGAAAAAAATGTGGATGAGATTCAGTGCACTTGAAAAAAAAGAAATGATTGGTGGTTTCTGTAAATTCTACATTGAAAACTAGGGTGCATGGTACTGTTTTTTGAAAGGAGTAATGCTAATGGTTGAGAAAAAGTCATTGAAAGGAACATTGCACAGGATAAGCTGGTAATTTGAGAAGTCAAACACCCTTGCTGGTTTGGTTTGCAACATTGTGTGATAAACTTTTCACCTGTGTGTTCAGTTAGGTGTTCTATGGAGTGTTACCATGGTCACAGGCAGAGTGAGCAGTGGGGGAAGGTTGAACAATTTGTGAGTTTGAAAGTGTTGAAATGTAGAACCAATTAAAATGTTTGTTAGTTTTTTTTTCAGGTCCTCATCTCACAAGTAGATTATTAAACCTCTGTTTTTCTGAGAGAGGGTCTGGCTGAGTCGGCCATCATCTCCGAAAAATACCAATGACATGTTGATATCTATAGTGGTGTTAAGAATATCTCGGATAGTGTCGCCCACCTCTGTCCAAAATGTTGCCAGTACTAGACACTCTAGAAAGACGTGTAAGTCATTGGCTAGGAGTACCAGACATCTTGGACATTTAGGGGGTGGCTCCGGGCAAACTTGACGATCTTAGCGGGAGTATAGTAGAGCCTGTTGATAAACGAAAAAAATATTTTTTTTCAAACAAGCAGGCTTAACATATTGATACAAAACATTTTAAGAGGGCTGATATAAGGACTCTATTGATGGCCCAAAGGGGGTTTCAGGCCATGCTGCAGCTAAAGGGGGGACCTCAAGATCATCAGCTTCCAACAGGTTATTATACCACACTGAGATTTCCTTCTTAATTGGGAGGATAGATTGCCACAGCCCTTCAATCTCTCCATTCCCACTAACTTCCCCCTTTTCTTCGTCGTACCATGACACCAGCTGTAGATTTTTAAATCTAGAAAAACCCTGGCCCAATCTTTGCTCTCAGGTATTCCCATGGGTGTATCCCCGCAGAGTCTACAAGCTCGGCCCAGATAGTGATACCGCCCTTCTTATATGAATGAATGAATTTGTACTTGTAAAGCGCACTGCTGCCCCAGCAACGGGGTGTCCTGGTGCTGTACTCCTACCTCTGTGGAACCCTTCCTGGCTTTTCCCTGTGAAATGTCCACTCCTGGGCACCCCCAAGGTGAAGCCGGGCATCCCAGCGCTGTTGGGGCCATTGTGGAGATTAAGCAAGCTATTGCCCAGAGTTGCAGAGTGGGACCCATGATTAGAATAGGCACCGAGGCGAGAATTATCAGGTCCGGGGAAATTGAGCCCAAGAACCGCCGAGGCAGGAATTGAACCCTGGTCCCGGGCCAGGCCTCTGCATCAGGGTCTGCCGCTCTAACCATTGAGCCACACTTCTCCACATTATAGGCACCGCCAAACTGTCTCTGAGGCATCCCAGGGTTCCGGGTGCATTTCAAACCGGGGCGCTGTCCGAATAGTATCCTATGCCCCAGCTGCATCTGAGCCTATACCATAGCTCCAAGGCCGCCCTCAAAACCTTCAGACGTACCAGCTTAAAAATGTTTGGTGACCCAAACTTATATAGAAAAGCCTCACCATCTCCTCCTCCTTCCGCTCTCGCAATTTCTCCTAACAGCCTGCCCCAAGCTGACTCCTCTGGTTTAACAAGTAGCATCCGGATGCTTTTAAACTGGAATGCTGATGCATATAACCTCACATCAGGAAGGGCTAGCCCGCCTTTCTTTAATCTGCGTCTAAGTTTTTTCCACGCCAATCGGACCCCTTTTTCTCCCCACACAAAGCTCCCAATCTTGCTCTGTATCTTACTTAAGCTTTTTTTCATGAATGTTAATGGTATGGAGGAAAATAAGTAAGACAGCTTGGGAAGAATGACCATCTTTACCAAATTGGTTTTTCCATAAATGGTTAAGGGAAGGTTCCTCCATCTACTAAAGAGGCTATCTATTTCTTTAATGACCCTATTGAGATTATTCTGAGATATTTTCTCCAAGTACTTTAAGATATAAATCCCCAGATATCTCAGCTCTGCGCTGACTCTTCCTGACCACTCCAAATTCCAGCACATCACCTCTGTCTTTGTTTTATTGACTAAATAACTTGAAAAAACACGGAAGATACCAAGGGTCTTGAGATATAAAGAAAGTCGGTACCTGTTTTTGGTATGTAGACTCGCAAATACCTAGTGGTTATTTAAGTAACATAGGAGAGAAGGTGCTCTTAACTCAAGAGAGAAGAAGAAACCCATCAGCCCACCAATTGGCGGAACCTCATCATCTGGGTTTTTTTGAAAAATGATGTCCACTAGACATCTCCTCAGTATATCTGGTGAGGATAGCTAGAGTTGGATCATCATACAGAAAAAACCCTTTCAACCAAAAGATGAGTTTGATTAAGGCTGATAGGAAAGGTTGCAGTGCTCAAAAAGTATAAGACCTTCCCCTCGGCTCAGTTTCCAGAGCGAGGCAACGACGGACAGTGCGTGGCCTCTTTGTCCTGAGCGAGTGCCAGGCAAGGTGAGGCCTTTCCTCCCTACAAGAATGGGAGAGTTCCTGGATTATGAGACCATACAACTGGTAGGTCTACACAATCTTTTTTGTTTGTATCACGTTTTGTGATAAGTATTGCAGTAGTTTGCATCGTAGGTCCTGATGAAAGCCCGGAGGGGCTGAAACATGTCGACCATTATACATCTATGATAAATAGTTATATTTTTCAAATACTATATTCACACTGCTTTTAGATATGCCGTTCTGATGGTCACCCCTATTAAACTTGTTCTCTAGGCATCAAAACAGGCATTTTTAAATTTGTCACTACTTTTGTTTTACACTTTTTGAGCACCTTCTCTCCTATGTTACTGAAATAACCACTAGGTATTTGCGAGTCTACATACCAAAAACAGGTACCGACTTTCTTTATATCTCAAGACCCTTGGTATATTCCGTGTTTTTTCAAGTAGTTCAGTTGGGGGACAAGATACAAGCAGGTCTATAAAAAACTTCAACTCCCCTAGGACCCTTTCTTCCACATTTTTCTGTCGTTATTGACTAAATACCTAGATAGGGACCCAAATTCACCCATAAGCTCCTCTACCCTCGGGATCGCCACCTCGGGGTCACTCATGTACAATATTAGGTCATCAGCATAAAGGGCTATTTTAGAACTATATCATTCAGATCTAAAGGGATGAATTAGATCGTCCAATCTGATCGCCTATGCCAATGGTTACATATATATATTAAATAAAAGGGGCGAGATCGGGCAACCCTGCCTGGTCCCTCTCTGGATATTAAAGCTCGGTGTAAGTAGCCCATTTAGCAGGATTCAGGCAGAGGCACCCTGATAACAGTTCTGCAAGGTTTGTATAAAGATGGAACCAAACCCCATTACCTTCAAAACCTCCCAAAGGTACACCCAACAGACTCTGTCAAAGGCCTTGGCCGCGTATAAAGCAACTACAGCCAAGGGTTCAGTCCTCTGAATGGCCATATCTATATTACCTATTAAGAGCTGCGTCTGCTCCTGAATATGTCTCCCGGCAACGAACCCTTTCTGATCCGGGTGTATTAACTTCGGATTCAATTTTGCCAATCTCCCCGCCAATATGCCCATAAAGATCTTATAATCAGCATTCAGCAGGGAGATTGGATGGTAGGAGTCTGCCTTTTTAGGGTCCTTACCTGTTTTTAAGATTGTTGCCTCCTTCCAGGACTTGGACACCTTTCTGGTTGAACAATAGACTGAGCTAAAGGTAACCCCCATTACAGTTATCAACTCCTCTTTGAGGAGCTTATAAATGTCACTCGTAAGTGAGTCCGAGCCTGCAGCTTTTTTGATCTTGGACTTTTTTTATTTGATCGGCTATCTCCTCTAAGGTAAAGGGGGCATCTAATTCATTCTTACTTTCTTCCGACACGGAGGGGAGATGTTTATTCCTCAGGAATGACTGGATAACACTCGGTAGAAGTGCAAGATCCTCTTTATACAGTTCCGAAAACATGCAAAAGGAGACAGGATTGCATATCCTTAATCCTGCTTGATGTGTCTCCGCTAGCATTGATGGTTAGTTCTTTTATATCATTTCTAGAGCGATCAGTTCTCGCTTTCCAGGTCAAAATGGCGCCTGCCTTCTCCCCAATTTCAAAATTCTGCATCTTTCTGGTGTTCCACTGCGCTCTACATTTGGCATCTAACTTCCCTCTATATTCCGATCTTGCCTCATCCAAATCCTTCAAGACTTGTGAAAGCCGCTCCGACTTCCTGTTAGTTAATCCATTTCTTTCTTTCTCCAGTTTGTTTATCTTCCCCTCGACACCCTTTAGTGCCTCCGCTTCAACCTTGTTCTTAAAACAGATTATTCCATGAAGTTTCCCCCTTAGCCAGGCCTTATATGCATCCCATATAACATCCAATGTTGTGGAGCCCATATTCAATGAAAAAAATTCCAGAGAAGGGGCCTGCACTGCCTCAATGACCTCAGAATCTAAAAGCTTGGCCCTATTGAGAGTCCATCTTGACGGCTGCCACTGCACCTCTTTGCTCTGATTTATAAATTGTAGAGGTGCATGGTCGGAGAGGTGACTCAGAAGAACTGATATCCCCCTAGGTTATCTCTTAATGTTCTGTCTGAAAAGACATAGTCAATCCTTGAGGAGTGACCATGCTTTTGCTATAGAAAGTAAAGCCCCGTTGGTCACCTTATTGGGCCCTCCATAGATCAATCAGATCCATTTTGTGTATCATGTTCAGTAGTGCTCGACGTATCTTAACTACTCCTACATAATGACTCAAATTGGATCTGTCTTTTAACGGATCCAACAGAACATTGAAGTCCCCCCCGATAACATAGGGCGGAGATTCCAATATCAATGCTGACTGTAATTTATATATGTAGGTCAGATGTTGGGGCCATAAAATGAGGCACATATTAAGTCTGTGTTCTCAAATGCCAATTGGGCTACCAACCACCTTCCCGTGGAGTCCGATTGTGTTTTTTTTATAATGCAGGGAACTCCTTGTTTAATTAAAATTGCCACCCCTCTACTTTGAGATGTCTGATGTGAAGCACTGAAGCTTTTAACCCAAGGATTCTTGGAGAAAATTACGCTACTTTACTCAAAGCTCAGGTGGGTCGCTTGCAACATACAGACTTGGGCAGTGGAAAGCTCTAGATATGTAAAGATTAGCCTCTGTCTCCGGGGGCACCTTAACCCATTGACATTCCAAGAGATAAAGATGGTCTTTCTATCCTCCAGGCCCAGACTTCCCGTCATTCCCTTGTTCTACCTGGAAGAGTTGACACCCCTGCATGGCGTAAAAGTCCGTTCCTAAGTTTGAGATGAGGTTGAATATTTATTCTTTTTTTCCCACTGCTCCCAACCCTTGTGCCCCCCTGCCCCCCACCCCTAACCCCAGTGCCCCCATGTCCCCTCTGCCCATGAGGAACCATCCCTTCCGATAGGCAAAAGCCTATTTACCCCTCACCCCCCTATGAAACAATATTAAAATTTTCGAATTTAACTAAATTCCTGCTAAGTGCATATCATATGTGCAAAAAAAAAGCCCCCTAGATCTACTTCCCCCCCACCCGTCTCTGATCTTTGCTATGAGAGCATTCGCATCTTCTCAAGTTTTAATTTGGTACAAGTGGTTGTTCCACATCACCCGTAGCAATGCTGGGAATTTCAACTGAGCCTTGGCCCCAATACTGTTCAGCTCCGCCAACCTTTTCCCCAGCTCCCACTGTCTCGTAGCTGTTATATGTGAGATATCTGATCTTATTTGGAAAGTAAAAGGGTTAGAGCTATTGAAGAGTATGGAGCCTTCTTTCAAAGCGGAAGACAAGATCTGCTCCTTCAAAGAGTATGTTAAGAAATTCACCAGGATCTTTCTAGGTTTCTGTTTCGCAGGATTTCTTCTAAAGGGGTCACGGTGAACCCTCTGAATAGCGTGTATAAGGTCTACTTCTGGCGAATCTTTTAGCACTGTACCCTTCAGTAGAGATATTACAACTCCCTTAATGTCAGCCCCCTCCAGAGCTTCCGGAACATTCAAGAGTCTCAAGTTGTTCTGGCGCGAATGGTTTTCTATGCGCTCAAGATCTTCTTTTAGTTCTTTGTTCTGGGAAGACAACTTGATTACCTTCGCTTCGGTGGTACGCATGGATTCCTTAATTTTAGGGATTTTCGTCTCAATTGCCTCAGTTCTAAGAGTGACCTCGTCCAGTCTCTTAGCTAGCACTTCACATGATGCTTGAATTACTGCCTGATTAGCCTCAGAAGTTAAAAATCTATTGGTCATTTCCCCTTGGTTGGCTTCAGACATAGTGAATCTACTGGTAATTTCATCCTTCATAGCTAGAAGTATATCGGCCAATGAGCGTGAGGTTGTGTCTGATTTATCTGCAATGTCCTCCATGCCCGCATTTTCAAAGGAGGCGGAGTGATGTACTTGATCTGGTTGCGCTGTATTTGGAGCGTCAACATTTTTTATTAATTCCATGGAATCCATAGAGATATTTTCTGTTCCATCTGCCCCTAGTGCTGAATACCTATTTAACAGGCTGACTGCTGGATGCATTGTAACCTATGCCTCCACCAAGGCTGATGGCTTATCTGAGCTCCCCTCTTTAACAGGATTCCTGGGAATCTCCAACGAACCTCCCGGTGGTAGAGCCCCCTTTGCATTTACTACCACGGTAGCGGGGGTAGGCTGGGTAGGCAGGGGGGAACAGGTGGTAGTGGAAGTGGTAGACATAACTTTGTAAAAAGTTTTGAGTGAAGGGGTTACTTTTATGTTAGGGGTAGCTCCCTTTATGCTTTTACTTTTGCCCTTACTTTTTACACTTTTAACACTTAGGTACTCTTCAGAGGTGTTCCCCTTAGCTTTGCCCCTCTTTACGTGCACCCTCACTTCAGAGACTGGAGGTGAAATACGTGTGGGTAAAACGGGCTTACCTTTGGCTGGGTCAAAGACTGCCCTGGCTCGCAATGCGTACCTATTTATTTTAATTGAATCAAAGCTCTTTTCTTTGTCACCAGGGCTGCCAGGGCTAACCACACTGCCTATTCCAGCACCCCCACCAAGCGCTCCTTCTATATCCATACACCCAGCTGGAGCGCTGATAAACTTCGCCTCTTTTCCTTGTGGCAGATTTAGACCTCCATAATCAAAAACATGTATGCCACTATGCAATCGGGTCCCTATCACATGATTGCCAGGGCTGAAATCCTTGATGACACCACGGGGCGGGGAAAGTGAAAATTGCCGACCCCCTACATTGGAGTCCGCTTCACCGCTTACTCCATTTTCATTTTCGTTTTTGCCCAAGGCTGGAGCCCCTCTCACCGGTTCAATTCCACAGAGACTTCTCACCCCGACAACCCGGAACAGAAGCAAGGCCAAGTCGGGCCTCTTCCGTGTCCGAGCCGCCTCCTTTCAGAGCCAGCGTCGATCCCTGCAGGCGCTGTCCCGCTCACTCTCCTCACACTTCTCCCAGTCCGCTCCAAGGATCTGCAGGGAGTCTGAAGAAACCCAACCCAACTCCGGGGGCATATTCAGCAAGGACTACAAGGTATTTTTCGAGACGGTGTGGCTATAAGAAAGGCACAATTTTGTGTAAAATAACCTGCGAGGTTAGCAGCAAATCATCGATCCATAGAGGGAGTCCGGCTGCGGCCGTTTAGCTGGCGGCCGCTATGTTCCTCCTCTTCCAATGTCTGCCGTTATGCCTCTGTGACTTTTCACCTGTGTGTTCAGTTAGCTGTTCTATGGAGTGTTACCATGGTAACAGGCAGAGTGAGCAGGGGGAAGGTTGAACATTATGTGAGTTTGAAAGTGTTGAAATGTAGAACCAATTAAAATGTTAGTTTGGTTTTGAATTTGTGTGGGAAGAAAATTCATTGGTTATCTACATGAATATGTGTGGAAAATGAGAGGGAAGCAATACCATTCTATGGTTCCAGTGACTGGTGCACAATTCAGAGATTCTGCTTAAGAAAATCTGGTGTGTGATTAACACTGTTCTAAATCTAAAAAAGCATTTTAAAGGTGAGTTGTTAATGTGCAAGGGGATCTATTTTGTGCACTTTAAGTTAATAAGAAAAATGTGTTCTAATGTGGAAGCAGGAGTTTATTTGTATAGAGTTTGACTCTGAATTTGTCTACTTTGGGAAAAACAGTGTGAGTCAGTATTCATTTCAGAAAATGCTGGCAGAATAATTTGCTCAGTTGATGTGTTTAAAAATATGGGAATTCATGTAGTCAAGAAGTGAGACAGGCTTTAGGGCATTTTGTGTTTGAAAGTCCTATGCAGTATGTAGGTCAGGCCTCTTAATTCCCAAATAGTCTCCATGCTATGTAATAAAGATCATGGGTGTGCTGTAGAAATGCCATAGCAACTCACTCTGTAGCATGTAGTAATCATTTGAGTGAATTGCAAGGGAAATATTTTTTGGTAAAGAAACACAATGTGCGTCAGTGTGTTTTTGGGAATATTGTGACAGAATCACATTCACGGTGCATGTGTTTGCAGACATGTGAATACATGTGCTAATGGAGTGAGTTAGGCTTGCATGATACCATACACTGCCCAAACACAACTGTTTTGCTCTAAACTCAGAAATATCAGTCCCACCATGACCTCAAACAGTGCCTGAACACCACTGCAGTGTCCTAAACCCTGAAACACCATCCTTAGCAAAACCTGCTTGACTGCTTGAACACTACAGCACTGCCCTAAACCCTGAAACACCATTCTCAGCGAATGCCCCTATAATGTTGAAACACCACCGCACTGCCCTAAACCCTGAAACAGCACTCCCTGCATGATCCCCTACACTGCCAGAACAGTGCTGCGGTGCCTTAAACTCTGAAAAACTCCCCCCTGCTATACCCCCTGCACTGGTGACTAGTTCTGTAGGTTTCTGAAGCCTGAAACAGCACTCCCAGCAAAGACCCGGTTTCACTGTAGTAATCATTTTACTGAATTGCAAGGGATAACGTCATTTATGTAAAATGACAGTGTGAGTCAGTATTCATTTCAGAAAATGGTGGCAGAAAAATTTGCTCAGTTGATGTGTTTAAAAATTTGGGAATACATGTAGTCATGAAGTGAGTCAGGCTTCAGGACATGTTGTGTTTGAAAGTCCTATGCAGTATGTCTGTGAGGCCTCTTAATTACCAAATAGTCTCCATGCTGTGTAATAAGAATCCTGGGTGTGCTGTAGAAATGCCATGGCAACTCATTCTGTAGCATGTTGTAATCATTTGAGTGAATTGCAAGGGATATAATTTTTGGTAAATATTCACAATGTGAGTAAATGTGTTTTTGGGAATATTGTGACATAATCAAATGCAAGGTGCATGTGTTTGCAGACATGGGAATACATGTGCTTATGGAGTGAGTTAGGCTTGCAGGATACCATACACTGCCCAAACACAACTGTTTTGCTCTAAAAACAGAAATATCAATTCCACCATGACCCCCTACAGTGCCTGAACACCACTGCAGTGTCCTAAACCCTGAAACACCATCCCTATCAAAACCTGCTAAACTCGTTCAACACTACTGCACTGCTCTAAACCCTGAAGCACCATTCTCAGCGAATACCCTATAATGTTGAAATACCACAGCACTGTCCAAAACCATGAAACAGTACTCCCTGCATGATATCCTAAACTGCCAGAACAGTGCTGCGGTGCCTTAAACTCTGAAAATAAAACCCTGCTATACCCCCTACACTGGGTGACTACTATTGTAGTTTTCTGAAGCCTGAAACAGCACTCCCAGCAAGACCCTCTTTCACTGTAGTACTCATTTTACTGAATTGCAAGGGATACTGTCATTTGTGTAAAATGACAGTGTGAGTCAGTATTCATTTCAGAAAATGGTGGCAAAATAATTTGCTCAGTTGATGTGATTAAAAATATGGGAATACATGTAGTCATGAAGTGAGTCAGGCTTCAGGACATGTTGTGTTTGAAAGTCCTATGCACTATGTCTGTCAGGCCTCCTAATTCCCACATAGTCTCCATGCTGTGTAATAAAGATCCTGGGTGTGCTGTAGAAGTGCCATAGCAACTCTCTCTCTAGCATGTAGTAATCATTTGAGTGAATTGCAAGGGATATTTTTTTTGGTATAGAATCACAATGTGTGTCAGTGTGTTTTTGGGAATATTGTGACAGAATCACATGCACGGCGCAGGTGTTTTCAGACATGGGAATACATGTGCTCATGGAGTGAGTTAGGCTTGCATGATACCATACACTGCCCAAACACAACTGTTGTGCTCTTAACTCAGAAATATCAATCCCACCATGACACCCTACAGTGCCTGAACACCACTGCAGTGTCCAAAATCCTAAAACACCATCCCTAGCAAACCCTGCTAAACTCTTTCAACACTACTTCACCGCTCTAAACTCTGAAACACCATTCTCAGCGAATGCCCCTATAATGTTGAAACACCACTGCACTGTCCTAAACCCTGAAACAGCACTCCCTGCATGATCTCCTACACTGCCAGAACAGTGCTGCGGTGCCTTAAACTCTGAAACAACCACCCCCTGCTATACCCCCTACACTGGGTGACTAGTACTGTAGTTTTCGGAAGCCTGAAACAGCACTCCCAGCAAGACCCTCTTTCACTGTAGTAATCATTTTACTGAATTGCAAGGGATACTGTCATTTGTGCAAAATGACAGTGTGAGTCAGTATTCATTTAAAAAAATTGTGGCAGAATAATTTGCTCAGTTGATGTGTTTAAAAATATGGGAATACATGTAGTCATGAAGTGAGTCAGGCTTTAGCACATGTTGTGTTTGAAAGTCCTATGCAGTGTGTCTGTCAGGCTTCTTAATTCCCAAATAGTCTCCAGGCTGTGTAATAGGGGTGGGCGGGCAGCTACGCTCCGTCCACGGAGCATGCGTAGTGCCGTCTGCTACGCATTTTGCGGTGCGGGCGTAGTAGCCGGCACTACGCATGCTCCGTGGACGAGCGTAGATGGCCCGCCACCCGCCTCCCTCCCGCCCTCAGTAAATACCCCCTTCAATGTTTAAATAAGTTTAAAACCACTTACCTGGTCCGCGCGTGTCCCGGGGCTCCCTCGTCTTTTTCAGTGCGCGTCTTGAACCCTAATGCACATGCGTGGCCGCCCGCGCATGCGCATTTCTCGCTAGAAATGCGCATGCGCGGGCGGCCACGCATGCGCATTAGGGTTCAAGACGCAGGCACTGAAAGAGACGAGGGAGCCCCGGGACACGCGCGGACCAGGTAAGTGGTTTTAAACTTATTTAAACATTGAATGGGGTATTTACTGAGTGCAGGAGGGAGGCGGGTGGTGCGTAGTGGGGCTACGCGAAATGCGCAGGTGGGCGTAGTTTCTCGCCCACTTTGCGTAGCTTCGCGAAGCCCCACTACGCTCACTACGCCCAGGGTTACTGTGTAATAAAGATCCTGGGTGTGCTGTAGAAATCCCATAGCAAGTCACTCTGTAGCATGTGGTAATCTTTTGAGTGAATTGCACGGGATATATTTTTTGGTAAAGATTCACAATGTGAGTCCGTGTGTTTTTGGGAATATTGTGACAGAATCACATGCACGGTGCATGTGTTTGCAGACATGGAAATACATGTGCTCATGGAGTGAGTTAGGCTTGCATGATACCATACACTGCCCAAACAACTGTTTTGCTCTAAACTCAGAAATATCAATCCCACCATGACCTCCTACAGTGCCTGAACACCACTGCAGTGTCCTAAACCCTGAAACACCATCCCTAGCAAAACCTGCTAAACTCTCTCAACACTACTGCACTGCTCTAAACCGTGAAGGACCATGCTCAGCGAATGCCCGTATAATGTTGAAACACCACTGCACTGAACTAAACCCTGAAACAGCACTCCCTGCATGATCTCCTACACTGCCAGAACAGTGCTGTGGTGCCTTAAACTCTGGAAAAACACCCCCTGCTATACCCCATACACTGGGTGACCACTACTGTAGTTTTCTGAAGCCTTAAACAGCACTCACAGCAAGACCCTCTTTCACTATAGTAATCATTTTACTGAATTGCAAGGGATACTGTCATTTGTGTAAAATGACAGTGTGAGTCAGTATTCATTTCAGAAAATGTTGGCAGAATAATTTGTTCAGTTGATGTGTTTAAAAATATGGGAATACATGTAGTCATGAAGTGAGTCAGGCTTTAGGACATGTTGTGTTTGAAAGTCCTATGCGGTATGTCTGTCAGGCTTCTTAATTCCCAAATAGTCTAAATGCTGTGTAATAAAGATCCTGGGTGTGCTGTAGAAATGCCATAGCAACTCACTCTGTAGCATGTAGTAATCATTTGAGTGAACTGCAAGGGATATATTTTTTGGTAAAGATTCCCAATGTGAGTCAGTTTGTTTTTGGGAATATTGTGACAGAATCACATGCACGGTGCATGTGTTTGCAGACATGGGAATACATGTGCTCATGGAGTGAGTTAGGCTTGCATGATACCATACACTGCCCTAACACAACTGTTTTGCTCTAAACTCAGAAATATCAATCCCACCATGACCCCCAACAGTGCCTGAACACCACTGCAGTGTCCAAATCCCTGAAACACCATCCCTAGCAGAACCTGCTAAACTCTTTCAACACTACTGCACTGCTCTTAACCATGAAACACCATTCTCAGCGAATGCCCCTATAATGTTGAAACACCACTGTACTGTCCTAAACCCTGAAAAAGCACTCCCTGCATGATCTCCTACACTGCCAGTACAGTGCTGCGGTGCCTTAAACTCTGAAAAAACACACCCTGCTATACCCCCTACACTGGGAGACTAGTTCTGTAGTTTTCTGAAGCCTGAAACAGCACTCCCAGCAAGACCCTCTTTCATTGTAGTAATCATTTTACTGAATTGCAAGGGATACTGTCATTTGTGCAAAATGACAGTGTGAGTCAGTAGTCATTTCACAAAATTGTGGCAGAATAATTTGCCCAGTTGATGTGTTTAAAAACATGGGAATACATGTAGTCATGAAATGAGTCAGGCTTTAGGACATGTTGTGTTTGAAAGTCCTATGCAGTATGTCTGCCAGGCCTCTTAATTCCCAAATAGTCTCCATGCTGTGTAATAAAGATCCTGGGTGTGCTGTAGAAATGCCATAGCAACTCACTCTGTTGCATGTAGTAATCATTTGAGTGAATTGCAAGGGATATATTTTTTGGTAAAGAAACACAATGTGCGTCAGTGTGTTTTTGGGAATATTGTGACAGAATCGCATTCACGGTGCATGTGTTTGCAGACATGTGAATACATGTGCTAATGGAGTGAGTTAGGCTTGCATGATACCATACACTGCCCAAACACAACTGTTTTGCTCTAAACTCAGAAATATCAATCCCACCATGACCTCCTACAGGGCCTGAACACCACTTCAGTGTCCTAAACCCTGAAAGAACATCCCTAGCAAAACCTTCTAAACTCTTTCAACACTACTGCACTGTTCTAAACCCTGAAACACCATTCTCAGCGAATTCCCCTATAATGTTGAAACGCCACTGCACTGTTCTAAACCCTGAAACAGCACTCCCTGCATGATCTCCTACACTGCCAGAACAGTGCTGCGGTGCCTTAAACTCTGAAAAAACACCCCCTGCTATACCCCTTACACTGGGTGACTGGTTCTGTAGTTTTCTGAAGCCTGAAACAGCACTCCCAGCAAGACCCTCTTTCACTGTAGAAATCATTTTACTGAATTGCAAGGGATACTGTCATTTGTGCAAAATGACAGTGTGAGTCAGTACTCATTTCAGAAAATTGTGGCAGAATAATTTGCCCAGTTGATGTGTTTAAAAATATGGGAATACATGTAGTCATGAAGTGAGTCAGGCTTTAGGACATGTTGTGTTTGAAAGTCCTATGCAGTATGTCTGTCAGGCCTCTTAATTCCCAAATAGTCTCCATGCTGTGTAATAAAGATCCTGGGTGTGCTGTAGAAATGCCATAGCACCTCACTCTGTAGCATGTAGTAATCATTTGAGTGAATTGCAAGGGATACATTTTTTGGTAAAGAAACACAATGTGCGTCAGTGTGTTTTTGGGAATATTGTGACAGAATCACATTCACGGTGCATGTGTTTGAAGACATGTGAATACATGTGCTAATTGAGTGAGTTAGGCTTGCATGATACCATACACTGCCCTAACACAACTGTTTTGCTCTAAACTCAGAAATATCAATCCCACCATGACCCCCTACAGTGCCTGAACACCACTGCAGTGTCCTAAACCATGAAACACCATCCCTAGCAAAACCTGCTAAACTCTTTCAACACTACTGCACTGCTCTAAACCATGAAACACTATTCTCAGCGAATGCCCCTATAATGTTGAAACACCACTGTACTGTCCTAAACCCTGAAAAAGCACTCCCTGCATGATCTCCTACACTGCCAGAACAGTGCTGCGGTGCCTTAAACTCTGAACAAACACCCCCTGCTATACCCCCTACACTGGGAGACTAGTTCTGTAGTTTTCTGAAGCCTGAAACAGCACTCCCAGCAAGACCCTCTTTCACGGTAGTAATCATTTTACTGAATTGCAAGGGATACTGTCATTTGTGCAAAATGACAGTGTGAGTCAGTATTCATTTCAGAAAATTGAATAATTTGCCCAGTTGATGTGTTTAAAAATATGGGAATACATGTAGTCATGAAGTGAGTCAGGCTTTAGGACATGTTGTGTTTGAAAGTCCTATGCAGTATGTCTGTCAGGCCTCTTAATTCCCAAATAGTCTCCATGCTGTGTAATAAAGATCCTGGGTGTGCTGTAGAAATGCCATAGCAACTCACTCTGTAGCATGTAGTAATCATTTGAGTGAATTGCAAGGGAAATATTTTTTGGTAAAGAAACACAATGTGCGTCAGTGTGTTTTTGGGAATATTGTGACAGAATCACATTCACGGTGCATGTGTTTGCAGACATGTGAATACATGTGCTAATGGAGTGAGTTAGGCTTGCATGATACCATACACTGCCCAAACACAACTGTTTTGCTCTAAACTCAGAAATATCAATCCCACCATGACCTCCAACAGTGCCTGAACACCACTGCAGTGTCCTAAACCCTGAAAGACCATCCCTAGTAAAACCTGCTAAACTCTTTCAACACTACTGCACTGCTCTAAACCCTGAAACACCATTCTCAGCGAATGCCCCTATAATGTTGAAACACCACTGCACTGTCCTAAACCCTGAAACAGCACTCCCTGCATGATCTCCTACATTGCCAGAACAGTGCTGCAGTGCCTTAAACTCTGACAAAACACCCCCTGCTATACCCCTTACACTGGGTGACTAGTTCTGTAGTTTTCTGAAGCCTGAAACAGCACTCCCAGCAAGACCCTCTTTCACTGTAGTAATCATTTTACTGAATTGTAAGGGATACTGTCATTTGTGCAAAATGACAGTGTGAGTCAGTATTTATTTCAGAAAATTGTGGCAGAATAATTTGCCCAGTTGATGTGTTTAAAAATATGGAAATATATGTAGTCATGAAGTGAGTCAGGCTTTAGGACATGTGTTTGAAAGTCCTATGCAGTATGTCTGTCAGGCCTCTTAATTCCCAAATAGTCTCCCTGCTGTGTAATAAAGATCCTGGGTGTGCTGTAGAAATGCCATAGCAACTCACTCTGTAGCATGTAGTAATCATTTCAGTGAATTGCAAGGAATATATTTATTTGTAAAGAATCACAATGTGAGTCAGTGTGTTTTTGGGAATATTGTGACAGAATCACATGCACGGTTCATGTGTTTGCAGACATGGGAATATATGTGCTCATGGAGTGAGTTAGGCTTTAGGATATTTAGTGCTTTATACTCCTAGCCCTTGCATGATACCAAACACTGCCCAAACACAACTGTATTGCTTAAAATCACAAATATCAATCCCACCATGACCCCCTACACTGCCTGAACACCACTGCACTGTCCTAAACCCTGAAACACCATCCCTAGCAAAACCTGCTAAACCTTTTCAATACTACTGCACTGCTCTAAACCCTGAAACACCATTCTCAGTGAATGCCCCTATAATGTTGAAACACCACTGCACTGTCCTAAACCCTGAAACAACACTCCATGCATGATCTCCTACACTGCCCGTACACTGCTACTGTGTCTTAAACTTACTCATGGAGTGAACCAGACTTTACAACGTATAGTGCTTCTAATTGTAGTATGCTAGTAGTGGTATATAATTGTAAAAAAAAACATGTTATTTTTTCTTCACAACAGATTTTAATTATCTACAGAAAGATAAACCATCATGCCTTCCAAGAGTGAGAAAAGAAAAACATATAAACAGGCTTACTTTTCCAAGAGAAAACAAGTACAAGATTTATCTAAACAACAATATGTGGCGAAAAAGAAGAAAGCTCCTGGTAAGACAACAAAGGATTTTATAAGAAAATTAACACAAACTAAAAAAAGTGTGGAGAATCTGGAAAAAAAATTATCTGTAACTACTAGAAAAAACAGACACAAAAGAGAAATGATGGAAAATTAAGTGGTAAAGAAATTATGTATAGTAAAAGACGAAAAAAATCAGTTTTTGAAATTCGCAAGCGAACGTTTTATAAGAGTTGTTTTAAATTTATTGAAAAATATAAAGAATTGTAAAAGAAAAACAGCTTTTTATAAGAAAAAGAGACATATTGAAAGTATTGTTGAGAAGGCGTTTAAATTAAAAAATAAGTTGTTCATTTTAGTAATCAATAGAATTCGAACACTAGATAAGCCAATCAATGTTATCAAGGCCAAAAGTAAGTGGAAAAGAATAATTAATAGCACTAATGTTTGTAATGTTTTTTCTGGAGAATGGAAACATAGTTCAAGTTGTGAGCCATTTTTTAATGAAGAGAGTTACCTTCAGAGTAACGATTTGTTGCATGCAGTTGACACCAGTGGTCGAGCTTATGAGGTTAAGGATGGTTGTCCGATTGAAAAAGAGAAAATTGTCCCTAGAAATGCAGAAGAGGTGTTAGCTGATGAAGTTTTAGGGAGACGTCCTAAGGCTCCAGTGTACACTTGGAATTGTGGTAGTATTTGTAGTGATTGACAGGATTCAATTGATTTTTTGCGGAAATTCTTATGTAACAATACTAAGAAAAGTGTTAAACAAAAGATTAAGATGTTGCAAGAATTAGACCCTTGCAGAGTGAGAGAAAAAACGGGTTTGCAAGGTCATTCTCTGGCTTGTCTTTCTAAAAAAAGTATGTCAGAGTGTTTTCTACCATTTTAGGATGTTAGCAGTGCATCATACTCAAGTGAGGAAATTAGTGAGAAGGTTGTATTATGCAAAAAGTCCATCATTTAAGCTAAAACAGTTAACCAGTGCTCTTTTGCATGGATCTGTATTAGATGTAATCAACATTTGTGAAGAAATTGAGGTTAGTTACTTTGGTCCTGAAGAATATAGTGCAGAAACTGATGCATTAATAGAAGAAAATGTGGAAGAAAATGTACAGAATTTTAGTACAGAAAATTTTTAGCAAGAAATTACAAGGTTTAAGGTCATTTGAGCTGAAAGGCCAACCTTTTCTTGTATTTGTTGTAGACGAATTCATTATAAAAATTAGACCAGGTTAGTTGAGCTATATTTAAAAAGTGAAAAGGAGAATAATAATCAGTGGAAGGAATTTGCAACTTATTTGTTGGTAGAGAATGGTTTTAATTTGGGTTCTGATCAACGTATTTTTAAATATTGTTATAATAAATTAAATGAAAACAAAATGTCTGCTATAGCTGTACGTAATAATCTTGAGATGGTAAATATTAATTCTGAACTGATGGATTTAATTACTTATGAGTCTATTCAATGTGTGCATACATTTCAGGCTATTGTTCATATGGAGCCTAAGACAGGAAAATTGCCTCCTTCAGATTTACAGAGAGGATTAAAGGGAAGAGTTGTATATTTGCTTCTAGATTTAAAGAAACATATTGAAACAATTGGTGTAGAAAATGTGGAAGAGGAACCTCTAATTATTCTTGTTAACGGCGTTCCTACGAAGAGTAAGAAAATCTGGCAAGAATTAGTGGATGTTAGGAAAGTGAAAAAGGCAACGTTGTATTTGGTAAAAAAGTAATCAATACTATAAAAATTTATATGTAAGAAGAGGAAACAACTGTAGAAGAGGATAGTGATTTGTCAACTGGACAAATTGAAAAAGTGGATGTGTCCAGAACTGAAGAAATTTATGAACATTATAGTGTGCATCCACTTCACTCTAAAGAAGTGATGGGGAATACTATTGAGTTATTCCAAATGAAAGAAGCGAAAGAAAGTCCCATTAATATATGGGAAGAAAGCTTGGAAGCTCGTTGTTTCCCTCAGTTATTTCCAACAGGCAAAGGTGGATGATATGATGAACGCCCTGTGCAGATTCCTGCATCTGAATACTGGACATCAAGATTATATGCAGAAGATCCAAGGTTTCGCCAATGTATTCCATATTTGTTTCATCTTCTGTTTGAGAGTGACTTGTCTGGACTTACTTATGCAGTGAACCATGTACTAAAAAGTGGAGTACATCCGCAAAATGTTTTGGCAAAGGACTTTATGGATAAAGTCCAACAGAAACATGCTCTTTTGGACTCTCAGCTAATTAATCTCATGGCATATCTGCGTGGTACTAATGAGTATTGGTACCGTCGTCATGGGGAATTGAAATGTATGCTAAGAAACTTAGGAACTCCTACATGGTTCCTTACTCTAAGCTGTGCTGAATATGCTTGGGAAGATTTACTTCAATTTCTTCGAGAGGCAAACGCAAACATAGAAAATATAGAATACAAGACACCTAGAGAACTGTGCTCTTTGGATCCAGTTAATGTATGCTGGTATTTCAATCATAGATTTGAAGCTATGATGTCTTTTATCACAAACAAAAAAAATCCTCCTCTTGGAGAGGTTCTGGAATTCTTTTGGAGAAAGCAGTATCAAGCAAGAGGTGCTCCTCACATACATATGCTGCTATGGATCAAAGATGCCCCCAAATTTGGAACAGATTCAGATGATACAGTGATGAGTTTTATTGAACAATATTCTACATGTGCTGTACCAAAAAGTACAGAACAAAAGAATTTAAGACATCAAGTCTTACGGTTTCAAACTCCTCTTTGTGGAAAATACTGTCGTCGAAAGTTCAAATCTAAGAATAAGTTCTACACAAAATGTCGATTTGGATTTCCACGTCCAGTAATATCAAAAGGAAGAGTGGACAACTTTATGTCATCTTTACGACATACTGTAACAAGAAAATCACCGAAAAATACCTACATCTTAAAAAGAAATGAAGAGTCAAAATACATAAATGACTGTAACCCAGTCATTTTGTCCATGTGGAATGCTAACATGGATATTCAATTAACCCTGGGCGTAGTGAGCGTAGTGGGGCTTCGCGAAGCTACGCAAAGTGGGCGAGAAACTACGCCCACCTGCGCACTTCGCGTAGCCCCACTACGCACCACCCGCCTCCCTCCCGCCCTCAGTAAATACCCCCTTCAATGTTTAAATAAGTTTAAAACCACTTACCTGGTCTGCGCGCGTCCCGGGGCTCCCTCGTCTCTTTCAGTGCCCGCGTCTTGAACCCTAATGCGCATGCGTGGCCACCCACGCATGCGCATTTCTAGCGAGAAATGCGCATGCGCGGGCGGCCACGCATGCGCATTAGGGTTCAAGACGCGCACTGAAAAAGACGAGGGAGCCCGGGGACGCGCGCGGACCAGGTAAGTGGTTTTAAACTTATTTAAACATTGAAGGGGGTATTTACTGAGGGCGGGAGGGAGGCGGGTGGCGGGCCATCTACGCTCGTCCACGGAGCATGCGTAGTGCCGGCTACTACGCCCGCACCGCAAAATGCGTAGCAGACGGCACTACGCATGCTCCGTGGACGGAGCGTAGCTGCCCGCCCACCCTATATTCAATATGTTGCAGACAAATCTATTGCTGTGGCTCAATTTGTAACGTCTTACATTACTAAATCTGAAAAGACGGAACTAAAGGAAATGTGGGAAGAAATTTCTCATGAAAAGAGCCTAAGTAAGAAATTGTACAGCTACAGTTTGAAGATGTTGTCTCATCGAGAAATCAGAGCATATGAGTGTTCAGATCGCTTATCATCTGCAAGTCTATACTCCAAATCTAGAGCAATCATTTGGGTGAGTTTAGGTCTTGCAAGAACACGAAACCGAGTTTTGAAATCTGTACAAGAAATTGAGTATTTAGCAGAGAGAGAACCAGACAGTACCGATATTTTGAAGACAAATATGTTGGATACATACTATCCAAATAGAAGTAATCATCTTGAGAACGTTTGTCTCTATGAAGTACAGCAAAGCTATACTTTTAAGAGGAATATTACAGAAGATATCAATAAAGGAGTATATGCTGTGATTGGATCTGAAGGATGTTTAGTGAAACAAAGAAAATTACATTTGATTAATCACCGAAAACTGAGTTGTGAAACTCCTGACAAAAGAGAATGTTACTATTTAGCTCTTTTGCAACTCTTTAAGCCATGGCGTACAGAACTGGAACTACTTGGAGATTTTGACAGTTAGGAAGATTCATTCAACGCAACTAAAAATAGTATAGAATGTCCTGTTTTTACTAACTATCTGAAAATGTTGAATGATGAAATACAGCAAGAAGCTACAATTGCAGAAGAGATTGCTAGAGACAGTTCTCAAGACAGTCAAAGTTCTGCTTCATTGAGTCAGGATCCACCAGGAGAACCAATTATCCAAAATGAAGCAGCAACTGCCATGGATGAGGTGGAAAGAGCAATGCAACAAGCTCAAGAGGATGTAATAAACTTAGAAGAATTGGAAAAACAACTAAATGTTGAGCAAAAACAAATATATGATCAAGTGACAGAGCAAATTGAGCATGGTTTATATCATGAGAAAAAAGAGTGCTGTACGTGAGTGGAGATGCTGGAACTGGAAAAAGTTTTCTAATAAAAGGAATTGCAACTTATCTACAGGAAAGAACTGACTCGTCACTCTCTTGTGTTGTTACTGCTCCAACTGGGTTGGCAGCACATAACATTAAAGGGATTACTTTACTGCGTTTATTGATGCTGCCAGTAGAGCATGAAAATAAATTAGAATACCACAAGCTATCTGGAGAAGCTTGTTGTGAAGTTTCTAGAGTCTAGAAAAAAATGAAACTTCTCATTATTGATGAGGTAATCATGGTATCAAATTTAATGCTTGCCTTTGTGCATTTAAGAATGCATCAACTCCTTAAAACAGAGTATGATGTGTTATTTGGAGGCAAACACGTCATAGTTTTTGGAGATCTACTACAACTAACTCCTGTGAAAGGACAATCAGTATTTCAAACAGTTACTCATGAAGACACCATAAAGTGCTTGGGAAGCATTGGAAATGTTAATATTTGGTCATATTTTGAATATACGGAACTCATTACAAATATGAGACAGGCAAAGGATGCCGATTATAAAAGTATTCTTGAAGATATAAGAATTGGAAAAGTGAGTGAACATGGCAACGAAGCTTTACAGGCACGATTACTTTCAAATTTGTTTCCAAACGAAAATATTAATCCAGAGAATAGTGATATGCTTGATGACAACTCTGCAAGAATGTTCAATATTCAATGAAAAAATGTTAAAGTTAGAAAATCAAGAAATTATGAAACTGGAAGCTATTGATAGAATAGAGCATGAAGGAGCTACTATTATTTTGTCAGAAAAGTTGAAGTCAAAATTAGATTTTTTAGAGAAATCAATATCTAAAACTGCTGGTTTTGAAAAGAATCTATATGCATGTATAAATTGTCGGATAATTTTACGACGTAATTTACATGTGGAAAGAGGTTTAGTAAATGGAGCAATAGGTAATGTTGTTGAATTTGTTAATTACCTAAATAGGGATGACATTGAATTTTTGAAAATACAATTTGATGAAATTGAAGAAGTACAACAATTGAGTCGTTGTTCAACTCGATTTTTGCTTGTAAAAGATTTATATGTCCGCCGAAAACAGTTTCCTGTTTGTTTGGCATATGCGGTGACTATACATAAATCTCAAGGTTTACGTGTAGATAGTGCTTTGGTGAATATTGGAAGTACTGTGTTTAAAGAGGGTATGGCATATGTTGCTTTATCTTGAGTCAGAACTTTATCTGGATTATACTTGATTGATTTTGATGAGACAAAGATTAGTGCAGATGTAAATTGTGTAAAAGAGCATAATAGGTTAAGAAGAGAACATGCTCCCAATTTACCTCAATATCCTTTATTTGAAAACCGTGTGGTAGGGCGAAAAAGAAGATATGAGAACAAAAATTGCGAGGTTGTAGAGAAAAGAAAAAAACTAGATGAACCAGTGACAGTAAGCAAAAAGAAAAAGGATACTATTGAAGAGGTTGTTGGTTTTCAGTTTGAAAACAGTTCTGGTGTCAACTGCTATGCTAATGTAGTGGTTAATGTTGTTTTTTTTTTCTTGAAACTTTACAAAAACAAATTGTTGAAAATCAGGACAAAAGATTTTGTTGTTTGTTGAATTGTGTGTTTGAGAAATGTAGTAGTGATAAAACTAAAATAGAAAGTGTTTCTGATATTTGAAATGTTTTAGACATATGTTCTGGTTTAAATACATTTTCAGAGAATATTCAGCAAGATTGTCAGGAATTTCTAATGCATATGCTTGTTGTATTGCAAGAAGAAGGTATAGATATTGAAAATCTTTTTGGCCTTTCTTATGAATGGCAACATGACTGTGACAATTGTTCGTTTTCAAGTAGTACTAACATAGACACTGAAAGATTTATATATTTGACTTTACCAGACTGCAAATCAGTGTCCTTTAATAATCTAGTTAGAGAAGCAAATCAAAACATGGTCTGTACCCAATGTAACCCAGAAATGTTATCAACATTATTTATACAAAGATATGGACAGTATGTAATTTTAATGCTACAACGATGCAGACCTGATGGAAGAAAATGACAACTTTAATAAAAAATGTTGCGGCTTCTTAACTATTAATATCAGGAAGAACGTTTGTAACTCTAGCAATTATTTTCCATGATGGTCCTTCTACAACATCAGGACATTACACAACTTATTTAAAATGTACAAAAGGCTGGACACATTGTAATGTTACACAATTGATTTTTAAACAACGTTTGCCTTATGCATTACCAAATTCTTACCTAGTGTTTTTACAACCCACATTTTAGGGTAAATAATTTGCCTGGGAAAATTACTGCTGTTTAGAAAGGGTATTCTGGTGTTAAAAAGTACTTTGTGTGTGAGGGTGATCAGGTTAAAAAAATTGTTGTAGTTGACGTAGAGGTAGTGTAGGTGGATCAGATAGTGGGTGATGTGGCTATCACAGGAGATGTTGATCATCAGTGAGGCAGAGGTGTTTTAGATTTGTTGTAGTTGTTGTAGATGTTGGTGACATTTTTTATTCCCTTGTAGAGGTTTCTTTTAATGGTATACAGCTCTTTGCTAAGATAAAGGATGGGGAGAGTGTCATCGGCATACCAGATGATGTTGAGATTCTGATAGCATGCTAGTTGTTTAAGGTTCTATGTAAATGATAAATAGCATTGGGTGGAGGTATAACCATTGTTAGATGGTACAAAAGATGTTGGTGCTTTTGATTCAGAAGGTTGGGAAACGGATGCTTAAGAGTACTATTTAGTAACTTCCACAGTAAGGATTTCACACATATTATTTGGCCATGAGAAAAAGTATCTGAAACAAAAAATGACTAGTTCGGGTAAATGTTGTTAGCATATGTTTGTACATAACTTTATTTAAAGTGTATAAAAAAGAAGTAATAATGTTTTGTTACTTTTTGATTGTTGGAGATGTCCCATATTTACGTAAGAAAGTTTTTTTCAAATTTTTACATTATTAATGAAAATGTTGAATGGGTTTTTTAAAGACAATCTTATTGATTGTCTTTTTTTCCCCGCTGTTATATGATGAGTACTATTGAACTCACTGTTTTCAGTGAAATTCAATGTATTCTGAGAACAGCAAAATAAGATACATAACAAATTGTACAAATTATCTTGTATTGTGAAATATATATTATAACTCAATTTTTTCTTCTCTTCCACAGATAGTATATTTAAAAAAATATATTATTAACTTGTCATTATTTATAAGGTAAGTATGAACAACAAAAAATACTTTTTCATCATTCTCTTACTTCTCTTTCCCTCTTTCCCTTTCTTCACCTTCTGCCTTACTGTCCTTCCTTTACTCATCTTACTCCCTTTCTCTCACTCTCCCTACTCCCCTTCATTCACCTTTACACTCATTCTCTCACCATCAGTACCCTTCTCTCACCCTCACTCACCTTCTCCTGCTCCCTCGTTCCCCTCTCTCTCAATTCTCTTTCCTTTCTTCCTCCATCACTACCCTTCTCTTGCTCTATCCCTCACTCTCTTCTCACTCCCCCCTCACTCTCTTTCCTTCACACCTTCACTCACTCACTTTCACTCCCTTTTGCTCACTCCCCTTCCTTTATTCCCTCCCTCACTCCCCTTTCCTCCATCCGTCTCTAAGTCTCTTCCTCTCTCTCAGTCACTATAGCTGCCTCACTCCCTCACATTCCCTCACTCTCCCTTTCTTTCTGTCTCTCACTGCCTCCCTCTCTTTCCACCACTCTTCCTTTTCTTTCCTCTCTTTCCAAAAATCCTTCTCTCTCACTCACTACTTTTTCCTTTCTCTTAATAGGCTTCTTTTTCCTTCACTGACCTTCCCTTACCCTTATATCCCTTCCCTCACTGTCACTGCCCTTCACTCAATCTCACTCCTCTTTCCCTTCTTCATGTTCTCCTCACTGTGCATCACTCCCATTCCCTTTCTTCTGCTCCCATTCCCTCACACCCCCTCACTCTCTTTCCCTCACTCCATCCATCAGTCCCTTCGCTCACTCCCCTTTCCTCACTCCCTTTTGCTAACTCCCCTTCCTTTAGTCCCTCACTCCCCTTTACTCCATGTCTCTCTCCCGCTCTCCCTCTGTCTCACTCAGTCTAACCGCCTCATTCCCCCTCATTTACTCACCTCCCCTCTCTTTCTCTCTCACTCTCTTCCTCTCTCTCCCTCACCCTTCCTCTCTTCCTCTTTGTGTTTCCTTCACTCCTATGTTATCCCTCAGTCCCCTTTCCTCTCTCTTAATCTCTTTCCTTCTCTCTCATTCCTCTTTCATCACCCTCATACCCATTCTCTCAGTGTTACTGCCTTTCACTCACCCTCACTACTTTTCCCTCACTCCCCTTCCCTCACTCCCCTTCCTTCACTCCTCTTTCTTTACTCCCTCTTTCTATCTCACTTACTCCCCTCCACACTCCAACTGCTTCACTCCCTCTCAGTCCCTTGCTCTCCCTCTCTCTCTCACTCTTTCCCTCTCTCTCCCTTACCCTTAATCTTCTTTTCTCTGTCTTTCTAACATTCTTGCACTCTCCCACACTCACTTTCCTTCTCTCTTAATTTTATTTCTTCTCCCTCATTCCCCTTCCCTCACCCTCATACCCCTTCCCTAACTGTTACTGCCCTTCACTCACTGTCACTCTACTTCCCCCACTATACTTCCTCCTGTCTGTATCTTACACCCCTTCCCTTTCCCGCTCTCTTTCCCTCACTCCCCCTCACTCTCCTTCCCTCATTGAAATCCTGATTACCCTTCTCTCACTCCCCTTTCCTAACTCCCTCCATCCCTTCACTCCACTTCTCTCTCCCTCACTCCCCATCTCACACTTTCCCTTACCCCCCTTTTCTCATCCTCATACCCCTTCCCTCACCGTCACTCCACGTCTTTTACCTTCACTCCCTTTACCCTGCTCTACTTCTCCCTCTCCGTCTCTTACTCCCCTTCCCTGTCTTTGTCCCCTGCTGCCCTTTTCTCATTCCCCCTCCCTCACTTTCCTTTCCTTACTGCCCTTCCCTTACTCTTTCACTCCCCTTACCTCACTCCCCTACCTTTAGTCCCCTTGTTTCAGTCACTCTTTAACTCCCCTGTCCTCACTCACCATACTCCCCTTTCCTCACTCATTCCCTCAGTCCCTTCCTCCCCTTCACGCACTCATTTCAATCATTCATTTATACACTACACATTCATTCAAAAAAAGTATGACACAGTATATAAGAAATATAGATCTTCTTTGAGAAGTGAAGTTAGTTCTTACAAGAACAGTTTTTTTGTCTTTTTTTGTTTTACATTAGAAATATAAATATAAACAGGGAATGAAGAACTGCTCAACAGGAACAAAAATAATAAAAGAAAAAAAATAAGTGCTGGGGCATGTGTGCTGCCTAATATTTAGCACAATCGAGCCTATGCTCTGATCTCCATAGCAGAGGATTTCATTGCAAAAGTTGCATCGTATGTGGACGTCCGCAAAATATGGCCGGATGTCCAGAGCACTTGTAGATGGAGATGCTGCTGATGAAGATGTACTGGGGACATCAGCTGCAGGATTGTCCCTCAAATGCTGAGTCGATGCCCGAGCATAGTTGTTTGGGTGTACATTCTTTAAATGACGCATCATAGTATGTATACTAAAAGAATATTGCTTGGTGGGATCACCTCTGGATAAAACAGAGCCACAAATGTTGCACGTAACCTTTGGGGCATTCACATTTTTTTGCCATTCTGGATATGAATTTTTTTTCCATATTCTACATCAGAGTCAGAAGATTCCTGAGGCTGCTTTTGTTCTGCCATTCTCACAGAAGATGCTTCTCTCAAAGAAGTGAAACAGATTGTGAGGAAAGTGGGTGGGGTTTTTCAAGATTTGCAAAAGAAACTATTATAAACCAATCAAAAGTGTTGTTTTCTAGTCACATGACTTTACGTGCGCACACGGGTGCGCGCGTGGGCGCGCGCACGTTGCGCGAACGTCGCTTATGAATGACGTTTTACCCGATTTTCATAAATGCTTTTAAAAACATGAACATTAAGCAGGGTAGAGACTCCCTCACCCCTAGTCCTGCTCAGGGGGTCCCTGTAGGACCCCGAAGGGCAAAATAAAAATGTTTTTTTTTATCGCGATGTATGCGCACGTTACGCGCACGCCGAAAAATAAATAAATAAATACAGTTAAATAACAAGTTTGAGTGTTTATATGTTGGTTGGCTCTAAAAAGAGCTGTTGTGTTCATTGAGTGAGTTTGTACGTACAAGTAAGTAGTATACAAAGGCAGTTTGTGGAAAAATAAATATATAATAAATATAATAGTTGATACATTTTAAAATTAGCATTTTAAAAACCTTTGAAGTTCACTTAAAGAACCATAGGTTTCACACACGTTATAGTTAGGAATTAGCATTTAAAAAACCTTAGAAATTCACTGAAAAAAACTTAGGTTTTACACACGTTATAGTTAGGAATTAGCATTTGAAAAACCTTGCAAATTCACTGAAAAACCATAGGTTTCACACATGTTATAGTTAGCTGGACACAGGACACCCCCGCGCCGCACGGCCACCAGCTGTGTGTGTGTTCCCCTGCCTCGCTGCTGCCCGTAGCCTCGCTGTGACTGGATCCGTGCTCCCCGCCCCCTCGCCGCATTTTGCGAGCGTGTGTATCTGCCTTCAGTATTTCACTTTGTCACTGTCTTTTTAACTGTTTTCTCCCTCGTACGTGTATCACTGCCTCTGTTTTTTCCTGAATTAGTTTTTACTGTTTTCTCCTCGTACGTGTGCCTTTTGCTTCATTGTTGCTCAGCCCCCTGTGCCCGCTCCCCGCTTCCCGCCACCGTCCATCGGCCACGCCCCCTTTATGTTCTGTGCCCTCCCAGCTGATCCTCCCTCCCTCCCACTTGGCCATAAATGGGGACCGCGCGGCGCAGGTGAGTGTGACCTGTCGACAGGACACCCCCGCGCCGCACGGCCACCAGCTGTGTGTGTGTTCCCCTGCCTCGCTGCTGCCCGTAGCCTCGCTGTGACTGGATCCGTGCTCCCCGCCCTCTCGCCGCATTTTGCGAGCGTGTGTATCTGCCTTCAGTATTTCACTTGGTCACTGTCTTTTTAACTGTTTTCTCCCTTGTACGTGTATCACTGCCTCTGTTTTTTCCTGAATTAGTTTTTACTGTTTTCTCCTCGTACGTGTGCCTTTTGCTTCATTGTTGCTCAGCCCCCTGTGCCCGCTCCCCGCCTCCCGCCACCGTCCATCGGCCATGCCCCCTTTCTGTTCTGTGCCCTCCCAGCTGATCCTCCCTCCCTACCACTTCGCCATAAATGGGGACCGCGCGTACGCGCAGCGGCCACGCGCAGCGGGCGCGCCGATTGTGCGCCGAAGGCGCGCCAAAGGTAAGCCCGTCTGCGCCCGTCCGCGCCTGGACCGCGCCCAGCGCCAGGACCCCTGGCCCCCACCAACGCAAAACGAACCGAAGTACCTACGACGCCGCTGCCCTCAACGCACTCAACACCGGCCGGAACCCCGCCTGCTGCCGTGCCGCCCCCGAACGCTTCCACGGACCCTTCACCTGCACTATCTGCAAGTTCACCTGCCTCCGAACCTGCACCGAACCCGCCAAGCCAAGCACCAGCACCAATCACCTCAAGTGCATCCTGCTCAACACCCGCTCTGTCCACAGACACGCCGTCGTACTCTGGAACCTGCTCGACACAACATCACCAGACGTCGCCTTCCTCACTGAAACTTGGATGAACGCCTCCTCAGCCCCCGACATCGCCATCGCCATCCCGGATGGATACAAGATCATCAGGAGGGACCGCGTCAACCAGACCGGAGGAGGCATCGCCATTGTCCACAAGACCACCATCCGCATCACGACCGACGCCGACGACACCTTTACCGCCGCCGAACACCTCCACTTCCAGATCCACACCGACCCAAAGACGACCCGCAGAGGCACCCTCATCTACAGACCCCCGGGACCACGCACACAATTCAGCGAAGACATCACAGACTTCATCAGCCCACACGCCCTCCCCTCCACCGACTACATCCTCCTAGGGGACCTCAACTTTCACCTGGAGAACCACAAGGACCGCAACACCATCACCCTGCTGGACAACCTCGCCAACCTCGGACTCAAACAACTGGTCAACACCCCCACGCACTACGCCGGCCACGCGCCTGACCCCGTCTTCTCATCCAGCCAGCACATCACCTTCAACCACTCCACCGGACTCCACTGGACCGACCACAGCTGCGTCCACTTCAGCTTCAGGAAAACCACTACCCACCACCACCCGCAACAGGTTCCCCACAGAAGCTGGAGCAAGATCACCACAGACCAGATCACCACCTCCCTCAGCCAGAACCCACCTGCCAGCACACCGGACCCCAACGAAGCTGCCCGCAACTTCACGCAATGGCTGACAGCCTGCGCCGACGACCTCACACCACTGAAGAACCCTCCCAGCAAACCCAGAGGCAAGAAGGCCCCCTGGTTCACCAACGAACTCAAGGACTCCAAAAAGACCTGCCGCACCCTCGAGAAAGCCTGGCTACTCGACCGGACCACCGGTCAAACACGCGACCCGCAAGCACCACCGCCAGGTCTTGAGATGTCATCAGTGATGTCATGAGTGATGTCACTGACCAAGTCATGAGTGATGTAATATGTGACATCAGCAGCAGTGCATTGCGGGCTTGCGAGTTATAGTTAGCTGAACTAACTATAACGGGGGAATTTCAATGGCTTTTGTATGAGTGAAAAGTCCAGCTAACTATAACATGTGTGAAACCTATTTTTTTTTGGTGAATTTGCAAGGTTTTTTAAATGGTAACTCCTACCTATAACGTGTGTGAAACCTATGGTTTTTCAGTGAATATATATACATATATATATATATATTATATATATATATATATATTACCTACTGGCGGTCGCCAGTAGGTAGTTATAGTTAGGACCTAGTTTCCATAGGAAATCCGCAACATTCTATTGGGAATAACTTTGGCGCCGGTTGAGGAATCTTTGCAAATTTCTCAAAGAAGATGGCCCGCTCTGCTTTTCTTCTTCCCTGAAAGTTTTGGGGGGATTTGTCAAGTGGGGGCTGAGAAAAAAGAGGAGTCCCAAAACGTGTTTTTCCACATGTTATTTTGCATAGGACGATTAGACACCACTGCAGCCCGAACTGCTGAACGGAATTACATGAAATTTGGCAAAATGGTAGAGTCTGATTCTCAGATCACGCTTTTGGTTAAATGGTGTAAATCCCTCCAGTAGTTCCTGAGAAAATCAAAAGAAAAAAATATATATATATCTAGGTGCGTGCACAGTGCGCGGACCGGGTGTGCGCGAGCGGAATTCTGATTTGCTGTTAGACGTCTGTCAACATTCCAATCGGTCGAAATCAGGAAGTGTTGGCCGCCATTTTGTGTCCGAGGCAGAAGAGAGCCAAAAACAAAAGTGGAGAACGTGAAAAAGGGCAGGGTAGAGACTCCCTGATCCCCTAGGCCTTCTCAGGGCGTCCCTGAAGGACCCTAAAGGCCCAAAAAAACATTTTTTTTTAAAATTGCGAGGTGCGCGCACAGTGCATGCACCCTTTAGCCGCCATTTTGTGTCTCCGAGGCAGAAGAGAGCCAAAAACAAAAGTGGAGAACGTGAAAAGGGGGCAGGGTAGAGGCTCCCTGACCCCGTAGGCCTTCTCAGGGGGTTCCAGAAGGACCCCGTAGGCCCCAAAACATGTTTTTTTTAAATCGCGGGGTGCGCGCAAGTCGGCAAAAAAAAGGCAAAAAAATACAGTTAAATAACAAGTTTGAGTGTTTATATGTTGGTTGGCTCTAAAAAGAGCCGTTGTGTTCATTGAGTGTTTTTTGTATCTATTGTAGTGTAGTTCCTATATTCCCAATAGGCTCTGCGCATTGGAATATTATATACTGTAGTTTAGACGTAGGACTAAGGTCTACTAGGTCTCTACTGAATATATTACACTTAATTATGTGTGTGCCAGCTAGCTCAGAGGTCACAGGAAACTCTCTCGAAAGTACAAGAAGGGATTAGTTTCTGACAACCATATAACATGACAACTTTGTTTCCCAAGAATAAGAAATCAATCTTCAGAGTCGTGGAAACAATAGATAACTATTTTACTCAGTCAATCGTGTATACTTAGTTTCACCAGAGTTGCTGAGAAATTAGAGAGACGGGCGTTTTCAATAAAAGGTATTTATTGAACAGTCTTCTATCTCAAGCATGAGAAATGTACTGCTACAATAGTAATGCTGGTTATAAAGTACAAGGCATATAATACGAACAGTATTATAAAGTAGTACTGTAAGAGCATGATATGGTTTCTAAGCCATAAGTTGCTTAAAATAGATAAAATGCATAAAATACATGCAATGATAAAAGAGATGTCTAAAAGTACTCAACTGGTGCTTCTAAAAAACGCCTACCCAGATGTACCTGATCTAAGCCTAGCACAAGGGTACAAATAAGTTTAGGAGTAGTTTTAAGTTTATCATTCTTTGCCTAGAATCTGCCAAGAGTCTAATCAAGAATTCTCTAAGGGTCTAATCAGCTCCGTACCTTGGTTTAGAATGAAGGAGGTCTTGTATCTCTCACTCAGGACTAGATTTCCCAGATACCCGCAAGGGTAAGCTGGAAACACTGGAGCTGGATTTCTCGGCAAGAGAAGAAACAGCGTCTCTCAGTCCGTCTGCTGGAGGGTCGGCTTCCTTCGGCACTTGCTGCTGCAGGACGTCGGGCAAGTAGTTAGTCGATCTGCTCCAAGAACCACCGTGTGTTAGTTTCGGCAAATGTAGGCATATTTATACCGTGAAGGTGCCGAGTTTGACGCATGATTGGACTTAATAACGTCACTCAAAGGTTCAATTCCTAGAAAACTCCAGGATTTCTTCGATAACTGAATATTCAAGCAGGGGGAAAATCCTAGCTGCTGAAGGTGGGTTTCTCCAAGAAATCGTTGTGAATTCTCGGAACTTAGTGGAAGTAGCCTTGCCGTATTTGTGCTGTAAGGCTCAGGCCAAATATGGTAATGATTTTGATGCCTATATAAGGATAGGGTAAAGTATACCTGTATAAGGGCATGAATCCGGAAAAGTTACACTAGGGTCCTAGATTTGTTTACAACACCCCCTCCACGATCTCAAGTTCAATAAGACTAGCCCTATAAGTACTGAGCAATTCTAAAGTAAGTGTTCACAATCCCACCCAAAATACAAATTTGCATTTGAAAAGGCTTGTTTATATGAAAAAACGAAAGTGAAAGTACACTGTATGAGTTAATAAGAAAGCATACCTTCAAATATTTACAAAGCAAAATTAAAATATACATTCATGAAAGGTCTCCTAAATCTTTACAGAAAAGAAAAATTAAATCTACATCATTCCATAGCATAATATTTGAAACCATTGTGTTATGATGGCTAGGCCAAAATATTGTCAGTAGGAAGTTCGAAAAAGAAATCTTGTTCCCTATGAATAATTCTACTTTAAGCAGATTACTCTGTGCCAACAAAAGTTGTAATTTTTGAAAGAGTTCAAAAAGTTGCATTTGTAGAAAAGTTTGTAAGCCGGAGGGTTTGTTTTTAAAAAAAAAGGACGAATTTCATAGTTCAGGGAACGCTGTACTAATATTATCAAAATTTATTCTCAGAGTCAGGAGAAAACATCAGATCATCGAGGCTGGCAAAAAGGCCGTCTACCGTAGTAGGCAAAAGTGGAACTTTCATTGCCGTCAGCGTGGGAAGCATTAGCAATGTCAGCAGTCGATGTTTCCTGTATGCCTGTAGTTTCTCATACCTCACCCATAGTTAAACTTGCCGGTGAGATCTCAATGAATGCCGTCATCAGAATTGGCAGCCGTTGGGGGCAAGACGATGCATGAGCCGTTACAGGACCTAGCAAAGCGTTAACATCCGATGGCAGTACTGATGGAAGTGTAAGACAGATGTCTAACACGCATTCTTCTCCGCAAAGCAGGCATCGCAGAACAGGTAAGATGCAATCCTGCCAGATTGGTCTGAACAAAAGAAACCATGTGGTGTTCAGGTCTCTTAAACGAGCCAAGCTGAGAATCTGTGTTATCCGCTCACGATACCTCATTGCACGGAGGGCTTCTTCCATGGATATCTGGGTATCGTTGTTTGCCGGACTTGCCATATCGAAGCAGGAGAAATAAAAAGAGTATCCCAGCTACGAGTCCCAAGATGAGAGGTAGTCCGCCGAACACAGTGTGTACGAAATTTGGAAAAATGCCGATGACCGCTTCAAAAGGTGCTAAGAGTCCCGAAAAAATTGACTTAAATACATGTGCGATTCCGCTGGTATCAGACATGTTTAAGATTTGGCTCAACATTTCTATAAAATGCGTAGGACAATTTGTTGATAATAGGGCATGTATCTCTGCTTAAAGTCCTTGCGACCTGCAGATCATACATTTCTCTAGACGAGGTCAGTGGCACAGTTTTGTGTAAAAGAATGGCTTTCATTCTGCTTAAAGTATCAATCCGTATAGAAGAGATATTCAGTGAAGGCCATAACACCGTCCCTCTGCCTGACTTGCTCCTCGGATACAATACTTGCATACAACAAGTAACCCTGGAGGGCACACTAACAAGATAAAGTTTTCCTGGCAACATGCCACAGCAGCTGTGATCATTCAATAAAACGTAGCTGCCATTGGATGGCTGTCTGAAAATTGGTTCTATTACTGTGGAGGGAGTTCCGTGCAGGTGGCATGAGAGGTTATTTGCAGAACCATCGCAGGCTCCATGTAAATTAATACCTTGGCACAAAAGTGTACCACTTAGTGAATTTTTACAATTATTACCACTAAGGAATACCTCTGTTCCCCTATTCCAACATTTGTGTGTGTAAGGTAAAGTCCAGGTTGACTTAATGTATTCTTCACCCAACCTTTCATACAGGCCCACTGGTATATGCTGTAGACAATCCTGAAATTGGAAAATCGTCACCGGTATTGTTATGGTGCCATGAATTATCCATTCAGTGACAGGTTTCTCAGAAACTGTCAATGGCAATCTTTCCAGTTTTTCAATGTTCAGCAAAGTATAGTCTGCTCCTTTTTGTGCCAAATAGATTTGTTTATCTGTAAGGTTAAATACAGAAAACAATGACGTAGTGATGATTAGACGCCAAGGCACGTAGCCTGAATGCAGATTTTGCAACATTCAGCCTAATTGCATGATAGAATGTAATTGGGACTGGCCATGTTGTAGCATTAGCAAGTCCTGCTCTATTATGTCAATGGCAGAAGATACAACAGAACCAGAGAAGCAGGCAGTTCTCCACGGCAAAATAGTGAAACGACTGTTTCCACCGGGAGGACATGACGAAAGCGCCCCTGGTTCCTTAAAAAGTTCTTAAAGAGAAAAGACGTCATTAGACAAGGAATGATGTTTGAGACACAGCACGCCTATCCTACAGGACACCCAACAAACTAATGAAACGGACTGCTTATAATTAGGAGAGAAAAACAAAAAACGAAGTCAATCTCATATATTTGAGAAAAATACAACGTCAGAATAGACTCTCATTTGATCGTACTCAACGGATAGTTTTAAGGGTGATCTCACTGACCCCAGAAACTCGACAGACAGAACGTAGTGTCTTGACAAAGGTGGCCCAAAATCATATGTACCACCGAAACGCGTCGACGCATTTCAAAGTATAATTCTTCAACTCGGACACCTGTGTTGACACATTAACAGACTGTGCATAACATATGGGGGTTAGATAGAGCTTGAATATACAACCAGTATTGCACAATTGGATGTCTCACTGTTGTCTGTCCTTTTTATTTGTATCAATTTTGCTGGTCAATCTTGAACCCCATGTATTTTGATTATTTGTCTCACTTTTTTAACTGGTTTTATTTGTGTAAAGTGGTGCTTTTGTCCACTTGGTATTTTAATACATTGTATAATTTTAATAAATTGTAAAACATTTTTTGCAAAACTGTTGTTGATTTAATGTATTGTGCTATTTGCTTTGAGTTTTAAATTGTTCTATTGCACATTCTTCAAGGGAATATTTTTTGTCTACTGGTTGGTTAACCCTACTTCCCTTGACTCTAGTTTAAGGGGTACCTCTCACATATTTCTACCTGCTCCTTTTTGTGCCAAATAGATTTGTTTATCTGTAAGGTTAAATACAGAAAACAATGACGTAGTGTTGATTAGACGCCAAGGCACGTAGCCTGAATGCAGATTTTGCAACATTCAGCCTAATTGCATGATAGAATGTAATTGGGACTGGCCATGTTGTAGCATTAGCAAGTCCTGCTCTATTATGTCAATGGCAGAAGATACAATGTTGTCCAAAGAATAAATTCTGGAGGACAGAGTCGTTAACCCATTGTCCACTACAGAGAGACTTTTCTCTAAATTAATACAATCAATTTCTCGTATCTTTTCTGTAGTTTCCATTTGCGTTACTTTCCAAGCTTTGTTGTACTCAGCGTATATATCGGCGTATATGAAACGTTTTTGACGTGGTTTGCGAGGTCCCAGTAAGAAATCTCGCAAATCATTGCCTTCTTTAAGTAAAGATAAGTGTTGTTTAATCTCCGAGAGTGTAGATGTCTTTAGCCATACAGGGCATAGCTTCGCTACACTATAAGTAGTTACTATCCCGGGATGTTGTCTCTGGGAGCATCTCGGATCTGGCCTGTTCATTTTGAAACCCTGTGTTTTGTTCAGGAATCTATCTCGACAGTTATTAGTGTCTGTGGGCCAGATTAACCATTTTTTTCCACTCAGGATCAGTTCTGTTTTGTTTTAAAATGTGGGATACATCTAAGTCCTTATCAGTATTGTTATTACTGTCAGGTATGGGATTAGGTATAGACGATTTGTTTAAATCTTTTATACTACAATGCCTAGACAAGATGTTTGTTGAACAGTGTCATTTAAGACATTATTTGTTTTGGTATGATGCAGGCTCTGAATAATGCTTCTAAACCTTGCACCTGCCAATCTTTTGTACCCCAGACGGTTTTCGTCTCAATGTTGTCATTCCAAAATTCAAAACCCAATGTAGACATTTGAGCATAAAAGTTTGCAGAATAAATTTGTTTAGTGTTGGTCAAAATTGTTTTCATTCCTGTCTTATTTTCATTTCTAAAATAAAACGTTTCTGGATTGGTAACATACCCTGAGAAGTATTGAAATTTCACATAAAATGTTTTCGAGCTGCCTTTTGCTTGCGTTGGACAATGTTCCCATTGATTGTAAGTAAAAACATTTCTAGGGTTAGCAGATTTATGCAAATAATGATGACCATAGTGATTAAAACAATACATTTGTTCATAATCTGATGAACCTTGTAAGTATTCATGTTCTGTGAATTTTGTTGACATTTCTAAATCAGACATGTTATTAACAGCTTCAAAGTCCCAATCATCACCTAATGTGCTGGGTGATGCAAAGTCACTTAAAGAAACCTTAAATTGGTGTGGAATCTTCAGCAGTTCCACCAGGCCATAAATGTCATAGTCAGTAGTGTCCCATGCTATACCACCAGGTATAGGTACGGCTGTGATTTTCACTGATAACAGGTCTCTTTTTTCACGATGAGATGATTTGTGAGGTGTCAGAACCAAGTTGATTTTCTGACTTGCTATGTCCATAGGACTATATTTTCCATCTATCATCCTTCCCAAGCTTAACACAAGTATGAGCCAGAGCAGGAGAAAAAATTCAACTAACCCAATCCAAAATTCAACCCACGGTGAAACCAGATATGCTTTTCCAAGTTGATGAAAGCGTTCTGTTAACTTTTCTTTGTATGTTTTTATTTTTCCTGGCATTTCTTCAATTTCACTGAGATCTTCTGAAAAGGTATCAAAGTTTATGAAATAGCCAGAAGCAGTTCTGTCAATTGTTGGGATAGCTTCAGGATTATTCGAAGTCACTGGAGCCTTTTCTCTTTTTACCATATCTATGTAGTCAGATGTCACATCATTGTAGATAGGTGTGTCTTGACAAACTGGTATTTGGGTATCCAGAGGCATAATTTCCATTGCTTTGTTGCATAGTCCTTCTTTTCTTACTGTAGGTTTATCAAATGTGATAAGTCTTTGAGTTTGAACCTCTTGGATTGTAGCAAGATTTGGAAGCCTGCTACTTTTCGGGAGTCCACTGGGCCTACTACTTATTATTGGCCACATGATTGTGATTTGACCAGGTCGATTGACACAACTCTGTTCTCCCTTTTACCAGCAAGGGGCTGTAGCACTACTGATCTTGTTCCGTGGATTGCCAAGACAGGTACGGCTTTTCTGTAAGAAGGCCCAAATTCCTTCTTTACCACAATTTTCTCTCTGACTAGATCCCCAATCTTTGGAATCCAGACAGGTCTTGCTGGGACAGCTGGTTTTCCTTCAGTGGTCGTTTGTTTCTGTATTGTATTACCCAGACTTCTTCTTGTTTCATTTAAGTCCTGTAAAACAGCCAAACGATCTTTGATATCAAAGGGTTTTTGTTCTACCACTGAAGTCTGACAATCGAGGTCCCCGATAATCATACTAGTACCAAACATTAGTTCATACGGAGTGACTCCACCCAGAGAATTTCTTGGCAGATTATTAAGACTACGTTGGACACTAGATTTTTGACCCACCCATCACCCGAACCTAATACCTTGGCTGTTATGGATTGCTTTATGTCACGTTTTTTTCTTTCCACTACCGCATTACCCTCTGGATGGAAGGGACTAGAATACCGCAATGCAACACCCAAGCTGACCATGGCCTCCTTGTAAGCCCTAGAGCTAAACGCAGGACCCTGGTCAGATTGTAGCGTGCCAATTGCGTATGTGCCGATAAAGACTCGCAAATCCTTTATAACAGTTCTGGCAACAGCCGAGCGCTGGGGCCACATCCAAATAAATCTTGTCCTAGTAGTTGTGGGATTGCATTCGTCTATTGTGACTTTTGCGTGTAGATAGTCTAATGCTGTCTAACAACGGTATATGAACTGTGCTGGCTACTCTACAGTCAGGTGACTGGTGGTCATCAAGGCTATGATAACTATAACAAGTATCACAGTTTATTCCAAATTCGTAAGCTTGGACGCTCATTCCTGGCCACCAGTACATCTCTTCTAATTCTTTTAAAGATTCCAAGATCCCATGGTGTCTCAGACCCTCTCCCATATGTGCTTCTTATACCAAGTAAGCTCTCCGCTTCCTGTTTGGAATCCCTCTTTCCCCCACTCCAGGGATTGGAGCAAAAGGAATGGAGTTTGCATCAATTCTGTATGTATACGTGAGTGGATAGTTCAGAGCTAACGCTGCATGATTGCCTTCCATTGAGGCTTTTACTGCTAATAGCATTTCACCATCTATTGCTCTTGTAGAGCGTTGTATTGTAGCTACGGAAGCCGTTTGTACAGCTGCCTTCACGGCTTCATCGGCCAATGATTTCCCTGCAACATGAACGCCATCAATCTGATGACTCAGTGTATGAATCACGTGAGTCTTTTGTAGTTCTTTCTGTAAAAGAACTACTTGTTCCCAAAGCGTTTTATGCTTAATTGTGCCACCTTTTGCGTCTTTGAAACCGTTTTGAACCCAATTCTGCAGATACTCATTGTAAGATTGTACGCAGTAATACGAATCGCACACTATTAGTGTGGGGAATTCGCAATCGGTATTCTCAAGCGCTATCTTGAAAGCCTGTAGTTCAGCTCGCTGAGCTGTACAGTCCCCGAGTGATTGAGTTTTAGTGACCATAGGTCTGAATTTGCCTACGCGCCAGCGACCTTTAACAATCGCCCACGCAGCACTATAGGCTTGTTTACCCCCAATAGCGGGCTGTGCTGATCCGTCTGTATAGATTACACATCCGTAATGTTCCAGAGGCAGAATTTCAGTTGGCAGAGGACAATCATATTCGTATTGGAGAAATTCTTGTGTCTTTAAATTAGTGGCAAAATGGTATTCAATGTCTGTTGCAGCAAGAGTTAACCCATTGAATCCATCTCGGATGTAAAGCTTTATCATTGGGAATGCTAGCTCTTGTCACTGCCTCTAAGGCAGATACAGGTGTAACGATCATTATACGTTTACCCTGTACGGGAGCTCTCTCTTTTGCTACTGCAGTTTGAACCGCTGTCAGAATTTTTTCTGTTGATGAGAATTTCATTTCAGCTTGTGCGTACAAGTGTGATTTGTAAGCGATTGGTACCTTTTCACCTTCAATAAAGGTCCGGTATGTGAATCCACATTTCCCTGGGATTACACTGATCACTAGATTGTGAACGTTTTCGAGAGTTTGTAACTGTTTTATAGCTATCTTGTCTGCTGTTTGGACTGAACGCAGAATTTCTGTGTGTGCTTGAGTCCAATTAGTTGGTTTGAAATCAGGTTTGATTAGTTCGTAGAGAGGTTTAACCCTTTCTGCGTAATTTAGAACATAAGTTCTACCGAAATTCAGGAAACCTAGAATTGACCGTATGTGTTTCAATGTTTTTGGAGGTTGAAGCAGCGCACACTTCTCAAGAAAGTTTGCTGCCAGGCTTTTGCCTTCAGTTGATAACTCGTACCCTAAAAATAGGACATTGAGGTGCGCAATTCGTGATTTCTTAAAATTGAATTTATACCCCTCAGAAGCAAACCCAAGTATTATGGTGTTTACTCTTTTCAAGTGTACAACCAAGTCGTCATCTGTAAGATAGATGTCATCGACATAAGATAATGCCTCATCGTCGTACATTTGTAGTAACTCTGTTACTCTGGCTGAAAATAATCCTGGACTATTCTTGAATCCCTGGGGGAGATGGCAAAATTGTCGCTGTGTTCCCAAGATTGAGAAAGCGGTCAGGCGTCTGCTCTGTGGTGCAATGTTTTGACAGAAAAACCCATTTGAAATGTCCAATGTGGTTTTATATTTTTTGCGCATGATGGTATTCATCAGTGCAGCACTATGTGCATTTTGTACTGCGAATGTTTTACAACAGGAGTTTAGGTGTCTGTAATCCAAAACTAGACGATATGAATTGTCTGGTTTGGAGACAGGAAACAAAGGATTGTTCATAGATGAGGTGCATGTTTCAATCACCCCTTGATATTCAAGTTGATTTAAAATCTCCCTGACTTGTTTTTTAGCTTCCTGTTTAACAGGGTACTGCCTCTGAGCAGTAGGTTGGTTTTTTAACTGTATTTTGTGGTGAGGAGAGTCCTCATCCCATCCTACGGGATTTTTATATAATGCTGGAGCTTGAGCTACAGCCCATTTCCTTGCATATGTATAATTTTTATGAATTGGAATGTGATTTTAAAAGGCTGGCATAATCATTCCTTCGCTGTGCGGGCGCTCCCTAACAACAACAGGTGGCCAGTCTTTTTCGGCTAGAAGTATGTCATAACCCTTGGAAAGCTTGTCCCAAAAGAGAGCTTTTATTTTTCTAGTTATGTCCCCCTCCAACCGGAGTGTTATTTCATATAACTTAGGGTGTACTAACCCTGGTGTTGGCAGTTTCAACTTGAATGTATTAATTCAAGTCCACTGTCTCCAGATGATCCATCAGGATCTTGCGAGCTATGGTCACTTCTGCTGCGCTGTGTAGCATTGTCTGAGCCCATTCCCCGTTCTTGAGTTGTGTCCTCAGAATCCCCGGCATGTTTAATTTTTATGCTTGCTACCTTCTTCTTTGGAAATTGAGCTTTTTTACTTTGGTGAACGGGTTCTTTGTCTTCGGACTTGACGCATTCTTCTTTGTGTTCTGACCGTCCTCTTCTTTCTGATTTCTGCAAAGAAGTCTGAAAAGATCTAGAGGGACGTGTGCCATTATCTTGATATCTATCTGGTTTTCTTAAAGTATCCCTATTTCTAAGGTTATATCTTTTTTCAGTGGGCTCCCGTTGGGAAGATCTTCCTCTCCGTTCAGGAGATCTAACTCTCCTTTGGGGAGACCTTCCTCTGGACTGAGAACGCTTCTCTCTAGGAAGTGTCTGTTTATTATTTTCCCACTTCTTTTTAGGAGTAGTGAATCTCCACTACGGCCCCTCGCGGCGGGATGCCTGGCTTTCACCTTGTGAATACCCTGCCGGGGTATCTCACAGGGGAATACCAGGACGGGTTCCCTAAGCAAGCGCCTTGAGACCCCTGGGTGATTCGTGCGCTATATAAATCGAAATACATTTACATTTACATTTACATTCTTTCTGATTTCTGATTTCTGTGAAGAAGTCTGAAAAGATCGTGAGAGACGTGTGTCATTATTTTGATATCTATCCCTATTTCTAAGGTTATATCTTTTTTCCGAGGGCTCCGTTGGGGAGATCTTCCTCTCCGTTCAGGAGATCTAACTCTCCATTGGGGAGACCTTCCTCTGGACTGAGAACGCTTCTCTCTAGGAAGTGTCTGTTTATTATTTTCCCACTTCTTTTTAGGAGTAGTGAGATTGTTTTTAATAAAAACTTTTTCAGGATTTTCCGTTAATTGTGGTTTTAGTGGTTTCCCACCCAAACTATCTACCTAATTCTTCATAGGATTTTTCAATGATTCTGGCAAGCTCATATGGTTGCTCAGTAATGTCTGTTTCTTTTAATTTCTGGCGGATTGCCACTGATGCTGCTTCACCTCTAATGTTGGCTAGTAGTATAGCCAGTACCTGTTTGAAATCTTTCAGTAATTTCATACCTAGATTTAAAGCTGGTTCTGGACCGTATTCATTTTGAATCTGCCTTAAGACATCTGGTATCACCGCCATGGACGGAACACCATCTGTTTTTGTGTAGATTGAAGCAAAGACTGTGCCCCAAGTGTCACAATCCTCTATGTGTGGTGCAATCCCCAGAGGCAAACAGATTGTCAGAATCCTGTTTTTTTCATGAGGTGAACTATCAGGAAATACTGTCTCTATTTGAGTAATTTTTTGTGCTAACCAAAACGGAATTTGTTCCCTTTTGGCAGGCAACTTTCCAATGACCGATTGTATAGTCTGTGGTGTTATTTTATTTGTGTTCCCC
Organism: Lissotriton helveticus; assembly: GCF_964261635.1. NCBI lineage: Eukaryota > Metazoa > Chordata > Amphibia > Caudata > Salamandridae > Lissotriton > Lissotriton helveticus. The sequence goes on along the minus strand of NC_136071.1, from coordinate 542,508,008 downwards.
TGGTGAGGGGTGTGCTGTGGAATTTTTACAGCTGTTTGGACTGTTAATGTCCGCATGACATATTGGACCAATTGTCTATGTATTGTAATTAACTGTTTTAGCTGTGCTAACAATTCTGCATCTGACATCCTTTCAATGTCTGGATGTGGTGTATAGCTGGCTAGTACCGGCCATGTAGCTCCAGGTCTACCTAGTGGACAAGCCTGGTAATGTGATTTTCATGTTTTAGGGCTCCTTTAAACCAGAGCTTATGCTCTTGGTAAGTTAATAGAATTTCAATGTCCTCGAAAGGAACGTATTCCGTTACAGGTTCCTCTGCCTTGTAGTAGTGGAACTCTCGTGTTCCTGCATTTGCTGCTGGAAACTGAATCCATGAATAGAATACCTGTCTGCCGATATTCATGTGCCTCTATGACAAAGATTACTCTGCCTCCTCTTGTTGATACTCCATTATATATCAGTTTGTAAGTTATACTTTTTCTTACATTTACAGAGAGCAGTATAGCATCCCTGTCATTTTCTAGTATTTCAGCGTCATTCTTCATCACTGTTCATTATTTGACTGAAGAGTTTTGCAAAACAAGTTTCAAGGAAACAAAGATTAGGTGCACAATATTTTGGAACACTGTATCCTTCAACGTTGAACAAACCAAAAACGAATACATAGGTTTTTTCGTCCTACTCAGTTTTGGCGGATATTATCCTTTCACCCACTCCAGACGGCTTTTGGAGTTTTTACGGGAAAAAGGGGTCTGTGTGAAAATCACGACTGAGTTACTCTAGTATCTAGCGTTAAATTATCGCCTTACCAAACGTTGGGCGCCATGTAGTGTAGTTCCTATATTCCCAATAGGCTTAAGGCATTGGAATAATATATACAGTAGTTTAGACGTAGGACTACGGTCTATTAGGTCTCTACCAAATATATTAGACTTAATTCTCTGTGTGCCAGCTCGCTCAGAGGTCAAAGGAAACTTTCTCGAAAGTACAAGAAGGGATTAGTTTCTGACAACCATATAACATGAAAACTTTGTTTCCCAAGAATAAGAAATCAATCTTCAGAGTCGTGCAAACAATAGGTAACTATTTTACTCAGTCAATCGTGTATACTTAGTTTCACCAGAGTTGCTGAGAAATTAGAGAGACGGGAGTTTCAATAAAAGGTATTTATTGAATAGTCTTCTATCTCAAGCATGAGAAATGTACTGCTACAATAGTAATGCTGGTTATAAAGTACAAGGCATATAATACGAACAGTATTATAAAGTAGTACTGTAAAAGCATGATATGGTTTCTAAGCCATGAGTTGCTTAAAATAGATAAAATGCATAAAATACATACAATGATAAAAGAGATGGATACAAGTACTCAACTGGTGCTTCTAAAATACGCCTACCCCGATTTACCTGACCTAAGCCTAGCACAAGGGAAGAAATAAGTTTATGAGTAGTTTTAAGTTTAGGATTCTTTGCCTAGAATCTGCCAAGAGTCTAATCAAGAATTCTCTAAGGGTCTAATCAGCTCCGTACCTTGGTTTAGAATGAAGGAGGTCTTGTATCTCTCTCTCAGGACTCGATCTCCCAGATACCCGCAAGGGTAAGCTGGAAACACTGGAGCTACATGTCTCAGCAAGAGAAGAAACAGCATCTCTCAGTGCGTCTGCTGGAGGGTCGGCTTCCTTCGGCACTTGCTGCTGCAGGGCGTCGGGCAAGTAGTTAGTTGATCTGCTCCAGGAACCACTGTGTGTTAGTTTGGGCAAATGTAGGCATATTTATACCATGAAGGTGCCGAGTTTGACGCGTGATTGGATCTAATAACGTCACTCAAAGGTTCAATTCCTAGGAAACTCTAGGATTTCTTAGGCTAACTTAATATTCAAGCAGGTGGAAGATCCTAGCTGCTGAAGGCGGGTTTTTCCATGAAATCGTTGTGAATTCTCAGAACTTAGTGGAAGTAGCCTTGCCGTATTTGGGCTGTAAGGCTCAGGCCAAATATGGTAATGATTTCTATGCCTATATAAGGATAGGGAAAAGTATACCTATATAAGGGCATGAATCGGGAAAAGTTACACTAGGGGCCTAGATTCGTTTACAACACTATAAGTAAGTACCGATGCAGAGTTTAAAGTTCAAGAGGAAGACTCTGTTTCCCTCATCTGTGAAATGTACACCGTCTCCTCTATAAATGCCTTGCATGTTGTAACACAGTTGTTGTGGTATATAGAACCCATACCATAGTCTCTGAGGAAAGCAGAAACACACTTATTCACATGTTTCCTTGCTTTCTCAATCTGTGGACAATATCAGGTGGACCACTTCCATTTTTTGCCTTTGGCATATATTAGATTATACAAAGGCAGTTTGAGGAAAAAGTGACAACAATTGCCCAACGGTGTCCTTTAAAAGCATTTCCAGACCTACCCCAGTCAAAGTGCCTAGGTCATTTCCACCACAGTGCACAATTATGAGGTCAGGGTGTGGGAGATGCAAGAAGGATTTTAACAATGGCATCAATTGGTGACATCTCAATCCTCTCTGGCCAATCCACATAATATCCACATTTGGTAAATCAAGGTTGAGAAAGCATCTATTTGCTGCATACCTTTCACTCCAGAAAATATAGCCGTGTTCCACAATCCACACTCTAAGCATCTTGAAGGGAGATCTGGTTGTATTCAGATGGGCTCTGGAAATGAAATGGCAGTTTGAAAAGTAGGAGTTTAGAAAAAAATGTGGATGAGATTCAGTGCACTTGAAAAAAAAGAAATGATTGGTGGTTTCTGTAAATTCAACATTGAAAACTAGGGTGCATGGTACTGTTTTTTGAAAGGAGTAATGCTAATGGTTGAGAAAAAGTAATTGAAAGGAAAATTGCACAGGATAAGCTGGTATTTTGAGAAGTCAAACACCCTTGCTGGTTTGGTTTGCAACATTGTGTGATCAACTTTTCACCTGTGTGTTCAGTTAGGTGTTCTATGGAGTGTTACCATGGTAACAGGCAGAGTGAGCAGTGGGGGAAGGTTGAACATTATGTGAGTTTGAAAGTGTTGAAATGTCGAACCAATTAAAATGTTAGTTTATTATTGAATTTGTGTGGGAAGAAAAATCATTGGTTATCTACATGAATATGTGTGGACAATGGGAGGGAAGCAATACCATTCTATGGTTCCAGTGACTGGTGAACAATTCAGGGATTCTTCTTAAGAAAATCTGGTGTGTGGTTGACACTGTTCTAAATCTACAAAAGCATTTTAAAGGTGAGTTGTTAATTTGTAATGGGATCTATGTTGTGCACTTTAAGTTAATAAGAAAAATGTGGAAGCAGGAGTTTATTTGTATAGAGTTTGACTCTGAATTTGTCTACTTTGGGAAAAAGAGTGTGAGTCAGTATTCATTTCAGAAAATGGTGGCAGAATCATTTGCTCAGTTGATGTGTTTAAAAATATGGGAATACATGAAGTCATGAAGTGAGACAGGCTTTAGGACATGTTGTGTTTGAAAGTCCTATGCAGTATGTCTGTCAGGCCTCTTAATTCCATTATTTGTAATAAAGATCCTGGGTGTGCTGTAGAAATGCCATAGCAACTCACTCTGTAGCATGTAGTAATCATTTGAGCGAATTGCAAGGGATATATTTTTTGGTAAAGAATCACAATGTGCATCAGTGTGTTTTTGTGAATATTGTGACAGAATCACATGCACGGTGAATGTGTTTGCAGACATGGGAATACATGTGCTCATGGAGTGAGTTAGGCGTGCATGATACCATACACTGCCCAAACACAACTGTTTTGCTCTAAACTCAGAAATATCAATCCCACCATGACCCCCTACAGAGCCTGAACACCACTGCAGTGTCCTAAACCCTGAAAAACCATCCCTAGCAAAACCTGCTAAACTCTTTCAACACTACTGCACTGCTCTAATCCCTGAAACACCATTCTCAGCAAATGCCCGTATAATGTTGAAACAACACTGCACTGTCTTAAACCCTGAAACAGCTCTCCCTGCATGATCTCCTACACTGCCAGAACAGTGCTGCAGTGCCTTAAACTCTGAAAAAACACCCCCTGCTCTACCCCCTACACTGGGTGACTACTACTGTAGTTTTCTGAAGCATGAAATAGCACTCCCAGCAAGACCCTCTTTCACTGTAGTAATCATTTTACTGAATTGCAAGGGATACTGTCATTTGTGTAAAATCACAGTGTGAGTCAGTATTCATTTCAGAACATTGTGGCAGAATAATTTGCTCAGTTGATGTGTTTAAAAATATGGGAATACATGTAGTCATGAAGTGAGTCATGCTTTCGGACATGTTATGTTTGAAAGTCCAATGCAGTATGTCTGTCAGGCCTCTAAATTCCCAAATAGTCTCCATGCTGTGTAATAAAGATCCTGGGTGTGCTGTAGAAATGCCATAGAAGCTCACTCTGTAGCATGTAGTAATCATTTGAGTGAATTGCAAGGGATATATTTTTTTGGTAAAGAATCACAATGTGCGTCAGTGTGTTTTTGGGAATATTGTGATATAATCACATGCACGGTGCATGTGTTTGCAGACATGGGAATACATGTGCTCATGGAGTAAGTAAGGCTTGCATGATACCAAACACTGCCCAAACACAACTGTATTGCTCTAAACTCAGAAATATCAATACCACCATGACCCCCTACACTGCCTGAACATCACTGCACTGTCCTAAACCCTGAAACACCATCCCTAGCAAAACCTGCTAAACTTTTTCAATACTACTGCACTGCTCTAAACCCTGAAACACCATTCTCAGTGAATGCCCCTATAATGTTGAAACACCACTGCACTGCCCTAAACCCTGAAACAGCACTCCCTGCATGATCTCCTACACTGCCCGAACATTGCTACTGTGCCTTAAACTTACTTATGGAGAGAACCAGACTTTACAACATATAGTGCTTCTAATTGCTATGTAGTATGCTAGTAGTGGTATATAATTGTAAAAAAAAATAACATGTTTTTTTTCTTCACAACAGTTTTTAATTATCTACAGAAAGAAAAACCATCATGCCTTCCAAGAGTGAGAAAAGAAAAACTTATAAACAGGCTTACTTTTCCAAGAGAAAACTAGTACAAGATGTATCTAAAAACAATGTATGGAGAAAAAGAAGAAAGCTCCTGGTAAGATAACAAAGGATTTTATAAGGAAATTAACACAAACTAAAAAAAATGTGGAGAATCTGGAAAAAATTTTATCTGTAACTACAAAGAAAAACCAGACAAAAAAGAGAAATGATGGAAATTTATGTGGTAAAGAAATTGTGTATAGTAAAAGACAAAAAACAGCTTTTTATAAAAAGAAACATATTGAAAGTATTGTTGAGAAGACATTTGAATTCAAAAAGAAGTTGTCGTTTAGTAATCAATAGAATTCGAACACTAGATAAGCCAATCAATGTTATGAAGGCCAAAAGTAAGTGGAAAAGAATAATTGATAGAACTAATTTTTGTAATGTTTTTTCTGGAGAATGGCAACATAGTTCAAGTTGTGAGCCGTTTTTTAATGAAGAGAGTAACCTTCAGAGTAATGATTTGTTGCATGCAGTTGACACCAGTGGTCGAGCTTATGAGTTCAAGGATGGTTGTCCAATTGAAAAAGAGAAAATTGTCACTAGAAATGCAGAAGAGGTGTTAGCTGATGAAGTTTTAGGGAGACATCCTAAGGCTCAAATCGTAGTAGTATTTGTAGTGTACGACAGGATTCAATTGATTTTTTGCACAAATTCTTACGTAACTATACTAAGAAAAGTGTTAAACAAAAGATTAAGATGTTGCAAGTATTAGACCCTTGCAGAGTGATAGAAAAACGGGTTTGCAAAAAATAACGGGTTTGCAAGGTCATTCTCTGGCTTGTCTTTCTAAAAAAGTATGTCAGGGTGTTTTTCACCATTTTAGGATGTTAGCAGTGCATCATACTCAAGTGAGGAAATTAGTGAGAAGGTTGTATTATGCAAAAAGTCCAGAACTTAAGCTAAAACAGTTAAACAGTGCTCTTTTGCATGGATCTGTATTAGATGTAATCAACATTTGTAAAGAAATTGAGGTTAGTTACTTTGGTCCTGAAGAAGACAGTGCAGAAACTGATGCAATAATAGAAGAAAATGTGGAAGAAAATGTACAGAATTTTAGTACAGAATATTTTGAGCAAGAAATTACAAGCCGAGGTTTAAGGTCATTTCAGGTGAAAGGCCAAACTTTTCTTGTATTTGTTGTAGACAAATTCATTATAAAAATCAGACCAGGTTAGTTGATCTATATTTAAAAAGTGAAAAGGAGAATAATAATCAGTTTAAGGAATTTGCAACTTATTTGCTGGTAGAGAATTGTTTTGATTTGGGTTCTGATCAATGTATTTGTAAATATTGTTATAATAAATTAAATGAAAACAAAATGCCTGCTAGAGCTGTACATAATAATCTTGAGTTGGTAAATATTCCTTCTGAACTGGTGGATTTAAATACTTATGAGCCTATTCTTTATCAATGTGTGCATCCATTTCAGGATATTGTTCGTATGGAGCCTAAGAAAGGAAAATTGCCTCCTTCAGATTTACAGAGAGGATTAAAGGGAAGAGTTGTGTATTTGCCTCTAGATTTAAAGAAAAATATTGAAACAATTGGTGTAGAAAATGTGGAAGAGGAACCTCTAGTTATTCTTGTTAATAGCGTTCCTACGAAGAGTAAGAAAATCTGCCAAGAATTAGTGGATGTTAGGATAGTGTAAAAGGCAACTGGGTATTTGGTAAAAAATAGTCAATACTATAAAAATGTATATGTAGGAGAAGAGGAAAGAACTGTAGAAGAGGATAGTGATTTGTCAACTGGACAAATTGAAAAAGTGGATGTGTCCTGAACTGAAGAAATTTATGAACATTATAGTGTGCATCCACTTCACTCTAAAGAAGTGATGGGGAATACTATTGAGTTATTCCAAATGAAAGAAGCGAAAGAAAGTCCCATTAATATATGGGAAGAAAGCTTGGAAGCTCGTTGTTTCCCTCAGTTATTTCCAACAGGCAAAGGTGGATGATATGATGAACGACCTGTGCAGATTCCTGCATGTGAATACTGGACATCAAGATTATATGCAGAAGATCCAAGGTTTCGCCAATGTATTCCATATTTGTTTCATCTTCTGTTTGAGAGTGACTTGTCTGGACTTTCTTATGCAGTGAACCATATACTAAAAAGTGGAGTACATCCGCAAAATGTTTTGGCAAAGGACTTTATGGATAAAGTCCAACAGAAACATGCTGTTTTGGAATCTCAGCTAATTAATCTCATGGCATGTCTGCGTGGTACTAATGAGTATTTGTACCGTCGTCATGGGGAATTGAAATGTATGCTAAGAAACTTAGGAACTCCTACATGGTTCCTTACTCTAAGCTGTGCTGAGTATGCTTGGGAAGATTTACTTCAATTTCTTCGAGAGGCAAATGCAAACATAGAATATATAGAATACAAGACACCTGGAGAACTGTGCTCTTTGGATCCAGTTAATGTATGCAGGCATTTCGATCATAGATTTGAAGCTATGATGTCTTTTATCACAAACAAAAAAAAAATCCTCCTCTTGGAGAGGTTCTGGATTTCTTTTAGAGAAAGGAGTATCAAGCAAGAGGTACTCCTCACATACATATGCTGCTATGGATCAAAGATGCCCCCAAATTTGGAACAGATTCAGATGATAAAATGATGAGTTTTATTGACCAATATTCTACATGTGCTGCACCAAAAAGTACAGAACAAAAGAATTTAAGACATCAAGTCTTACGGTTTGAAACTCATCGTTTTGGAAAATACTGTCGTCGAAAGTTCAAATCTAAGGATAAGTTTTACACAAAAGGTTGATTTGGATTTCCTCGTCCAGTAATATCAAAAGGAAGAGTTAACAATTTTATGTCATCTTTCCGACATACTGTCACAAGAAAATCACCGAAAAATACCCACAGCTTAAAAAGAAATGAAGAGTCAAACTACATAAATGACTATAACCCAGTCATTTTGTCCATGTGGAATGCTAACATGGATATTCAATATGTTGCAGATAACTCTATTGCTGTGGCTCGATATGTAACGTCTTACATTATTAAATCTGAAAAGACGGAACTGAAGGAAATGTGGGAAGAAATTTCTCATGAAAAGAGCCTAAGTAAGAAATTGTATAGCTACAGTTTGAAGATGTTGTCTCATCGAGAAATCAGAGCATATGAATGTTCAGATCGCTTATCATCTGCAAGCCTATACTCCAAATCTAGAACAATCATTTGAGTGAGTTTAGTTCTTGCAAGAACACGAAACCACGTTTTGAAATCTGTACAAGAAATTGAGTATTTAGCAGAGAGAGAACCAGACAGTACAGATATTTAGAAGACAAATATGTTGGATACATACTATCCAAATAGAAGTAATCATCTTGAGAACGTTTTCTCTATGAAGTAATGCAAAGCTATACTTTTAAGAGGACTCTTACAGAAGATATTAATAAAGGAGTATATGCTGTGATTGGATCTGAAGGATGTTTAATGAAACACAGAAAAGGACATTTGATTAATCACCGAAAACTGAGTTGCGAAACTCCTGACAAAAGAGAATTTTACTATTTAGCTCTTTTGCAACTCTTTAAGCCATGGCGTACAGAACTGGAACTACTTGGAGATTTTGACAGTTAGGAAGATTCATTCAACGCAACTAAAAATAGTATAGAATGTCCTGTTTTTACAAATTATCTGAAAATGTTGAATGATGAAATACAGCAAGAAGCTACAATTGCAGCAGAGATTGCTAGAGACAGTTCTCAAGACAGTCAAAGTTCTGCTTCGTTGAGTCAGGATCCACTAGAAGAACCAATTATCCAAAATGAAGCAGTAGCTGCCATGGATGAGGTGGGAAGAGCAATGCAACATGCTCAAGAGGATGTAATAAACTTAGAAGAATTGGAAAAACAACTAAATGTTGAGCAAAACAAATATATGATCAAGTGACAGAGCAGATTGAGCATGGTTTATATCATAAGAAAAAAGAGTGCTCATTTACGTCATTTAAACCTGTCCGACTGTACGTGAGTGGAGAAGCAGGAACTGGAAAAAGTTTTCTTATTAAAGGAATTGCAACTTATCTACAGAAAAGAACTGAGTCGTCACTCTCTTGTGTTGTTACTGCTCCAACTGGGTTGGCAGCACATAACATTAAAGGGATTACTTTACATCGTTTATTGATGCTGCTAGTAGAGCATGAAAATAAATTAGAATAGCACAAGCTATCTGGAGAAGCTTGTTGTGAAGTTTCTAGAGTCTCGAAAAAAACAGAACTTCTCATTATTGATGAGGTAAGCATGGTATCAAATGTAATGCTTGCCTTTGTGCATTTAAGAATGCAACAAATCCTTAAAACAGAGTATGATGTGTTATTTGGAGGCAAACACATCATAGTTTTTGGAGATCTACTACAACTAACTCCGGTGAAAGGACAACCAGTATTTAAAACAGTTACACATGAAGACACCAGAAAGTGCCTGGGATGCATTGGAAATGTTAATATTTGGTTATATTTTGAATATACAGAACTCATTACAAATATGCGACAGGCAAAGGATGCTGATTATAAAAGTATTCTTGAAGATATAAGAATTGGAAAATTGAGTGAACATGGCAAAGAAGCTTTACAGGCACAATTACTTTCAAATTTGTTTCCAACGAAAATATTGTTCTGGAGAATATGGGGCAGATTTATGATAACTGGCGCATCCCCAGGGATGCGCCAGTTATTTTGCGCCACTGCTCTGCCACCCATGGTGCGCTGCATTTACAATGCGGCGCACCATGGGGCAAAAACGACAGATATGCGTGACGCATCTGTGCCGTAAAGGTGGCGCATTGCTGGAGTTGCATCGCAAGCGCGATGCAGCTCCAGCAAGGCTCGGGGGTGCCCTATCTGACCAATGCTGAGTCAAGACCTATGCCTGCTTCAAGCAGGCGCAGGGTTTTGACGCAGCATCGGCCTGAAAGTGACTGAGTGAAATCTTAAAGATTTCACTCAGCCACTTTTGCGAGGCGCACCTGCCCCGGAACGCCCACTAGTGGCGCAGGGCTTTACAACGTGACGCATCTGCCTAGATGCGTCACATTTTAAATGGGTCGTAGGGATGCACCACGTTTACGCCGCAGTTGCGTGACGCAAACGTGGCGCATTACCAACATAAATCTGCCCCTATATATAGAAAAATTGCAGAAAAGAAATCAGTGATATGCTTGATGCCAACTCTGCAAGAATGTTCAGTATTCGATGAAAAAATTTTAAAGTTAGAAAATCAAGAAATTATGAAACTGGAAGCTAATGATAGAATTGAGCATGAAGGAGCTACTATTATTTTGTCAGAAAAGTTGAAGTCAAAATTGGATTCTTTAGAGAAATCAATATCTAAAACTGCTGGCTTTGAAAAGAATCTATATGCATGAATAAATTGTCGGATAATATTACGACGTCATTTACATGTGGAAAGAGGTTTAGTAATTGGAGCAATGGGTAATGTTGTTGAATTTGTTAATTACCCAAATAGGGATGACATTGAATTTTTGAAAATCAAATTTGATGAAATTGATGAAGTATAACAATTGAGTTGTTGTTCAACTCGATTTTTGCTCCATGAAAGATTTATATGTCCGCCGAAAACAGTTTCCTGTTTGTTTGGCATATGCGGTGACTATACTGTCCTGTACTGTGTTTAAAGAGGGTATGGCATATGTTACTTTATCTCGAGTCAGAACTTTATCTGGATTATACTTGATTGATTTTGATGAGACAAAGATTAGTGCAGACGTAAATTGTGTAAAAGATTATATTATGTTAAGAAGAGAACATGCTCCCAATTTACCTCAATATCCTTTATTTGAAAAGCATGTGGTAGTTTGAAAAAGAAGATATGAGAGAAATTGTTGCGAGGTTGTAGAGAAAAGAAAAAAACGAGATGAACCAGTGATAGTAAGCAAAAAGAAAAAGGATACTATTGAAGAGGTCGTTGGTTTTCAGTTTGAAAACAGTTCTGGTGTCAACTGCTATGCTAATGTAGTGTTTAATGTTGTTTTTTTTCTTGAAACTTTACAAAAAAAATTGTTGAAAATCAGGACAAAAGATTTTGTTGTTTGTTGAATTCTGTGTTTGAGAAATGTAGTAGGGATAAAACTAACATAGAAAGTGTTTCTGATATTCAAAATGTTTTAGACATATGTTCTGGTTTAAATCAATTTTCAGAGAATATTCAGCAAGATTGTCAGGAATTTCTAATGTATATGCTTGTTGTATTGCAAGAAGACGGTATTGATATTGAAAATCTTTTTGGCCTTTCTTATAAATGGCAACATGACTGTGACAATTGTTCGTTTTCAAGTAGTACTAACATAGACACTGAATTATTTATATATTTGACTTTACCAGACTGCAAATCAGTGTCTTTTAGTAATCTAGTTGGAGAAGCAAATCAAAACAAGGTCTGTACCCAATGTAATCAACATTATTTATCCAAAGATATGGGCAGTATGTAATTTTAATGCTGCAACGATGCAGACCTGATGGAAGAAAACTGACAACTTCAATACAAAATTGTGTGGCTTCGCAACTATCAATATCAGAAAGAACTTTAGTAACTGTAGCAATTATTTTCCATGATGGTCCTTCAACAACATCAGGACATTACACAGCTTATTTAAAATGTACAAAAGGCTGGACGCATTGTAATGATACTCAATTGATTTTTAAACAACGTTTGCCTTATGACTTACCAAATTCTTACCTAGTGTTTTTACAACCCAAATTTTAGGGGAAATAATTTGCCTGAGAAAAATACTGCTGTTTAGAAAGGGTAGTTTGGTGTGGAAAAGTACTTTGTGAGTGAGGGTGATCAGGTTAAAAAAATTCTTGTAGTTGACGTAGAGGTAGTGTAAGTGGATCAGATAGTGGGTGATGTGGCTATCACAGTAGATGTGTCATCGGCATACCAGATGATGTTGAGATTCTGATAACATGCTAGTTGTTTAAGGTTCTATGTACATGATAAATAGCATAGGATGGAGGTATAACCATTGTTAGATGGTACAAAAGATGTTGGTGCTTTTGATTCAGAAGGTTGGGAAACAGATGCTTAAGACTACTATTAAGTAACTTCCACAGTAAGGATTTTGCACATACTATTTGGCCATGAGGAAAAGTATCTGAAACAAAAAATGACTATTTCGGGTAAATGTTGTTAGCATATGTTTGTACATAACTTAATTTAGAGTGTATAAAAAAGAAGTAATAATGTTTTGTTCCTTTTTGATTGTTGGAGATGTCCCATATTTACATAAGAAATTGCTGTTAAAAAAAAACATTTAAGATATGTTTTTTTCTAATTTTTACATTATTAATGAAAATGTTGAATGGGTTTTTTAAAGACAATCTTATTGATTGTCTTTTATTTCCCTGCTGTTATATGATGAGTGCTATTGAACTCACTGTTTTCAATGAAATTCAATATATTCTGAGAACAGCAAAATAAGATACATAACATAATGTACAAATGATCTTGTATTGTGAAATATATATTATAACTCAATTTTTTCTTCTCTTTCACAGATATTATATTGAAAAAATATATATTATTAACTTTTCATTACTTATAAGGTAAGTATGACAAACAAAAAAATACTTTCTCATCACTCTCTTACTTCTCTTTCCCTTTTTCACTTTCTTCACTCTGTTTCTTACTCCACTTCCTTTGTTCAACTTACTCCCCTTCCCTCACTCTCTTTATTCCTCTTAATTCACCTTTACACTCCTTCTCTCACCATCAATACCTTTCCCTCGCCCTCACTTACCTTCTCCTGCTCAACTCACTCCATCTCACTTACTCCCCTTCGTTCACTCCCTCCCTCACTTTATTTTCTCCATATTTCTCTCCCTGTCTCTCTCTGTCTCGCTCACTCTAACTGCTTCACTCCCTCTCAGTCCCTTGCTCCCCCTCTCTCTCACTCTTTCTCTCTCTCTCCCTTACCCTTAATCTTTTCTCTGTCTTTCAAAGGTATTGTATGAGTGAAATGTCCAGCTAACTATAACATGTGTGAAACCTATGTTTTTTTAGTGAATTTGCAAGGTTTTTTAAATGTTAATTCCTAACTATAGCGTGTGCGAAACCTATGTTTTTTTCAGTGAATATATATATATATATATATATATATATATATAAGGTATGTGGTGCTCGTAAATCGAAATGCGCAGCAACAGCAGCAGCAATCGCCGTCGATCCAAACAAGAGCAGCGAGACCCAAAGAAAGTGCAAATAGTCTTTTTATTGAGTGCTAGCCCAGCACCAGTCCGCCATAAACTAACTATAACATGTGTGAAACCTATGTTTTTTTAGTGAATTTGCAAGGTTTTTTAAATGTTAATTCCTAACTATAGCGTGTGCGAAACCTATGTTTTTTTCAGTGAATATATATATATATATATATATATATATATATATATATATATATACCTCAATCCGCAAAGTACACGTTACAGAGGGGCCCACACAGGTAAGTCTGGCATTCAGATGTAATGGAGGCTGCTCAGTGTTTGACAGGGAGATGGCACAAACATACTCGATAAGTCCTACCTGCCGACGTGTTTCGTGCTTTCCGCACTTCTTCTTGGGCTTGGCTTTGTTCGAGGAATGCAGCTGCAAAATTTCATGAACCACAGTGGGTTGTTGTGCCTCCTCTTGCCTCTCACCAGCACCTTAGTACCTCCATTTTATGCTCCTGTCCCACATAGCGGAACTGCCAATTGTGTCACCGCGGGTCTGCCTCCATGCAGCTGGCCGTCCTCCAGGGCCCAGGTCATCCGTTTAAATCTCAATCCGCAAAGTACCCATTATAGAGGGGCCCACACAGGTAAGTCTGGCATTCAAATTTAATGGAGGCTGCTCAGTGTGTGACAGGGAGATGGCACAAACATACTCGATGAGTCCTGCCTGCCAATGCGTTTAGTGCTTTCCGCACTTCTTCTTAGGCTTGGCTTTGTTCGAGGAATGCAGGGGCAACATTTCATGAAGCAGCAAAGTGTCTCTAAAAGCCTGCCCTTGTGGGCGGGGCGACCGCATAGGTTGCTGGTATTTGTAGTGCTCCATTTTTTCTCCAGTGAGTTTTGACGTGCATACTTCAATATTCAAATGTTGAATTAAACCACAGCGGGTTGTTGTGCCTCCTCTTCCCACTCACCAGCACCTGAGTACCTCCATTTCATGCTCTTGTCCCACATAGCGGAACTGCCAATGGCGTCACCGCGGGTCTGCCTCCATGCAGCGGGCCATCCTCCATGGCTCAGGTCAGCCGTTTAAATCTCAATCCACAAAGTACCCGTTACAGAGGGGCCCACACAGGTAAGTCTGGCATTCAAATTTAATGGAGGCTGCTCAGTGTGTGACAGGGTGATGGCACAAACATACTCGACGAGTCCTGCCTGCCAACGCATTTCGTGCTTTCCGCAATTCTTCTTGAGCTTGGCTTTGTTCGAGGAATGCAGCGGCAAAATTTCATGAAGCAGCAAAATGTATCTAAAAGCCTGCCCTTGTGGACGGGGCGACTGCATAGGTTGCTGGTATTTGTAGTGCTCCATTTTTTCTCCAGTGAGTTTTGACGTGCATACTTCAATATTTAAACGTTGAATTAAACCACAGTGGGTTGTTGTGCCTCCTCCTCCCACTCACCAGTACCTTAGTACCTCCATTTCATGCATATATATATATATATTACCTACTGGTAGTTATAGTTAGGACCTATTTTCCATAGGAAATCTGCAACATTCTATTTGCAAACACTTTGGCGCCGATTGACGAATCTTCGCAAAATTTTCAAAAACTCGTGGGGTGCTCCATTCCGCTTCTATTCTGAAAGTTTCGGGGTGAATCATCAAGCGGGGGCCGAGAAAAAGAGGGGGTCCTAAAACGCGCTTTGCCCATGTTATTTCCCGTAGGAAATTTTAGATATGGCTACAGTCCGAACTGCTGAACGGAATTACACCAAAGTTTGCAAAAAGGTAGCCCTTGATTCAGAAAGTGCCCTCTTTTTAAATGGTGTAAACCCTTTCAGTAGTTCCTGAGAAATTCAAAAGATAGTGGTGAAAAAATCATTTTCCCATAGGGAAGTTTAGACACTGTTATAGAAAAAACTGCTTAACGGAAATACACCAAATTGGGCAAAAAAGTAATGCTTGGCTTAGAAAGCAATCTTGTAAAAAATTGTATAAATCCGTTCAGTAGTTTTTGAGAAATTAAGGAATAAAGCTAGTGATATCTATGGCTGCGGTGGATCCGCGCACCCTGTGCGCACCCTGCGCTCACCCTGCTGATCACGAGCTGTATGCTAATTGGATGTCAACACTCCAAACCAGGAAGTGTTGGAAGCCATCTTGCGCCTCGGTAGAACCAAGGCACAAGAAAGCAGAGAAAAAACACGCGCAAAATGCAAAAAGTGGGCAGGGTAGAACACCCTGACCGCCTAGGCCTGCTAAGGGGGTCCCACAAGGACCCCAAGTGCCAAAGAAAATTATTGTTTTTTTTAAAAAACATCAGCAAAATCCACACAGGGTGCGCGGATCCTGCCGATAAAAAAAAACGAAACGTGGGCTTGCGCGCTTCATTAATATTCAGCCCCGGGGTGGGCCAAATCCTGGGGGCAATGTTAGATTTGGGTGGGTGGCCAAAAGGGGCCCCCCAGCCCTGGGGACCGCCGGCTTTACAAAGAAATGTGCAGAGGGGCTCAATGGCCCCCCCAAGCCCCAGGGACTGCCACCCCCCGGGGCTTTATGTCAATATATGCAGGGGGCTCACGGCCCTCGGCAGCACTGGGGACCGCTACGCCCAGGACTTGTGTTTATTATTAAAAAAAATCTGTGTGGGGGTCTTGAGCACCCCCACATGCCCCTGGGACCACCACCTCCCCAGGGCTTTGTGAAAGGTGGGAGGGGAGCTGCGCGGCCCCCCTCCTGGATCCCTTTTATGGCCCTGGGGACTGCCACCCCTCAGGGTCGGCTCCTGCAGTATCCCAGGGTGCCCACCCTGGGACACTGTAGTTTGCTATGGCTGGGCGGGAGCCTCGCGGCTCCCACCCTGCCACAGCAAACTGCTCTGGTATTTGGAAGAGAGAGCAAAAAGCAGGAAACCTACTCTCTCTTCCAAATACCAAAGCAACTTGCTTTTCCACAGGGGGAGCTGCATCTTAGCAGCTCCCCGTGTGAAAAATTGGTGAAGGGAGGGGATGGGGCGTGAGGCGACTTGTGCAAACACACCCTGTGACGCGTTTTAAGTTGGGGAAATAATTCCCCTTCAATCCTGAGGGACCCTTGGGGCCAACTCGCCTACCGGGTGCTTCCGCCGCCGTTGCAGATAGTTGGTGCAGGCCGTGCCCCTTTTTACACCTCTCTGCAATGGCGCTTACTGGAGGTACCTAGTGGGTAATTTGCCGCGAGGGACCATCAGGATTCAAGGGGACTTTTTCTCCCAACTTAAAATGGCCACAGGGTGCGTTTACATAGTCGGGAAGGGAGGGGACGGGGCCTGCGGTGACTTGTGCAAACACGCCCTGTGGCGCGTTTTAAGTTGGGGAAATAATTCCTATTGAATCCTGAGGGACCCTGGGGGCTAACCCACCAGGTGCTTCCAGTAAGCGCTACTGCGCTGGGTTGCAGAGAGGTAGTCCAGGCAGTGCCACTTTTTATACCTCTCTGCAACGTAGCTATGTGGTGCTTACTGGAGGTAACTAGTGGGCTAGTTGGACCCTGGGGACCCTCAGGATTCAAGGGGACTTAATCTCCCAACTTAAAACAGCCACAGAGCGTGTTTGCACAGTGGTGAAGGGAGGGGATGGGGCCTGAGGTGACGTGTGCAAACACGCCCTGTGGCGCATTTTAAGAGGTAGTTTTAATCCCCCTGCCCTATTATATACTAGGGGCTTACAGAGGAGGTCATGCTAATCACAGAGGGACCCCAATGCATAATGTTCCCTAGTGTATGTAGGTGTTTTCACTGAATTCTAATTGTCTTTTAACATAGCACTGGCTCTAGGACTGGTTAGTCAGACTCCGTTACCATCAGTATCCGTATGAAAAAGTTGAGGGTACAGGATGATTTTGCAACAAGGCTTCTTTCTGCTCTTCTGTTTGTTGTTTCTGCGCTTTTCCTTCTTCCTGCACTTTTCTTCGTCTTTGAGGACTTCTGTTGTGTCAGGTTATACTCCGCGGAGTCCAGATGCAGCATGAATGGTCCATCTCCTGACCTCACCAACACCCTGATAATATATATATGTATTCCTGTGTACATATTCATTTGCTATTTTCTGGGTGACATTGTGCTTTTTCCAGCATTTGGAGTAACACTGTCAGGGGAGGAAATTCCCTCTTCACAATTCAAATTGCTTTAGAGGAACCTGGGGGTATGTGGGCATTTCCTAAACACACTATATAGTTGTTTAGAGATTGAGGTAGTACTACATTACCTTTGTATGTTTTACCTTTTAGTGATATGGAAGTGATCAGGGAATGCCTGTTGAACTTAGAGGTCAGAAGTCTCATAGGGATCACTCAAGGTGCTTACCATACTTAGCGAGAATTTATGAGAGTAGTTTGTGTATGTGCATTAGTACTAATATTGTACCTTGTTGTTACAGGTTCCTTTACCCTCTGTTCCCTTCCTATCCTTCCTATATATATACAGAGTATTCGAGCGTTCAGGCGAGGGAAGGATAGGAAGTGAATGATTTTCATTCTGCAACTAGAAAAACCAGAACAGTGAGAAAACGAGTCTTTCTCTCAAACTGAAATTATTACAGTTTAACCTTGTGGCTCCTGAAGAAGGCGTTTGTGGAAACGCCGAAACGCGCGTCGAACAGAAATTAGTTTTCTGGCCACTTTTTATGTCTTGTGTGAATATAGTTTTGCTGTATATGTTTTAAGATTTAGAAGGAACCTTAGTGATTCACATTTGAAAATCTGTTTTATTTTTTGATTATGTGTAACTTTTAATTATAAATTGACACAGAAAAGGTTTTATGAATTTGTTCTATGTTATTCTATTTTGTGTGATTTATTGTGTCATAATAAATATTCTGTTGCGTTATATACATGTGTATTTACTCCCTCTTTTTATAGTTGTAGATATCTTTAACAGATAAAGGTCTACGCAATTAGTTCACAGTAGATAATTTGAATCTGTAATGTCGTATCTCTAATGGTGACCACATAAAACGTTGATGAATAGATGCATTAGATAACTTTAGGTCTTACCCAGCTGGTTCGTTTGTTAGATATTTTGATTTTACAAAGAGCACAGGAATACAACTTCCTTTTCTTTGTTTCCCCCTTGAATCTTGAGTATCAGTGTAACGGTAAGATGTGTTACCTCACCACCGTCTTCCGCTCTCTAGGTCACGAGTCCTGTGGCAAGTAAACAGCAATGTCCTCCAAACACGGTAAGCCGTGGTGCTACCACCACTTTCCGTTTTGGCATTTATAATCCAAAAGGTTCACCACAGAGAATTAATTAAGGGACACCTTCCCGTTCTTCGTAACGGCTATGCGTGGTGTTATACCACCGCATCCCGCTCTCTACAGCCGAAAGTTTTACCAATAAAAAACGGTGCTTCAGAATGTACTGTGTGCTTGTGGGAAGCCTCACCGCCCCACATACCGCTCACCTTTGAGCCTCAAAGAAACAAACTCCTGCCACCAACAGCGGAACTGGAGATCCTACGATAGTTTGTGCACTCCATCAAACATGACAGGACAGCCTCGTACTCTTCCTCAGCCGAGGAAGAGAAACCCAGAAACCAACAAAATCACACACGACGTCCTGCGTGCCATCACACATTAAGTATAGTGCTCCCTGCCCTTTGCCTCATGGGAGTTGTAGTTTTCTAGGGCAATGTAGGCGTGGCTACGCTAGACCCTGACATGTTGCTTCTTTCTGCATTTCTGTTTTTTCTTCCCGTTCGTTTTCTCTTCTTTCTTCACATGTCCTATCTCTGTAGGCATAGTTAGAAATTATCATTGAAAAAACCTTTGAAATTTACTGAAAAAACCATAGGCTTCAGGCACGTTATAGTTAGGAAATAGCATTTAAAAAACCTTGGAAATTCACTGAAAAAAACATAGGTTTAAGGGGCGTTATAGTGAGCTGGACATTTCACTCGAACAAAACCATTGAAATTCCCCCCTTATATGTAGTTCAGTTAACTATAACTCGCGTGCCCACAATGCACTGCTGATGACTGACCTCAACTTCCACCTGAAGAGCATCAAGGACCGCAACACCGTTGCCCTGCTGGACAACCTCGCCAACCTCGGACTCAAGCAACTGGTCAACGCCCCCACCCACTACGCCGGCCACACGCTTGATCCCGTATTCTCATCCAGCAAGCACCTCACCTTCAGCCACTCCACCGGACTCCACTGGACCGACCACAGCTGCGTCCACTTCAGCTTCAGAAAAACCACAACCCACCAACACCCGCAACAGGTCCCTCACAGAAGCTGGAGCAAGATCACCGCCGACCAGCTCACCACCTCCCTCAGCCAGAACCCACCCACCAGCACAACGGACACCAACGAAGCAGCCCGCAACTTCACGCAGTGGCTGACCGCCTGCGCAGACGACCTCGCACCACTGAAGAACCCTCCCAGCAGACCCTGGGGCAAGAAGCCCCCTGGTTCACCGACGAACTCAAAGACTCCAAGAAGACCTGCCACACCCTCAAAAAAGCCTGGCTCCTCAACCAGACCGCCGACAACATGACCGCCCTCAAAGACGCCACCCGCAAGCACCACCAGCTCATCCGCACCACCAAAAAGAAATCACTGAAGGAACGACTGGACATCAACGCCCACGACAGCAAGGAACTCTTCAGCATCGTCAAGGAGTCCTCCAACCCCAGCACCGGCAACAACGACATCACTCCCTCACAGGATCTCTGCGACTCCCTCGCCTCATTCTTCCACCGCAAGATTGCCGACATCCACAACAGTTTCGGCGCACCATCCACGCACCCAACCGTCGAACCAACGCACCCTACCACCATCCTCCGCACCTGGACCACGGTGACCACCGAAGACACAGCCCGCACGATGAACACCATCCACTCCGGATCTCCAACCGACCCCTGCCCCCACCACATCTTCAACAAGGCCGACTCCACCATCGCACCCCAACTCCGGGACGTCATCAACACCTCCTTCAACACCGCCACCTTCCCGGAGAGCTGGAAGCATGCCGAGCTCAGCGCCCTACTGCAGAAACCAACAGCAGACCCCACCGACCTCAAAAACTTCCGCCCCGTCTCGCTTCTTCCTTTTCCTGCCAAAGTCATCGAGAAGATCGTCAACAGACAGCTTGCCGCCTTCCTCGAGACGAACGGATCCCTCGACCCCTCGCAGTCCGGTTTCATAGCCAACCACAGCACCGAGATCGCCCTCATCGCCGCCACCGACGACATCCGAGCCCTGCTCGACAACGGGGAAACAGCGGCACTCATCCTCCTGGACCTCTCCGCAGCGTTCGACACTGTCTGCCACCGCACCCTAGTCCAACGCCTCAGCAACATCGGCATCCAAGAGAAGGCATTGGAGTGGACCATCTCGTTCCTCGCCGGAAGAACACAGAGAGTCCGCCTCCCCCGTTCTGTTCCGAGGCCACCGAAGTCATCTGCGGCGTCCCGCAAGGATCATCACTCAGCCCCACCCTCTTCAACATCTACATGAGACCCCTTGCGGCCATCGCATGCCAACACAACCTCAACATCATCTCCTACGCCGACGACACCCAGTTGATCCTCTCCCTCACCAGAGACCCCGACACCGCCAGAACCAGCCTACACGAAGGGATGAAAGACGTCGCCGAGTGGATGAAGAACAGCCGCCTGAAACTGAATTCAGACAAGACGGTAGTCCTCATCCTGGGACCATCACCCTCCGCATGGAACGACTCCTGGTGGCCCCCAGCCCTGGGCACCGCCCCCAGGCCAACAGACCACACACGCAACCTGGGCTTCATCCTGGACTCCTTCCTCTCGGTGACCAGACGGATGGATGGATCCCGACAGAAACCAGGAAGACGGTCACCCAGGCCCTCGTCACCAGCCGACTGGACTACGAAAACACCCTCTACGCCGGAACCACAGCTAAGCTACAGAGAAGACTCCAACGCATCCAGAACCCCTCCGCCCGACTCATCCTGGACATCCCCCGACGCAGCCACATCTCCAGCCACCTGAGGGACCTGCACTGGCTCCCCGTCAACAAGAGGATCAATTTCAGGCTCCTCACCCAAGCACACAAGTCTCTCCACGACCTGGGACCCAAGTACCTCAACGACCGCCTGTCCTTCTACACGCCCACCCGCCAGCTACGGTCTACTAGCCTCGCCCTCGCCGCCGTACCTCGCATCCAAAGAGCCACCGCCGGAGGCAGATCCTTCTCCTACCTGGCGGCCAAGACATGGAACTCCCTGCCCATCCACCTTCGGCTGACCCAGGACCACCTCGCCTTCAGGAGACAACTCAAGACCTGGTTGTTCGAGCAGTAGCGGACCCCTTCCCCCAAGCGCCTTGAGACCCTTCCGGGTGAGTAGTGCGCTATACAAGTGGTTGATTGATTGATTGGTTGATGACGTCACATATTAGATCACTTATGACATGGTCAGTAACATCACTTAGGACATCACTCATGATATCTCAAATGACATCACTGATGACATTATCCTTGTGATAGAGTGGCAGACCTCCTTTCACCCTAATATAACCTTTGATATACACATACAAAAATAGAAACTACAATTTTCAAAACAATGGACATACCAATACCAGTTACAACAACCTATTCATGAATTCTAAGATCTACATACACATCCACTCATTCACCATCAGCCCTATATAGTCACTCATACATGTACTAACTCATCATATGTACTCATACACGTATACATCCTGTCACACACCGCCATTCATCCATAGCGTTACTCACACACATAGTCACTAATGCTAATAAAGAATCAAACATTGATTTACTTGCATATACAGTTATACACACACCACCACACTTACTTCTACAAAAACGTACACATACTTACTCTTTCGAACATTCACTTATAGAAACACATAATTATGCATACAGGAACTCTTCCAATCCCTCACTCTCACATATACTCACTTATATACACCAAAACTCACATATACTAGTTTAAAATATATGAAGTTACTTATAAATTCACTATTGAGACAGTCATTCACTCACTAACACATCCATACACACACTCATCCACCCGTACAGTCCTGCACAGATACTGTCTTCAAAACATACAAATAGTGACTCACTCATTCATGCATGTATGCACTAAGTAATACCCCCACTGAACCATACAGACACTCAGACACTCATACTAAAACTCAAAAAACCAAGTAATAACCCATATAGACACTCATGTAGCTACTACCAACCCATGCACCCACTTATACACAAAGGGAGAGACTGATACAAATATTAATATATTTAAGCATTACTCACTAACCCATGTATTCACTAAGATATGCTTAATTAGTCAGTTGTACAATCAATTTTTCATTTAAAAAAATTCATCCATTTAGACACTTATATACCCATTTATTCTTCCATCGACTTTGAGATGTACATATATAAAACATATTTAATTTTCAGAAAAACTCACATTCACTGGATGATTTCATCAGTGATGTCATTTGAGATGTCATCAGTGATGTCATCATTGATGTCACTGACCATGTCATGAGTGATGTAATATGTGACATCATCAGCAGTGCATTGCGGGCGCGCGAGTTATAATTAGCTGAACTAACTATAACGGGGGAATTTCAATGGTTTTGTGTAAGTGAAAGCTAGCTAACGGGCCTGAAACCTATGTTTTTTTCAGTATATATATATAAAAACTGTGTGGTTTTTTGACTCGAGTATGATGTGTAAATTTAAGGAGAAACAATTCCTATGTGTGGATATGTGCAGAGGGACACTTGGCCAGCACGTTTAATTTATTTAATTAATTTACTCAAATTAAGCTGTTTAACCAGTATATTTTCCATGTTTAAACTGCTATGTAATATTGTAGAAAAAGTAGTCATCATGCATATATTTATATATGAAATATGAATTTATTTTCCCTTCTGAAAACAATGTTATGACATGATCACATCAATGAGTCTTTCCTTTATATTTCTTGTAGTCCACACACGTTTTTTAGTTCTAACCTTGGGATATGGTCCTATGTCTGTGTTCACTAAATTCCTGGTGCACTTTAAAATGGTGATTGTATGTTTTGTTTGGTTGGCTATCGAAGAAGACCGTCAGGTCGAAACGCGTCGCCAATAAACGACTCCTACACGGACCCTGGAGTGCGAGTCTTTTGTGTTCTCCCCAGTTACGTGTGGTGACCTATTCTGACATTTACTTCCGGGTTTCCGACACCCGGGACTCGCACCAGTCTCGAAAGGACCGGAACGGACAATTCGGAAACTTTTCTAAACAATCCGGCGTATGCCAGGTCCTGCTCCATCCGCCGAAACCTAAGCAAAGTAAACCTATCTTGCCGCTGAGAAGATCTTGGCGGGTGCTGACAGTGGAGATGCGCTCCGTAAGTTGCGTGTTACCGCGTCGGGCGCCTGCCGATTTTGGACACAGGCGGCGAGGGAAGCCGAGAGGCAGTGCTTGTAATGAGGATTTGCTGGCAGAGACACCGCGCTACCGTTGGAAGGCAAGTGCGGCAGGGACTTGTTTCCCGTGTTTTCCAAAGACGTTGTGCAAACAAGGGACTGCAATGAGGGGTGACGACATGACAAGGGGTAAACAAACGGCGGCGGCTGCCGCGTCAACACCCATAGCTACCAAAACGACGACGGTGACGGATATCACCACAACGCAGAACCGCCGTGCATGTAGGGTGGATGAAGCGAAATCACTATTCTGTGAAGGTGAAGACGTAACAGTGAGTACCACTAAGGGGGCAACTGCATCACCGGATAAAACATTGAAGCAAATGCTGTTCCGATATGAGAAACTGTTAAAGAAAGAAATCAACCGCTGGTGGGAGGTGACCTCATTGGAGAATTATTTTGAAGTGGGTAGGGTCCTCAGAGGCTTGAGAATAATGATTACACCAACCTACCAAACTCCCCACCCTAAATTAATAGCAGATTGGTCCGAGCTGATGGCAGGGACATGCAAGAACATGCTGGGCTTACTTGCAAAATACGCTGCCATAGAACTGGAACAGGTTATTAAGGAAATTGGCAAATTAAAAGAGGAACTGGATAAACACAACGCCAAAGATGAAATAACCAAAGCAATGGAACAAATGGAAAAAAGGCTTGCCAAATATGAAGAGGAAATTAAGCAGAAAAAGAAAAGCAAATTCCTAAGGGGCAAGCAGGATTATGCCAGTGGGCGGATCCTAACTTTTGGCAAGAAATATGATGGAGCTATAAGACAGTTTAAGCAGTTTGGAGCGAATGCACAGCAGCGCAATGTCACCGTTTCAGAATCAGGCTCAGAAAATTATTCGGATCTGGATGAATTGGTGGATGCCAGCGGGAGGAATTTACTCTCTTTCAAACAACTAGAGGAATATGATTTTTTACAATCAGCCATGACACTAAGGGCGAGACCACCGGAGCAACCATATGGAAGAGGCAGAGGCGGAAACGCAAGAGGAAAGCCACGAGGCGGGGAGGAAAGAAACACAAGAGGTGCAATGTCGCATGGGAAGACAACACGACAGGCCAAACAACAATGACGGGTGAGCCCAATCTGACTATTATAAACATTTCTTCACACACTCTAACTTTGGCTGAGAGGTCGGTATTGGAGTTGGGCTTGACTTTCTGCCCAATGGCCAATTTCGACTACAGCCGGACCAGAATAGACATTTTTCTGTTTGTACGTAAACTTAAACTAATGTAAATGTTTATGTTAAAGAAAAAAAGAGCACTAAAACAGAAGAGTAATGAGCCAGATTGGACCACACAGGTGTCAAATGTTTTGTGTATACAGGATGTAGAAAGCCTTGCGTGTGCTATGGAACTGTGTGGCGAGGATATCAGTGGTTTAAGTGATTCTGATGTATTAGATAGAATGGGTCTGACTTTGGGAGGACGGAATGTGACCAACCATAGACCCATATCCACCTTCAATCCCATCACTCCACACGACCACCTGGAGACTTTTCATGACATTGTTGTCAGGGACCTGCTATTCCTTTGGGGTAACAGTAAAAATAAACATGCACGCAATCTTACACCAGAGCAAAGGAAGCCCTTGGCACACTTAACAGGGATCCCTGTTGTGTGATCAAACCTTCTGACAAGGGTGGTAACGTTGTCCTATGGGATGTGAACCTTTACAAACAGGAGGCCAAGAAACAACTTGAACTGTCAGGCAACTATAGAAGAGCTAACATCGAGGAATATGGCGCTAGTATCACCATTTTCCATGACAAACTTCAGGCCTGGAGGGAGAAGAATCTGATTGCAGAGTCTGAATTTAGATTCCTATGTGTCAAACAGCCAGTTTCCCCCTGTTTCTACATGCTGCCTAAGGTGCATAAGGACAAAGAAAACCCCCCTGGCAGACCTATTGTTTCTGCTAATGGCAGTCTCCTAGAGAATGCATCCATTTTCCTAGATACCTTTCTCTTTCCCTATGTCCTTAATCTCCCGTCCTATTGCAGGGACAGTACAGATTTCATTACTAAGAATGATGGTATCAGGTGGGAGGACAGTCACTGGCTAGTTACTGTTGATGTGGTATCACTGTACACCTGTATCAGACATGCTGATGGTTTGAAGGCATGCAGACACTTCTTAAGGGACAGATCTGTCTTTTTTCTTCATCAAACAGAAATGCTACTCGAAATGTTGGAGTTCTGTCTTCTGAACAATTTCTTTCTGTTCGATGATGTGTGGTATAAACAGGAGGTGGGCACGGCTATGGGAAGTTGCTTTGCCCCAAGTTTTGCCTGCATGCTGATGGGGTGGTGGGAGGAACAAGTACTATGGTCAGATGCAAATGTCAATCTCACCCGCCACATTGCCTTCTATACGAGGTACATTGACGACATTTTTTTAATCTGGGATGGCTCTAAAATGGAACTAAACATATTCCTTGCCTCCCTTAACAGGAATGATGTGAATCTGAAATTTACCAGCAAGACAGACCAGACAGAAATGGACTTCCTTGACAGAAAAGTTAAAATTGAGGAAGGGGCCATACAAACCAGCCTTTTCAGGAAACCGCCCTCAGGCAACAGCATTTTACATGCTAAAAGTCACCATCCTAACCGTCTCAAGGAGAGCATCGCCTATGGGGAATTCTTAAGGGCCAAACGGAACTGTAGTTCAGAAACCACATACAAGACAGAACAGGCATCTATGAGACTGAGATTTAGAGCCAGGGGTTATTCTGACCAGGTACTTGCAACAGCTAAAGAGAAAGCCAAAGCCAGGGACAGGAAGACTCTCTTGATCCAGAAAGGACAAAGAACTAGACAGAACCAGGAATCCAACAATGTAAGGCTGATAACATCCTACAATGTAGAGGCGGGTAATGTACGCGAGATCCCGAAAAGGCACTGGCACATTGTCAGGAGTGATCCGGTGATTGGCAAAACAATCAATAGACAACCCCAGATAACATACAGGAAGGCTAGTTCCTTGAAAGACATGCTAGTGAGGAGTTACTTTAAGACACCGAAAAGAACGAAGGATTGGCTAAAAGAGCAAAAAGGCTTTTACAAATGTGGTAAGTGCAAAGCCTGTGCCAATAGTAAGAATGTCAAAACATACTCTCTACCCACAGGCAGAAACGAACAAATTGGGAAGTTTATGAATTGTAACACTGACTTTTGTGTGTACGTGATTGTTTGCCCCTGTACAAAGTTCTATGTTGGCAGTACTATCTTTCCAATTAAGAAACGGATATTGGAGCATATGAGGGCCATCAAAAATGTTGATATGAACTATGCCACTGCACGCCACTGGTTACGTTTTCATAACAGCAATGTTAACCAATTGTCTTTCTTTGGTATTGACAGAATTCCCGCAAATCCAAGAGGGGGCAACAGACTCAAGCAACTACTCATACTTGAATCCCAGTACATCATCCATCTAGATTCAAGGAACCCCTTTGATAAGAACGAGGATGAGGAGCTACATGTGCACATTGGCTGAAGACCTTATGTTAGGCCCTAATTGACTTTATTTCATCTCTGCACCTGTACCTCTTGTCACCTCCCCGTCCAGCTGTTGTGTATGCTACATCCAAGGCACACTATTTCATTGGAGAGGGCTCTCTCTAATAATAGATGCTGAGTTAGGAGCTTCACAATGCAGCATAGATTTTTGAGTTCGCTAGAAGCTACATGATCATGCACGCAAGGTAGTTTGCACTTTGCAAATAACTTGTCACCATCTCACCTGCGGTATCATCTATTTCCCTTGGAGCACACAACTTTTATCACACCATTTTTTAACTACACAATCACACCTACAATTATACCTTGTGGCGCTGGTCTGAGCAGGCCGCCCATAGTCAGTATAGGGCTCACACCCTGCACTATTCACAGTGCTAAAAGACCTAATTTTAGCACTATTATTGTTTTGACCTAAAGCCATATCTTGGATTGGTTTCACTCCGCTCACTCCCCCTCTTTGCCCCACACCCCCCTTAACACAGTGCGACCTCCCAGTTTACCTATGAATTTGGAGATTTCCTCTGGTAGGGTGAGACTAAACTCTTGCAGATAGTCCCCAGAACGCCCCAGTTATGGAGAATGCCATAGCCAGAAACCCATTGGCCACTTGGCCAGATCTGAGGTTTATCTCCTTTGGCCATGACCACTGGTAAATATGTATTGGCCAAATGATGCAATGAAGCCTCTTGGCGTATAACTGTGTGGTTTTTTGACTCGAGTATGATGTGTAAATTTAAGGAGAAACAATTCCTATGTGTGGATATGTGCAGAGGGCCACTCTGCCGGCACGTTTAATTTATTTAATTAATTTACTCAAATTAAGCTGTTTAACCAGTATATTTTCCATGTTTAAACTGCAATGTAATATTGTAGAAAAAGTAGTCATCATGCATATATTTATATATGAAATATGAATTTCTTTTCTCTTCTGAAAACAATGTTATGACATGATCACAACAATGAGTCTTTCCTTTATATTTCTTGTAGTCCACACACATTTTGTAGTTCTAACCTTGGGATGTGGATCTATGTCTGTGTTCACTAAATTCCTGGTGCACTTTAAAATGGTGATTGTATGTTTTGTTTGGTTGGCTATCGAAGAAGACCGTCAGGTCGAAACGCGTCGCCAATAAACGACTCCTACACGGACCCTGGAGTGCGAGTCTTTTGTGTTCTCCCCAGTTACGTGTGGTGACCTATTCTGACATTTATATATATATATATATATTCACTGAAAAAACCATAGGTTATAGACCATATATAGTTAGGAATTAGCATTTAAAAAACCTTATTTTACTCACAAAAAACCATTGAAATTCCATATATAGTTAGTTGCACTAACTATATATCGCGCACCCGCAATCCACTGCTGATCATGTCACATATTACATCATTCATGACATGGTCAGTGACATCACTGATGACATCACTGATGACATCTCAAATGACATCACTGATGACAACATCCAGTGACTGTATGTTTCTGTAAAGTTAAAATATGTCTTACATATTGAAGAATGAGTGGATGTATAAGTGTCTGGATGAAGGATTTAGTAGGTGCGTGACTGACTGTATGAGTGAGTGATTAAATATGTCTCACTGAATGCATGGGTTAGTGACTAAACTGTCTTAATTTGTGCATCATTATGTCTGTTGTGATGTAAACTGCTGCATGTGTTGATCATTAGCTATACTAGAGGCTATATGTGTTATTAATTGGTTGCCCAAGTATTTCTATGGGAGATTGAGTTTGTGTGGGGGTGGCTGGAAGGTGTGTGACTCTGTGCATAGATGTGTGAGCAGTTTATTCACTAGGTGTATTAGTTCAAGAGTGCATGTGGAAACAGCTACATGGGCAGTTGACTGTGTGCATGAGTGTATTGATGAGTGAATGGATATCTCAATGCTACATGTCATACTAAATACATATGTAAAACACAGTACATGTGAGAGTTGGCATATATAAATAACTGTGCATGAGAGCCACTGAATGAGTGAGTGGTTGTATCGATCATTGTGAACTTGTATCAGGGATTGTATAAGAGAGTAAATATGTGTTAGTATATGTTTCAATAAGTAAGGTGTGTTTAACTGTATAGTTGAAGAAATGGAGGTGAGATTGTTTCTTTGCATGATTGACTGGGTGTGTGAGTAACTCCATGGATGAGTGGCAGTGTGTGAGTGTCTGTATACACTGAGTGTATCTAAGGTTATATTAGAGTCTGAAGAGGTTTATCGTATTAGCACAAGAATGATGTCAAATGAGATGTCATCAGTGATGTCATCAGTGATGTCATTTGAGATGTCATCAGTGATGTCATCAGTGATGTCACTGACCATGTCATGAATGATGTAATATGTGACATGATCAGCAGTGGATTGCGGGTGCGCGATATATAGTTAGTGCAACTAACTATATATGGAATTTCAATGGTTTTGTGTGAGGAAAATAAGGTTTTTTAAATGCTAATTCCTAACTATATATGGTCTATAACCTATGGTTTTTTCAGTGAATTTCAATGGTTTTTTAATAGCAAATATCATAAGCTGTCGAATGTCAAGTACGTGGTAAGTAAAAACATTTTCGTGTTTATGCACACTGATCTGCTTTGAATGCTGCCCCCCACCCCTCATTTCTATTAGGAGTACTCTCTCTTTGCAGATAGTGAAGGGTAGTTAACGCAGGCCTTTGCCCCCGTTGTAATCCGTCGTGCCTGCTTCTCTCTCCATTTGATTGATTGTTCTCTTTGGTTCATTCTCTATTTACAAACAAGCACAGAGTCGCAATACTCTGTTTAGTCTTTGCAGATAGCGAAAAATCGTGTAAAAAAAGAAAAGGAATCGAGCAAAATCAGTAGGCCACTAATGGGATCTCTTTTTGACCTCCCTAAAATAGAAACATTAGGAACAACCTGTTGATAATACCAATGTGTATGTACATAAGCGGCGTTCATTTGTGTTCACAGTACCCCTTCTTGATTGTTTGAATCGAGCATTGAATTGTTCGAAGTTGGTTCTCTTAAGAATCTTCTCTGACTGCAAACGAGGAAGAATAGGAATATTCTCTCTCCCTTTGCAGATAGTGAAGGGTAGGTAACGCAAACCTTTAACACGTCGTGCCTATTTCGTTCCTCATTGATTGATTGTTTCCCCAAACATTGACTGTTTGGGAATTGGTTCTTTTTGGAGGTATTCCCTGTTTGCAAATATACGTAGGAAAATCTTTGCAAATAGTGAAAGGGTACGTAATGCGGACCTTTCTCCCCCGTTGTAATCTGTCATGCCTATCTACTCCCCACTGATTGATGCACCTGTTTCACCCGGACCATTTACTAGAGATACGTCATCTGGCCCGACCAGAGAGCACCCCTAGTGAAAAGGACATATGCAATAATAACGAAGTGATCACTGTATCCTGTTAACAGAAACTTTAGCATGAAACAACCTGGAAAGAAAAGAATAGGAAAACGAAAATCAGTAGGCCACTGATGAACATAAACTTTTATTAAACAACAAACAAAGAAACGATAACATAACGTAATGATAAAACCTATTAATGTCCTAGAAACAAGAAAACGTTAGAAATATGCCAGTGGTGAGAGACCAGAAAAACAGTAAGAGAAACCAAATCACCCCTCGCTGTCCCACCGCCTGCCACGCCCAAAAAATCGATAGACTAGGGAAAATGCAAGTCAGTAGAACATCCGCCCCCACTCTGGAAACTTCCAAGGTGGGGCAGGGTTGCAGCTACGCCCAGCCGGGAGCAGCCCATATAAGGCGGATCCTGCTGCCACGCCTCGGCCAGGAGATCCTAACGTAGGGTGTAGCCGGAGGAGAGGCCGAGGCCAGCGGGACCCGGCCAGGGGATTGCCTTTACAACGCTGAAGAGTTTCAGGGGGGGGAATGTCTCCTCGACCCTCCCCTCTCTCTCCCAGTCCGGCCACGGTGGCCCTTGAGAGTTGCAGGTAGTCCCGCCACATGCTCTTCCGGTCCGGCCACCAACGGTCGGGGGGCCGAGGCTGACGGGATCCGGCTGCAGCCGATAAACCAAGAAACCCGTTCATGGGGCCAGAGCCAGGGGCGTCCGGCCGACATCCACCGGAAGCCCGGCCCGAAGACGGACGGGACACTTCTTCTCTCTTGAATAATGGCTGCGACAACACTGGGGGGGGATGTCTTGCACATGCCTCCGACCCCCCCACCCTCGTCCTCATCGCCTGGTCCGGCCATAACAAATCTCAAGCGAGACGCCGTGGGGTGCACTGGGAGGGAGAGACGATGCGAACAGGCCTCTCCCGCCTCCCCAGTGGAGGCTTCCCACCTGCACCCTCGGCGCTCCAAGCGCCCGTAAAAGGGTTCTTCCACTGTGGCGATGCTGCAACGTCTCGCCCGGCAGGGTGGAGCCCGTCCGCTCATTTGACCCCGCGATCGCCAGTAGCTACCGAACTCTCAAAATGGCGGTCGACCTGGCAAGAGCGGGCCCAGCATAAAGAAATGGCCCGGTCACTGCTTGACTCCACCACCGTAGTCCTCCACGACCTTGAAGATTCTACAGGAGCCGCGGGAGTCTCCGACCCCCGCAGACACCCCCGATGGGGAATGACTGCCATGATCGCCCGTGGAGTGACGAAACTGTATCCGCGGGACGTCGGCGCTCCCATGCTGGCGCCAGCCTCACTTTGAATTACTAGAATCCTGCAGACCTCAGTTCCGGTGAAAGCACAGTGTGACCCGGTAGGAAAAATTGTTGCACCCCCTCCCCTTTTTGACTGATAGTTCAAACCACCGATCCTTTCCTTTGCCCTTTTAACGGAACTTTGGACTGCCTCCCCCTCTTTTACATTT
Organism: Lissotriton helveticus; assembly: GCF_964261635.1. NCBI lineage: Eukaryota > Metazoa > Chordata > Amphibia > Caudata > Salamandridae > Lissotriton > Lissotriton helveticus. The sequence goes on along the minus strand of NC_136071.1, from coordinate 542,475,857 downwards.
TCTAGAGAAAACAAAACATTAACCACTACATTAGCATAGCAATTGACACCAGAACTGTTTTCAAATTGAAAACCAACAACATCTTCAACAGAATCCTTTTTGTTTCTGCTGTGACCCTGCTACAGCACAGGCATTGTCCCCAGCAGTAATTCTGCAATGCCAGTAAGAATAGCTGTGGTGCCTACTGGACTCACTCACCCCCGCGGCGCCCCACGCCGTTATTTGCTGGGCGGCAACTTACTAGACATCACTTTCGTGCCATCTAGATTTCAGCGCGTTCTGCTGCCTTGGAACTATTCGCACAACAGACTGCTACTGACGACCCACCCCCAGGCAACATCTTCTGAATTTTTATAATTTGAAAGAACTAGTAACATGTCCTCATCAGGAATTCAAAAGAAATTGCCACGGTCTCTTCGTTGTTTAAATGTTTTTACTGTTTTTGTTTTGTTGTATATATTTATATGTTATTAAAGTTTTATATTCCTACTACTTTGTTGGAGTGCTATATATTTTTAATGTGACACATAATTGTAAAAACTTTGATGTACAAAGAGTCATTCCTGGAATCTTCAGCTTCAGGCTCGGTCCCCTCCCCAATCACAATACAGGATGGTTTTCAGATAGTAGGAACACGTGTGGTGTGACGGATCTCATCGGGTGTGGGCATTGATCTACTATAACTCCTTTAAAGAGGGGTGATTCTTTACAGCTGGAGCCATAAACTACATCTGCAGGGCTAGCTGATAGCCTGGACAATCGGACACAGAGGAAGAGGAGTGTCAGAGGGTGCGGTAGTGAATAGGGCGAAAGGGAGGTGTCGGGCGGGCACAGAGTGTGATTCTCAGGGAAGAGCAGCGCAGATGGGGGGAGGTTTATTGCCCATGCATAAGACAGAGAGCGGGGGTGACCAGCGCCTGGGGAAGATGCTTGCGAAGGTGGGGAGCCATGCTACGAATCGACAGCGTGCAGAGAGTGGGTCTGGTCAAGGCATCTAAAATGGCTGCCGTGCACGACAAAAGTGAGGCATTTCAAAAAAGGCAAGATGGCGCAAACAATGTTTTTCAACACTTCCTCATTTCCTTCGAATCGAACGTTAACAGACGTTGGTGCATATTACCAAAGTTAAGTGATATTTATCGCTAACGATGCTTACCAACGAATTTTTTACCGCTAAGCATCGTCAGAAATTATCGACGATAAACCTTGCTATTATCAAGGTTTATCGCAAATGCGATAAAAAACGGCCGCAATGCATGAATATCGCTAAAAAGTCAGCGATATTCATGCATTACCGAGCTAATGCTCTTAGCCATGTTATCCACCTCCCATTGGATAACATGGCTAAGAACTGCTCAGGGCAGGTATAACTTTTTGGAGATATTCGCGCTTAGCGCGAATATCTCCAAAAGTTGGTAATAGGAGATAGATATCTTGCATGTTGTAATGCAAATTATTGTGGTATATGGAACTCATACCATAATCTCTCAGGAAAGCAGAAACTGATCCTTTTGGGACCGCCTGAAAAGGCCTACGGGGTGAGGGGTACTCTACTTTGCCCCCTTTTCACGTTCCGAACTATTTTATTTTACTCTCTTCTGTAATTACACAAAATAGCAGCGATAAGATGCATCGGAGACACACAGTGAGAGAAAGGAGGCCGGAGATGAAGAAGAGATGTCAAATACACATTGGAGATAATATAGTGGCAGAAGGGAAGTAAATATGAGTAAACTTACCATGTAACATAAAAATGTTGCACTCTATACTATAAGTCTCATTTTATACTACAATCACTTCGCTACAACCTCATAAATTAAAAATAAAAACGAATAATGTCTCAAACAATTTTTGATTTCTAAATATAAATTTATTCTTCAGAATTTTCTAAATTTGAAAGAACTAGTAACATGTCCTCATCAGCAATTTCCTCATGAAAAGTCTGCAATGATGATTCTTGTAACTCTATGGTCTCCAAACATTCGATAAATTCGCCATCAACAGATTGATCAAAAAAATCATTCAAGTCATCTCCTCCTTGTGACAATATTTCATTATTGGTGCTGTCAATTTCAATCAATGTAGTGGAATCATTCAAGTCATCTCCTCCTTGTGACAATATTTCATTATTGGTGCTGTCAATTTCAATCAATGTAGTGGAATCATTCAAGTCATCTCCTCGTGACAATATTTCATTATTGGTGCTCTCAATTTCAATCAATGTAGTGGAATCATTCAAGTCATCTCCTCCTTGTGACAATATTTCATTATTGGTGCTGTCCATTTCAATCAATCTAATGGAATCATACAAGTCATCTCCTCCTTGTGACAATATTTCATTATTGGTGCTCTCAATTTCAATCAATGTAGTGGAATCATTCAAGTCATCTCCTCCTTGTGACAATATTTCATTATTGGTGCTGTCCATTTCAATCAATCTAATGGAATCATACAAGTCATCTCCTCCATGTGACAATATTTCATTATTGGTGCTCTCAATTTCAATCAATGTAGTGGACAATTCAAAAGAAATTGCCACGGTCTCTTCATTGTGAGCCATTTTATTTTGAAATTGCTTGCTGTAAATTGCAGAAAAAAATAATCACTTTCATTTATCGTTTTTAGTAATACATAATATAAAACTAACTTTATCAAGTATTTAGTATAACAGAAAGGACTGCAAATAAATAACAGAAAACATTTTTCAAATTATCTTCAAGTGTACAACATAGTTCCCCTTACAAATTAACAACTCACCTTTTTAAAAGTAGGAGAAGTGTTAGTACTGTGTAAATCAAACACCAGAAATTCACCACCAAAAATTCCTCACAAATGTACCTCAGACAGTAGTATCACAAAATGGCTGTGGTTTCCTCTCATTTGACATATATACATAACCAATTAACTTTCATCACACACAAATACAAAACCAAAGTAACATTTTAATTGGTTCTAAATTTCAACACTTTCAAATGTGTTTTCCCCATGCAATTTTCCATAGGACATTTACATACGTCTACAGCCTGAATGGCTAAACGGAATTACACCAAACTTGGCAAAATGGTACATCAAACCTAAGAGGTCAGGAAGGATCTACTATGCCCCCTTATGGTCATTTCCCCCTTCGCTTTGGCCTCCTCTTGTCTCTCGATCCTACCGAGAGACAAGATGGCGGCCGCTACGGACTGTTTGGAATGTTGACAGACGCCGGAGAACCAATCAGCTTCGCAAAGCTCCGTAACGCGAAAAGTACGCGAAGCGGAGCGCTGTTACAGATATATATCTTTTTTTGAACGTTAATTTCTCAAAATCCACTGGAGCACATATATTGAGACCTAGCAAAGGCACATCGGGCTACCAGTCCCTAATATTTTGCCAAGTTTCGTGCAAATCCATTCAGCCGTTCGATTATTGACATTTAGATACGTCTACAGCCTGAATGGCTGAACGGAATTACACCAAACTTGGCAAAATGGTACATCAAACCTAAGAGGTCAGGGAGGATCTACTATGCCCCCTTATCGTCATTTGCCCCTTCCCTTTCGCCTCCTCTTGTCTCTCGATCCTACCGAGAGACAAGATGGCGGCCGCTACGGACTGTTTGGAATGTTGACAGACGCCGGAGAACCAATCAGCTTCGCTTCACAAAGCTCCGTTGCGCGAAAAGTACGCGAACTGGAGCGCTGCCCGGTCCGCTGTTACAGATATATATCTTTTTTTAAACGTTAATTTCTCAAAATCCACTGGAGCACATATATTGAGACCTACAAAAGGCACATCGGGCTACCAGTCCCTACAATTTTGCCAAGTTTCGTGCAAATCCATTCAGCCGTTCAGGCTAAAAGTGAGGCCAACCGCCCTATGGAAAACTCAATGTTAAAAACACGTTTTGGGACCCCCCTTTTTTCTCGACCCCCCCTGGACGAACCCCCCCCCAATTTTCAGGGGCTGCTCAGAAACAAAATGTGCCATGTTCCTGAAAATTTCAGCCAATTCCGTCCACAAAGGCCAAAGTTATTAGACATAGAATTTTCAAAAAACCCATAGAGAAAAAATCCTAACTATATATACCTACTGGCGACCGCCAGTAGGTAATATATATATATATATATATATATATATATATATATATATATATATATATATATATCAATCACGTCTACACCAGCGTTTTCCTTCCCAATATTCGCGGAAAGAATTACACAGGAGCCGTGGCCTCAGTCAAAGTGCAGGTTTAATTTCCAGACACAACGTCCTACGCGTTTCGGAGTGAGACTACTCCAAACTGTGAAGCAATCAATTGTTTTGAGAAAGGAATGGTCAGTGAATTGAAAAAGTTGAAATCACGTAAATTTCAAATGAGAAATAACTTGACTAAAAGACAACAAGAAGCGTTGAACAGTCTTGAATCTAACCGTGACTTTATCATTAAACAAAGCGATAAAGGTGGGAATATAGTCATCTGGCCCCTAGAAATGTATAGACAAGAAGGATATTCACAATTGTCTGACACCAGTAGATATTGTCAGACAACCAGAATAGTTTATGACCAAGCTATGTTAAGGGTTGCCAACCATATTACTATGTGGAAAGATGAAGGCATATTAAGTGCTGATGAATTTTCATACTTGGCTTGTAAATATCCAAGATTGCCTGTTTTGTACCTGCTTCCCAAGCTGCACAAGAATGCCCAAAGACCACCTGGGAGACCGATTGTCTCCTCCTGTGGGAGTGCCCTGGAAAACACTTCGAAGTATGTAGACCACTTTCTACAGCCTTTGGTGCAATCTCTTCCTTCATTTGTCCTTGATACTAGCGACTTCCTGAAACACATCAGTGACATTGAATGGTCCCCCCAGTACTTAATGCTAGGCTTAGATGTCTGTAGCTTGTACACAAGCATTCCACAAACACTAGGTCTGGAAGCCTGCAAACATTTTTTTCAAAGCAGACCATTGGGTTTCTTTCAGCATACTGACATGTTACTGAAAATGATTGAGTTATGTCTAACCAACAATTTTTTCTTATTCGACAAAAACATCTACAGACAAACCCAGGGGACGGCGATGGGAACCTGCTTCGCCCCCAGCTTTGCGGGTCTTTACCTGGGCTGGTGGGAGGAGCAGGTTGTCCATGAGATCGGGCTATTTAAAGACCACGCCGTCCTCTGGTTGCGTTATATAGATGACATTTTTTGTGTGTGGAGTGGCACTGACTTACAAGCATTGGAATTTGTGAAAATACTGAATAACAACCAAATGAATCTCCAATTCACGCATCACATAAGTAGGGACTCCATGGAATTCCTAGATCTCAAAATTGAGATAGATAATAACACTATTGTGAGCTCTCTATTTAGAAAAGCAACAACTGGCAACAGTCTACTTCATGCGGACAGCTGCCATCCCCGCAATCTTATACAGAGCATACCCTATGGTGAGCTATTACGAGCTCGCAGAAATTGCAGTACAACCTTGAAATTTGAACAAGAGAAAAGCATTATGAGTGAAAGATTCTTGACACGAGGCTATAGTTCTAAAATAGTCAAAAAAGCCATCAATAGAGTGGATGCTCTCAAACGTCAGGAGCTGTTATTTCCTAAATTTGAGGAATCCTTAAATAAGCCTAAGGAAACAATAAGATTCATCACGACGTACAATACTCACGCGTGGGAAGTTAGAAAAAGCCTCAAGAAGTTTTGGGAGGTCTTAAAAACTGATAATGACCTGAAAGATTGTATAGGCGATTATCCATCCCTAACCTTTCGAAAACCCAAATCACTACGTGATCAGTTGTGTAGCAACATGATCCCGACTCCAACTAAAAAGAACGCAGTGCAAGGCTTTTTTACTTGTAATCAATGCAAGGCTTGCAAATTCAGCAGTAGTATCAAATCTTTGAAATTTCAGGATAATGAGGCTCCATGGGTCATACAAAAACACCTTAATTGCAACACTGAATATGCCATCTACACCCTTAAATGCCCCTGTTCCAAATATTATATCGGCAGCACCATCCATAAAGGAAAGAAGAGAGTGCTGGAGCACTTAAGGGCAATCAGTAATAATGATAAAACCTATCCGATAGCCCGACACTTTCAAGAGTATCATAAAAGTAACGCCAATCTTGTCAGATTGTGGTATATAAATAAATAATACCGGATCTATTTTTGACTGGATATAGTAATAACAGATAGCTCAATAAATAAGAGTCAAGATTCGAGGTAGTAGGAGTTTTGCAGGTTTAATACAGCATAAAGGATAGGAACAGGACAACCTGCACAGGAATAGGATGGCAGCGCTGCACGGGGGCAGGATCGGCGTAACTTTTAATAACAGTGCACAAGTATATATACTAAAACAATTTCATTACAGTACATACAATAGGCGGAGCAGTGGGTGGGGTCAGTAACAGTTGCGAAAGATAAGGGTGAAAGTAGGTGTAACAGGAGGCGTGTACATAGACATGTGATGTAAACGTAACAGAATATGTCATAAATGGGGCGGAAACATGGAGGGGGCTACCTAAGGAGCCGGGACCTCTAACCTAGTGGTGCGCGTAAACTGACAATGACGTGTTACTGGGAGAAGCTGGGGGCTATGACTTCTGCGCTAGGAGCAGAGACTGAAGTCTGGAGAGTCAGGGCGACATGTACCTAAACACTATCTAGTATCTGATGTTTAGAGAACATGTTGATAGAATCCAAAAGTTATCGGGGTAAAGGCTAACAGACTCTAAGACTGGTGCATGCATTATTCTACATGTAGTGCGTGTTGAAGAATATTAAATGACCATTAATACAGTATTTCTCTTACATGGAGACGTAAAGGCTAGACCATGACGGAAAGTATTGATGCGATTCAGTAGCTAAGGAATGCAGAGAAGGAGGGCTGGACTGATAACTAGAATCATAACATACTTTTGGCAGACTAGCAGGCAGAGCCAGGCTGGGCCGGGCACTGTGAGACAGGAAGTAAGTGAAGGGTCAGGAATACAGGTGGGGGCTGTATCGCTCCTCAGCGAGGGCTCAGGAGACAGGAGCCGAATCCGGTGTCCGGGCCCTTTTGAGGCCTAGAAACGGGGAATTTTTTATGAAATAACGTGCACACTGAGAAACGTGGCAACGTAACTTTACATAGGCCTAATACTCGTAGCTTTCACGAGAACTGGAAACTGGCATACTAGAGATGGACACAACTGTAATTGCGTCTTTAATTGAACATGGGGAATACATATGCATATTAATCATGCACACATAGCATAGGATGGGGAACACGTAGGGACACAGAACATGGCAAAATTTACTTTTCCACATTCCCTCCTTGTCACTACGTTTCCATCAGGAAACATCAATATTCATGATACCATCTATTATTTCATACAGTATCATTTGCTCGTCTCGAACTGTCTTGGAACGGGATTTAGGACGGGACTTGGGACTAGGAATACAAGAGGTAGCACAAATGCCGCAAATCGCAGGGCCACATTGTATACAGAGGCAGCAACTGAATATGATCGCTACTGCAATACCTAGAAAGGACAACACTTTCCATCCCCAGGCGGAAATTACATTCCAGAACCAACCGGACCATGTCCAGGTGCCTGGATTTTGGTGTAACAGATGGGCAATTTTATGGAGTCTGGTTATAGCTGAATAAACAGACGGCGCGTTATTAGGAATGAAAATGCAGCAACTAGATCCGATGACTCTACATGCCCCGCCCCTATCGGCCAGTATGACGTCAAGGACGAGACGATTCTGGAGCACGACAATTCTCATAAAAGATTGCTCTTCGGTTAAGTTACTTAGAGCAGAGGTAGTCTCAATCACTACTGCTTCAAGTGTTCTGGTCAATCTACGTATCAGCTTACTATTCACGACAGTACCTAAGTAGGGAAAGACACCTTTATTGATGTCTATGTATTGCTCTAGAGCAGTTTCAGTATAATCAACAATCGGGAGTCCTCTCTTGTGTCTAGTATGTACTAGGTGGGAGTTCCTATGATAGTCAGGTGGGGCTAGAAAAACTGGTGGCAGTAGGAATGCAATGTAACAGGTACCCTCCCAATCGAGGGGCAAACGAACATATGCGGTTTGACCACAAACAAAATAAGAATGACGTGAAGCTTTGAAAATAGATTTCCCACTGTCACTATACTTGACAATAGTAGTACAATCACTATGTCCTACATGTACGGAGCCATTATTTCTGACACATAATTCACCTTTGACTGGTAATACTGACATAGCAGGTAAGTCTGGAGTAGTATCAGACTGAACATTCAGGACCATGAAATTCGAAGAATAATTACCCAAATTATAAACTTCATTTTCTAGATCTAACCCTGTTCTGTGGGGAAGACCTTGCTTGTCTGGAGAACATGTACTGTTCAGAAAGGACATATCATTTGAGGATGACGTTAACGTGGACCATGCTCCACACGAACCAGTATGTGAAAATGGATAAGGAAAGAGTGGCAGAACTCCCTTCGGTGTCTGGAAAGGGGGGAGTCGACCACACACCCAACAATTAGTGGCATTGCTGGTCTGGTGTGAATAATGTAACATGCGGATAAAGGAATTATTTCGCATAGCAAGACGATAAGATAGTTCATGAGGAGGCAGATCACTAAACGTATGCTCTACTGTAGTATTAGAAGACTTATTTACATGAGAAATTGGAAAACATAAATGCAATGCATAACTCGTGCAAGTAATCATAAGGCTGAGATTTAGCAGAAAACATAAAATAATAATGCAACTTTTAGAGTTCTCACTAACTCTCTCTCTATGGGGGTCTATTTTATACATGTCAGAAACCGGTCTAACCGTTTCACCTAGGGGAGGACTTAGACAATCAAACTGGCTGACTTATTTTACTAGACCTTAATTTCAACTTATACTCCTGCTGCGGAGTTTTCTCTAACAGGGAGGAATTAATGTCTTTTGCGGGACAGTCCTTGAGAATAGTACTTTGGCAGTCTTTAAAATCCTCGGAAATGTTCTTGGAAACAGTCTTTAGTCCATAAAACTTCTTTACATGCGACAAATGCACCCAGCCCTTCCTGCCTTCCAGCTTGACGGCAGTACGGGTGGTCAGGAGGACTTGCTTGGGCTCCTTCCAGCGGGGCTCCAGCGGACTTGAACGATCAAAGTTCCTTACGAGAACCAGACTTCCGGGAACGATTTCATGCGGTGCCACCTCGGTATTGTCTGGAAATGCGGCGGCAACCTGTGAACGACAAGAGTGTAGGGCAGACATCAAGGAAGCTAGGTAATCTGTCAGCATGTTACTTGAAACATCTGTAATACTTCGGGGTCTAGGTGTACCCCACATATTCGGGGGGCGGCCGAATATGACCTCGTACGGGGACAGACCTGATCTGGAATGTGCGACCATGCGCATATAAAACAGAGCGACTGGCAGAGCTACTAGCCAGTCTACACCTTTTTCTTGACAGACTTTAGCAATGCGGATTTTCAGGGTCTGGTTATGTCTCTCTACTAGACCGGCTGCTTCAGGATGGCGTACACAATGGAACTTCCACTGGTATCCTAACAACAGGGAAACGTGTTTCATCAGTTCAGATGAGAATGGCTGGCCGTTATCAGAATATACGACCCTAGGGAGTCCATAACGGGGGAAATATTCACGAACCAACTGCTTGGCAGTGGTCGTGGCTGTGTAATCTGGGACTGGATATGCTTCTGTCCACCTGGACAAAGCGCATACAACTACAAGGACATACTTGAAACCTCGACATCGCTCCATCTGAATATAATCCATCTGGAGGACCTCAAAAGGGTGGTCAGGGGGCTGGAAACCACCTTGTTCCACCGGGACACTTTTACCTGGATTAAACTGGCAACATATCATACAGGTACGGACTTTCTGCTTGGCTGCAGCTCGTAAGTGCTTGTTGAACCAAATGTTCTGGATACTGTCTAACATGGCTTTTTCTCCTAAGTGTGCTGGACTATGTGCGGTATTAATAATAACTTGAACCATTGAGTCGGGGAGAAACCATGTAGCTCTACCCTTCGTCAACCATCCCTGATCTGTCTGGACCCCTCCTTGTTCGGACCATTTCTTGATTTCTTCAGGAGTAGCATGTGACTGGATATCTATGACATCTTGAGTAGGGTCCTTAACTGTCATACAAGTAGTCTGTTCTGGAGTATGTGTCTGTGTCGGATTAACTGACATGTCTGGAGTCTGTGCTGTAAGCTTGGCTGTTCGATCTGCTAGATCATTACCTTGAGAAATAATGTCAGTAACTTTCGTATGTGCTTTGCATTTCATGATAGCAATAGATGTCGGTAAATGGATTGCATCTAACAGAGCCTGAATAAGGAGACCATGCTGAATCTTGGTTCCATGAGAAGTCATGAAACCTCTCTCCTGCCAGAGCACTCCGAAGTCGTGTACAACTCCGAATGCGTAGCGTGAATCTGTGTAAACATTAACTTTCAGGTTCTTGGCGTGTATGCAGGCTTGGGTCAGAGCAACTAGCTCTGCTGCTTGAGCAGACAGGGTGTCAATACGGTGTGTTTCTATAACTTCAGTGTCAGTAGTCACTGCATACGCGGCTACTAGTTCTCCTGTACTCGTTCTCATACATGAACCATCCACGTAAAGTGTCAGGTCAGGATCTGGTAATGGAATATCTGTCAGATCTTGTCTTGGCTTAGTCATAGTATTAACTACTTCCACACAGTCGTGTGTGGCAGGATTCGAATTAACTGACGGTAACAGTGTAGCAGGATTCAGAACGTTGCAGCGTCTGATTTCTATGTGTGGCTGGAACAGTGTCAGTTCATAACCTGTCAAACGTGCAATTGTCAAGTGCTGAGTCTGTGTTCGGTTTAAAAGAACTTCCACGGAGTGTGGAACTTGTACTGTCAATGAGTGTCCTAATACTATGGAATCACTTTGTCTGATAGCTAGTGCTGTGGCTGCAACTGACTTGAGGCACGCAGGCAGAGCCTGGGCTACTGGATCTAATGTGCTCGAAAAATAAGCACAAGGCTTGTATTGTCCTGCTTGATCTTGTGTAAGAACAGATAATGCTGTACCATCACGTTCTGTGACAAAAAGTGTAAAAGGCTTACTGTAGTTCGGTGTTGCTAGAACAGGAGCTTGACATAGAGCTTTCTTTAACTCATTGAAACTAAGTGTATGTTCAGACGTCCAAGGGAGGACAGTCGATACGGCTGCCTCCTGTGTCGTTAACTGTATTAATGGCTTGGCTAGAAATGCATACTGAGGAATCCATTGTCTGCAATAAGAAGTAAGGCCGATAAAAGCACGTACCTCCTTCTGTGTCTTGGGCTGAGGAAGACTCGCTATTAACTGGATACGGTCTGGTGTCAACTGCCTACCCCACTTGGACAGTAAGTGGCCCAAGTAGATCACTTGCTGGACACAGAATTGAAGCTTTGAAGGGGACACCTTGTGCCCCATCTCGGCTAGGAAATACAGAACTGTAAGTGACGCTCGCTCGCAAGCACGTTCAGAACGGGCTGTGATCAGTAGATCATCGACATACTGGAGCAGGGCAGTGTCAGCTGGCATGTGAATGTTGTCTAGTTGTCTCTTAAGTGCTTGACTATAAATACTAGGACTTTCTGTGAAGCCTTGAGGAGCTCGTGTGACTTTATAGCTCCTTCCATTTAAACAAAAACCGAAAAGGAACTGGCTGGCTGGATGAATGGGGACACTGAAAAACGCGTTCTTGAGGTCTATGACTGTGAAAAATGAGGCTTCGGAATCAATGGCTGTCAATAGGGAAGAAATATCTGGAACAACTGGGTACTGGGGAATAATACATTTATTGAGTTCTCGAAGGTCAATCACTAATCGATATACTGGGGGTGCATTTGGATCAGTACGTTTCATGACTGGAATGATCGGAGAATTACATACATTGGAGTCAGTTTCTACAACTACTCCCTGAGCCATGAGCTCGTCAATAATTTTAGATAAGGCTGCTACAGCCTCAGGTGGCAACCTATAGTGTCTGATTCGTGGCAGGACTATACCTTGCTTGAGAGTCACACGATGGGGTGTGATTTGCATGAAGCCAACGTCAGTTGGACCTCGCGCCCATAGATGCTGCGGAACATTAGACAATCTTGGATCAAAATCTCGTAATACATAGTGACCCTTGAAGTCACGTAAAAACAAACGTATTCCCTCCGGGGAACAGCAAATGACTGCACCTAGTTCTTTCAGTGTCTTAATGCCTAACAAATTTTCTGGACATGATTTCGTAAGTAATAGATCAGTAGTTCGGGACAATGGACCTACTTCTAGAGTAACTGGCTTTGATATCTCGTTTACAATAGGCTTTCCTGAAAATCCAAGGGAAACATTTCTAGAGCCTGAGAGCGGAGCCCCTGGAACTACGGCGTGACTTATGGTAGTCCTACTTGCCCCTGTATCAATCAGAAACTTTCTGTCTTTCCCTAGTACTTGGCTATGAACATGGGGACCTTCTTGATCTACAGGAATCTCGATGAGAGGCAAGCCTACCTCCCTCTCTAGGCTGTTTCATGAGTACTGTTGGTACTCTGGATACTCTGTCTGAGCATACTGATACATCTGCTGTGTAACATGCTGTGTTGCAGCAATAGGCTGCGGCGCTGGAACTGTCTGTTGTGCATTCTGTGGCTGAGAAGTCTGTGAAACTTGTTCTTGTCTAGGCGGACGTGGTCTTTCTTTAGTTTTACCAGTGGCTATATTGTGTTTCAGAACTGCACACTCGTTTATAAAATGACCTGGCTGTTTACAATAATTGCATGTCCCTTTAACGGGAGCTGCAGGATGACTGGCTTGATTCGGACCCCTCTTCTGACTGTCTTGAGGAATAGATTGTGCAACTAGTACTTTCATTTTCGTGTCTTTCATACGTCTTCTCTCGTGTTCTTGCTCTTCTCTGATTCTATTCTGGTGATACTGGAGCATCTGTAACATCTGGGACGGGGTACTAGCTTGCCATGTACTTTCGACTTTCAAAACTCGATTTTTAACTTGTGGACTTGAATTCTCGACTAGTTTAGTAACAAAAAGATGAGGGTATGACTCACTACTCGTCTTCAATCCACTGTTTATTATGAAACATTTTTCAAATCTAGAATAAAAATCACTAGTGTCTTCGTCTTGTTTCTGTTTACAGGCTGAGATTGCATCCCAGTCTTCCTTTTTAGTGGCTAACAATCTGGGCAAAACTTGTATTAACAGTTCTGGTAATTCTTTACATTTCTCTCCAAGACCGGTACCTGGTACTCGTATCTTATCTTCAGCTTCTAGAACTGCCCAATCGTTTTTTTTCTCTCCCACCTCCCATTCCTTTTCCTTGAGTTTTTCGTATACCCCGGCGGGCAACAGGACCTTTAGCATTTTAATAATATCTGGATACGTATATTCTCCCATACGGAGCATGTCCTTTAATTCTCGGTGGAACCCTGCTGGATCTTTGTCGTGACAGGGAATTAATTTCTTCATCTCTAAGAGTTCCATCTTTGTAATCGGGGTGTAAACAAATACTCGTTGCATTTCACCATCTGCTGTCCTGACTGGGTGTACTTCTCGTAACGGATTCTGTCTATCTATGTAAAACGGTTTATTTTCTGGAGGTGAGACATGAACAAAATGCGGGTTCAAAAACATACTATATTTGTGGCGCTGTTCTAGAATGACACTAATTAAATCGGTACCTAAACCTTTCCATCTATACTGGAGTAACTCGTTCAGGACATCATGTAACGGACCTGGATCAGAATGTTGACCCTCATATAATGTAATGAGGTGCTGGATCATATACATACCCACCAGTCGTTGCTCGGCTGGGGGCAATTTCAGAAACATTTGTGCCACTATTTCGTCTGGAAAAGTGGTAGAATCAGTAACCCATCGGACTGCTGATCGGACTAGTTTTTGTTCATGCATAGTACTTAACTCACTATAACCGATTCGTGATTTCAAAATGTGATCGGTAGCTTGAAATACTTGTTCCAGAGAGCCTTGTTCCGGCGCTGGAAGATGAAAGACTTTCTTGTGTTCTAGGCGTAAATGGCGATCTGGAAATCTAGATTTTCCTACATACGCTATTCTGGCGGGATTCTCGTCTTCTACCTCTTCAGTAGGAGAGTCATTCTCTTTCTCGCTTACTTGTGCTGTTTTACGTTGTTCGTGTAACCTTATTATTTCCTTACGAATTTTCTTGTACATACTCTCTATACTACTGATGGTTCTGTGCTTACCCTCGGCTATATTATCACTCCACCTTGTCAGGGTTCTCATTTCGGCCGGATCTTTGGTCGGATAATCTTGTTCCCTTATTAAACAATTAATCAGAAACTTTAATATCATGAGCTGGATCTCAGCTTTCCTTTGAGACATGGCTTCGCCAATACTTTCTGGATCATCCCCTGTACGGATGAAACGATATATTCTGTCTAGATCTTCTTTCATGTCAGGTAGGGTGTCCAAATACCCGGTCACCCGTCTTACACGTATGGAATATATAACCGTACTATCATCGCCTGTGACTGGATCATAGCGGCATTCAGTAAGAGCTCGTCGGATTTCTGCAACGGACTTATATTTGGGCGTACGCTGTAACGCACGTTCATGTAACTCGACTAACGTTACACGTTGGTGTGGCGGCGGGGTACCAGGAGGACCTCCTCCTGCGGCCCCTATACTGGAGTCATCAACTGATACTCTTCGTGCTGGCAGAGTGACTGATGTGGCGGGAAGTTGTACTACGGGCTGGACCGGGGGTACCGTAGCAGGTACTGCAAAAGGTGCCCCGGTGTCTGGAGGAGCAGGGATTACATGATTTACAGGAACTGGCGGAACAGGATTTGCATATTCTGGGACTGTGTCGTCCAAATAGGACGAAATAAAAATGTCAGCTGCGGTCGGTTTGTGACGTAGCTTGGTCGGAACTAAGGGTGGCGGAGAATTACTGGATGCCTCCGGGGTTGCTTTTGGCAAGCCCTCGGCAAGAAGAGGATACATACCCTTAATAAGGGCATTCCTCTGTCTGTCTGACTGTTCGGTTTTAACTCGTTCACCTATCTCGATTAGTTCCCTTTCTTGGGCTCTTTCTAAGGATTCTCTACTTAATTCTGACTTTCTGATTTCTTTTTCGGTTCTTTTATGAGATTCTTTGCGCCATAACTCGATGGCATCTTTCTGTGACTGTCTGGCTTTCTTTTTCCATAATGCTTCTTCTACTCGCATGATGCACTCGGCATCCCACGTACCTGATACGGGCCATCTATACTTTTCTTCTAACTCTTTGGTGTACTCCACC
Source organism: Lissotriton helveticus (assembly GCF_964261635.1). NCBI lineage: Eukaryota > Metazoa > Chordata > Amphibia > Caudata > Salamandridae > Lissotriton > Lissotriton helveticus. The sequence goes on along the minus strand of NC_136071.1, from coordinate 542,460,530 downwards.
CATAAATCTAGATATAATATGGCACTTATGCCATGCTTCTGATACATAAAATGACCTGGACTGTCCCTAGGCGGGACAGGAACTGCTTCTTCTAACAGACCTTTTCTAGTTCTTAACTGACGTAGTTTGGAAAACAAAGGCATGACTGAACTGTAATCTAGACACAATACAATACACAATGAACACGATAATTACACCACTTTCATACCATGACATTAAAATACATGAATGACATTTAAAATAACAGTTCTGACAAAATACTACCTGGAATACTGAAAACAAAATACATGAATTTTCTGGAGAACAGAACTGACTAGAACAGAAACTAGATGCACTGCTAAAACAGTACGAACTTACCGGCCTCATAAAGAGACACGTCAGGACCCGCATCCACCGGAGTGGACACTTCGTGTTGGGTCTGTGTACCACCAAACCCACGGACCAGAGTCAATTAGGTTGACCCTGTCTAGATACCACCCCAGCAACGGTACTCACCGGGCAGCAAGAACGGAAGGCCTCGGACTGGACTGGACTGCTTCGACGCCGGACGGACGAACTTCGGACTTCTGTTACGGGTGGGCCTCCGGATACCTCGGACCTTGGACTCTCGGCTTGGGCTCTGGTCGGGACTCGCCGCGTTCCTCCACCGCCTCGTCTGGATGCTGGACCGCAACCTCCGTCTCCTCCGTGGGCCTGAGGGATACTTGAAGCAGAAATATCTGCACGTGCACGGTATGGTTCCGTCACGGCTGCAGAGGATCAGGGGGCTTGCGTGGCTTCACCGGCGCGTGGGGAAAGGGCAAGTTCCTGTTCGGGCGCCATTATGTGGTATATAAATAAATAAGATCTATTTTTGACTGGATATAGTAATAACAGATAGCTCAATAAATAAGAGTCAAGATTCGAGGTAGTAGGAGTTTTGCAGGTTTAATACAGCATAAAGGACAGGAACAGGACAACCTGCACAGGAATAGGATGGCAGCGCTGCACGGGGGCAGGATCGGCGTAACTTTTAATAACAGTGCACAAGTATATATACTAAAACAATTTCATTACAGTACATACAATAGGCGGAGCAGTGGGTGGGGTCAGTAACAGTCGCGAAAGATAAGGGTGAAAGTAGGTGTAACAGGAGGCGTGTACATAGACATGTGATGTAAACGTAACAGAATATGTCATAAATGGGGCGGAAACATGGAGGGGGCTACCTAAGGAGCCGGGACCTCTAACCTAGTGGTGCGCGTAAACTGACAATGACGTGTTACTGGGAGAAGCTGGGGGCTATGACTTCTGCGCTAGGAGCAGAGACTGAAGTCTGGAGAGTCAGGGCGACATGTACCTAAACACTATCTAGTATCTGATGTTTAGAGAACATGTTGATAGAATCCAAAAGTTATCGGGGTAAAGGCTAACAGACTCTAAGACTGGTGCATGCATTATTCTACATGTAGTGCGTGTTGAAGAATATTAAATGACCATTAATACAGTATTTCTCTTACATGGAGACGTAAAGGCTAGACCATGACGGAAACTATTGATGCGATTCAGTAGCTAAGGAATGCAGAGAAGGAGGGCTGGACTGATAACTAGAATCATAACATACTTTTGGCAGACTAGCAGGCAGAGCCAGGCTGGGCCGGGCACTGTGAGACAGGAAGTAAGTGAAGGGTCAGGAATACAGGTGGGGGCTGTATCGCTCCTCAGCGAGGGCTCAGGAGACAGGAGCCGAATCCGGTGTCCGGGCCCTTTTGAGGCCTAGAAACGGGGATTTTTTAATGAAATAACGTGCACACTGAGAAACGTGGCAACGTAACTTTACATAGGCCTAATACTCGTAGCTTTCACGAGAACTGGAAACTGGCATACTAGAGATGGACACAACTGTAATTGCGTCTTTAATTGAACATGGGGAATACATATGCATATTAATCATGCACACATAGCATAGGATGGGGAACACGTAGGGACACAGAACATGGCAAAATTTACTTTTCCACAAGATTTGCATCCATTGATTGTGTTCCTCCCAATATGAGAGGGGGCAATAGACTACTTGAACTTAGGAAACTTGAGTCCAAATTTATTATCAGATTCAACACCACGGTGCCCCATGGGTTGAACATGGACGAGGAACTATCAGTACATTTGCATTAAATTTAGTTCTAGCACTTGTCAAGTACTAGTGGCTGCTGCTTATACCGTTTGCTGTTTTTTAGAATTTTGTGCTTTTCTTCAGAAACCCTTCTTTTGGCTATGAAGATTTTAACAGGACTTTATCTTATCTTTCTAGATATTACCGATGAGTGTACAAGAGTGAGTGATGAGAACCTACTTTGCTGACCAAGACCATGAGCCCACCAGGGCATGATTTTGTTTAACCCGATCGCAATATTAACAAAGAGTAGTTTTGGCCCACTAGGGCAATACATTTACTCTTATTTTGTTTCATGTATATGAGTTTGCTGACACCGTGTGATTTTTTGGATGATACCATAGAAGTGTTTATTTTGAACATACAGATAAGCAGCTTTGGCCCACTTGGGCAATACATGTAATAGCTTTAAGTGTTTTGATGCTCTCTGATACGGTGAAACACCATGACACGATGGCAGTTTCATACTGAGCAATGTAAAACTGTTTAGCGCAAGAGGCTAATAGACTGTTGAAATGGTTTGTCTTTTGAGACCGAGGGTTCGAGTCTCGCGCTTGCCGTCAAGGAGGTGATTATTTTATTTTTCATTTTCACTCGACCTTATTTGAATTTTGCAAAGACTGGCTTAATACTAGCACTAAAGATGTAATTAACAGCAAACCATTGATTCTGTTAAATTGTTAAAAATATTGATGACCATTTCGTAATCATACTGGTCGGCAGCACTGTTTCAACAATTTCTTAATATGATTGCTTAATACATTAGCAAGTTGTCACTCGCCTGAAAATAACGTACAAGGTCAAGAATGAATTTTCACAAGAAAGTATAAGTACAAAGTATTTTGTTTATGTTGTTGTATCATGTGACACATTATTTTACTTTATTAGTATTGTAGAAATGCACAATCTTTGCCCGTGATGAAGGAGTAGTCTCACTCCGAAACGCGTAGGACGTTGTGTCTGGAAATTAAACCTGCACTTTGACTGAGGCCACGGCTCCTGTGTAATTCTTTCCGCGAATATTGGGAATGAAAATGCTGGTGTAGAGGTGATTGATTTAAAGGGGGTGGCTACCCCTGCCGTGAGCCTGCCGATATAGAGGCTGGGGACCAGCTACAACTTCGTGTTTATATATATATATATATATATATATATATATATATATATATATATATATATGTATTACCTACTGGCGGTCGCCAGTAGGTAGAAATAGTTAGGACCTAGTTTCCATAGGAAATCCGCAACATTCTATTTGGAATAACTTTGGCGCCGGTCTACGAATCTTCGCAAAGTTGTACAAGAAAATGGTCTGCTCTGCTCCTTCCCTGAAAGTTTGGGGTGATTCGTGAAGAGGGGGCTGAGAAAAAAGGGGGGTCCCAAAACCTGTTTTCCCCATGCAATTTATCATAGGAACTTTAGCCAGGGCTACAGCCCGAACGGCTGAACGGAATTACACCAAATTTGGCAAAAAGGTAGAGTTCGGTTCGCAGATTACTCTTTTTGTTAAATGGCGTAAATCCGTTCAGTAGTTGCTGAGAAAATTAAAAGTAAAATCATGGATATATCTATAGACGAAGTACCGTACGCGTACGGTAAGCGTACTGTAAAATGTACAATTACGAGCACGAGCTGCATGCTGATTGGCTGTCAACTGTCTGTCAACACTCAAAACCAGGAAGTGTTGGCAGCCATCATGTGCCTTGGTAGAACCGAGGCATAAGAAAGCAGTGAAACAAACGTGTAAAACATGCAAAGGGGAAAGGGTAGAAACACCCTGACCCCCTAGGCCTGCTCAGGGGGTCCCACAAGGACCCCAAGGCCAAAAAGATATATATTTTTTTAAATCGCGGGATACGGGTTTGGTACCCCTGCCAATCCCATAAAAAAACATAAGGCACCACTCTGCAAATGCGCCCTCTTGCGCGTCTGCAGAGGGGGAAATAATTCCCCTTGAATACTGGGGTCCCTGGGGGCCAAGTAGCACACCAAGAACATCCAGTATGCTTCAGGGGGCTGCCTTGCAGAGAGGTGTAAAGAGGCCATGCCCCTTTTTACATCTCTCTGCAACGCAGCCCCCTAGCGCATACTGGAGGTTCCTGGTGGGCTAGTTGGCCCCCAGGGACCAACATAATTTAAGGGGAATTAGTTCCCCCTCTGCAAACACGCCAGGGGCTGCCTTGCAGAGCCGTGTAAAGTGGCCGTGCCCCTTTTTACACCTCTCTGCAAGACAGCACCCTGGCACATACTGGAGGTTCCTGACCCCCTAGACCTTCTCTGGGGCTCCCACAAGAACCCCCAAAGCCCCAATTTTTGGGGGAAAAAAACTCCGATATACGCGTAGGGTACGCGTACCCTGCCGATCCCCCCCAAAAAAACATTAAGGCACCACTCTGCAAACACGCCCCCTGGCGCGTTTGCAGAGGGGGAATTAATTCACCTTGAATATTGGTGGTCCCTGGGGGCCAAGTAGCTCACCAGGAACCTCCAGTATGCGCTAGGGGGATGCCTTGCAGAGACGTGTAAAGAGGCCATGCCCCTTTTTACACCTCTCTGCAACAAACCCCCCTGGCGGCCCCCAGGGACTCCCAGTACGCAAAGGGACTTTATCCCCCAACTTAGAACGCATTACAGGGCATGTTTGCACAGTGGTGAAGGTATGGGGCAGGGCTTGAGGTGATATGTGTGCAAACATGCCCTGTGGCGCGTATTAAGTTGGGGAATTAATTCCTCTTCAATCCAGAGGTCCTCTAGGGGCCAACTAGTCCAACAGGTACCTCTATTAAGCACCACGGAGCTGCGTTGCAGAGTGTTGTAAAAAGGGGGCGTGCCCTCTGAACACCTCTCTGGAACGCAGCTCCCTGGCGCATACTGGAGGTACCTGGTGGGCTAGTTGGCTCACAGGTGACCTCAGGATTGAGGAGGAATTAATTCCCCAACCTAAAATGCGCCACAGGGCGTGTTTGCACACGTCACATCAGTCCCCGCCCCCTTCCTTCACTATTGAGTGAAATATTCCTCTAAAATCAGCCGAACTACGAATTCCGATTTACTCACTTGTTATGATGAGAGAAGTCTGTGCTGCATCTTTGAGCCCAGGACGGACCCTGAAACGTAAATGTAACCATAATTACAGTAACTTGAATTTCCTTCCATAGGCTAACATTGACTGGTTTCACTTGGAAATATTTCTAAGTGTGAAGTTTTGGAAATTTAAAAAATTCCTAAAAAATCAGCCGAACTACGAATCTAGATTTACTCACCTGTTATCAGGAGACCTCAGTGCTTCACCTTTCAGCCCACTACTGATCCTGAAAAGTAATTCTAATCGTACTTACAGTAACTTGAATTACCTTCCATAGGCTAACATTGACTGGTTTCACTTGGAAATTTTTCGAAGTGTGGAGTTTTGGAAGTTTAAAAAATTCCTCATAAATCAGCCGAACTACGAGTTCCAATTTACTCACCTGCTATCAGGGGAGACCTCAGTGCTGCATCTTTCAGCCTACTACTGATCCTGAAAAGTTATTCTTATTGTAGTTACAGTAACTTGAATTTCCTTCTATAGGCTAACATTGACTGGTTTCACTTGGAAATTTTTCTAAGTGTGGAGTTTTGGAAGTTTAAAAAATTCCTCAAAAATCAGCTGAACTACGAATTCCGATTTACTCACCTGTTATCAGGAGAGACCTCGGTGCTGCATCTTTCAGCCTACTATTGATCCTGAACAGTAATTCTTATTGTAGTTACAGTAACTTGAATTTCCTTCTATAGGCTAACATTGACTGGTTTCGCGAGAGACGTCAGTGCTGTATCTTTGAGCCCAGGACGGACCCTGAAAAGTAAATGTAACCATACTTACAGTAACTTGAATTTCCTTCTATAGGCTAACATTGACTGGTTTCACGAGAGACGTCAGTGCTGTATCTTTGAGCCCAGGACGGACCCTGAAAAGTAAATGTAACCATACTTACAGTAACTTGAATTTCATTCCATAGGATTTCATATCCCATGTCCTTTCTCTACCTTGCTCACTCTGTATTTAGGCAGGTATGCTGTCGCGCAGCGGTCACGCGCAGCGGGGACGCCGAACTGACGCCGGAGTAACGCCAGAGTTCAGCCCGTCTGTGCCCGTCCGGGCCCAGACGGTCCCAGGGCCTGTCGTTATACCCGTCCCTTCGGCGCCACCTACTACCGGGTTCCGGTATGGGAGGGAGGCTTTAATTTCTTGTCGGCCGCCCCATCCTACCATATGCAGTTTTGCACAGGAGGGCACTATTCCGTTTTTACCGTGCAGAGCCTGTATTACCGGCCATAACTCTACTTCTGTTAAATCTGCTCTTTCCATTGCGTTACTGAACTGCCGGTCACTGCCGAGTCATGCTATTGAAATCAACTCACTCATTTTGGACCATGAGCTGGATGTGTTATTTCTTACTGAGACCTGGCTCTCCCCCAGCTCAGGCCCTGATATGGTCAGAGCACTCCCTCCAGGATTTCTTATATCCCATCTTGATAGACCAGTGGGGAGGGGAGGAGGAATTGCTATCCTTTACAGAGATACGCTTGCGTGCAAGGTTCAGAACGGAGGGGTGAGTGACTGTGAGAGCTGTCAGTTCTCCCTTCGTTTGACATCTACTGTGTCTCTGGCAGGCCTGCTGATCTATCGTCCTCCTGGATCCCTGGGAAATTTCCCCAACTCGTTCTTAGAAACAACCGCACTTCTGGCCTCCTCAACTGCCAACTTTGTTGCCCTTGGGGACTTCAACATCCATCTTGATGACCCCTCTAATCCCCCGGGAGTAGATCTGCTAGATGATCTCAAAGCCATTGGGATCCATCTGGCCAACTCGGGTGCGACTCATGAGAAGGGCCACTTGCTTGACCCCATACTTTCAAATCTGGACCACCTTAATTCATCTCCTGCGCTGGCCCTGCCCTGGACAGACCACTTTTTGGTGTCCGTACTGTGGCAGTACGACAGCCCAGCTGCGTTGGTCCCTAGGGTTCACACCATGGAAAGAGCTTGGTCAAGGCTCCCAGTTGACACCTGGGCGGTACATCTGGATGCAACGCGGCCTCCCCCTGGATCTGACCCGTTAGTCGCCGATGCGAATCTACACATTTGGCTTACGGACTCGTTGGATACCCTCCTACCCAAAAAGAAACAACTCTCGAGGGGGAAGAGAGTGGGCTCGGCGCCTTGGTATACATCTGAGCTAAGAACCCTGAGGAAGGGATGCAAGAGGCTAGAGCGGTCCTGGAGGAAAGATTGGAGCGAAACGAGCCGGAAAGAATACCGGGCGGCTCTGAGTAGCTACAAATCTGCTATTCGGGTGGCAAAATCCGGATTCTTCGAAGAGAGAATAGGCTCTGCGGCCAACTCTTCGAAAGAGTCATTCAGGGTCATTAAGGAACTACTGAAAACCCCCGAACCTCAGGTTATTTATGAGGACCCACGCAAAAAATGCACAGATTTGGCTTTCTTTTTTAAAACAAAAATCGATAAAATTCTGGCATCCCTTCCCAGGCTAGGTGAGGAAGCCTCCTTTGGTAGCAACTCCAGCTCTCAGCCGGGGATGCGGTCAGTGGAGCTGGTCTCTCTTGGTCCTGTTACTTTGGAGGAAGTTCTCTCGGTGTTGAGGACCATGAAGAGTGGCTCCCCGAAAGACCCGGCACCTATCAAATATCTAAAGCAGGTGGCATCCACCATCGGCGGCCCAGTGACGGACCTAATTAATCTGTCCCTCACTCAAGGTGTAGTGCCCCCGAGTTGGAAAGGTGCGGTTGTTAAGGCTCTCTTGAAGAAGCCTAACTTGGACCCTGCCGACCTTGCCAACTTCAGGCCTATCTCCCTGCTGCCGGGTCTCAGCAAGGTGGCTGAGAAGCTGGTGAATAGCCGCCTGTCGGACTTCTTGGAGGCTAACTCCGTCCTGGGCGATTCCCAGACAGGTTTTCGTCCTGGTCAGGGGACTGACACCGCCCTGCTGGCGGTCATGGAGAATGCTAGGAGCATTCTGGATTCGGGGGGATCAGTGGCAGTGATCCTCCTGGACCTTAGTGCTGCTTTTGACACCGTGGACCATCAGGTGCTTCTCCAATGGCTGTCGGGGCTAGGGGTCACCGGTTTGGCCCTCAAGTGGTTCGCGTCCTTCTTGGAAGGCCGCACATTTGAGGTGTGGGAAGGCCACGAAAAATCATCTTCAGTCCCTCTCCAGTGTGGTGTGCCACAGGGCTCTTCGTTGAGCCCCACTTTATTTAACGTTTATATGGCCCCCCTGGAGAGTGTGGTACTGCCGCTGGGTATTAAGATCATCAGCTATGCTGATGATACTCAGCTGGTGGTAGGCCTTTCCCAGTCGGCTCACCAACCCGACCGGCTGCACTTGTGTCTGGATAAGATCTACACGTGGATGTGCAGCTCAGCACTAAAGCTTAACGGCTCCAAGACGGAACTGATGCTGCTGGGGAACTCTTCTCCATCTTTATCCCCCAGCAGCTGGCCTGATTGCCTGGGACCAGTTACCACCCCCAAGCAGGAGATCAAGAGCCTGGGGATGTGGCTCGACCAGGACCTTTCATTTAAAACTCATGCTAAAAAGACAGCTGGCGTGTGTTTTGGCCTGCTTCGATCAGCGCGGAAGATTCTACCGCTGCTCCCAGCGGCTACTAGGAGGCTTCTCGTCCAGGGGCTTATCATCTCGCGGCTGGACTTCAGCAACGCGTTGTTCCTGGGCGCACCAGAATCTACCCTGAACAAATTGCAGCAAGTGCAGAACGCGGCCGCCAGGCTCCTGACGGGTCTTCCCAGGCGTCCGTCGGCTCGCCCTGCGTTGAAGGCGCTGCATTGGCTCCCTGTCAGGGACAGGGTGAAATTCAAGTCACTCTGTATCGCCCATAAAGTCCTGCAGGGGGCAGGTCCACCCATTCTGGGGGATATGGTTCAGCCCTATAAGGCCCCCCGTTCTCTCCGTTCCGATCATCAACATTTGTTGCAGGTCGGGAGGGTGCGGAAGTCAAGAACTGGTGGCAGAAGGTTTTCGATAAATGTGGCCACCTTGTGGAATTCTCTTCCTCTGCACTTACGCTCGGAAGCCAGCCTCTTTCGGTTCCGCAAACTTTTAAAAACTTTTTTGTTCTCTGCTTAACGCCTGCTTCAGTGTGGTAGTGTTTTTTTTCTCTGGTGAGCGCTGGGATGCCTACTGGTAACCAGGCGCTATATAAAACTCACAAAAATAATAATAATAATATCCTGCGATATAAAATATATATAAAGTAAAAAATATATCTTAAAAAAACAACAAATATTACAAATTCAATATTTTTTAAAACTATTTTCTTTTCAATTTATATTAAAAATATGTAATGTAATTTAAAAAATAAAATATCCAAAAATAGTTTAAAAAGTGTAGTCAATCAGTATAAAAAAATAACAATTAATACATGTAAAAATTGTCATTTACAAAACCTTTGAAATTCACTAAAAAACCCATAGGTGTCAGGCCTGATATAGTTAGTAATTAGCATTTAAAAAACCTTTGATATTCACTGAAAAAACCACAGGTTTCAAGCCTGATATAGGTAGGAATTAGCATTTAAAAAACCTTCGAAATTCACTGAAAAACCATAGGTTTCAGTCCTGATATAGGGCCCGATTAGGACTCAAGTCCGTCCGCGACCCCTGAGGAGGAGGGAACGTCCGCAGGGGCTGCGGTGTTCCCTCCGAGCAGATTAGGATGTGACCGCCAGGGTGGCGGTCACATCCTCTATCTTTAACATTGTGGCAGGTGCAGCTTCAAGCTGCACCCGCCGCAAGGTTAAAAATGCATGCATCGTATTTGCATGCACAAAGCAAATGCTGTTCCGATATGAGAAACTGTTATTCGGATCTGGATGAATTGGTGGATGCCAGCGGGAGGAATTTACTCTCTTTCAAACCACTAGAGGAATATGATTTTTTACAATCAGCCATGACACTAAGGGCGAGACCACCGGAGCAACCATACGGAAGAGGCAGAGGCGGAAACGCAAGAGGAAAGCCACGAGGCGTGGAGGAAAGAAACACAAGAGGTGCAATGTCGCATGGGAAGACAACACGACAGGCCAAACAACAATGACGGGTGAGCCCAATCTGACTATTATAAACATTTCTTCACACACTCTAACTTTGGCTGAGAGGTCGGTATTGGAGTTGGGCTTGACTTTCTGCCCAATGGCCAATTTCGACTACAGCCGGACCAGAATAGACATTTTTCTGTTTGTACGTAAACTTAAACTAATGAAAATGTTTATGTTAAAGAAAAAAAGAGCACTAGAACAGAAGAGTAATGAACCAGATTGGACCACACAGGTGTCAAATGTTTTGTGTATACAGGATGTAGAAAGCCTTGCGTGTGCTATGGAACTGTGTGGCGAGGATATCAGTGGTTTAAGTGATTCTGATGTATTAGATAGAATGGGTCTGACTTTGGGAGGACGGAATGTGACCAACCATAGACCCAAATCCACCTTCAATCCCATCACTCCACACGACCACCTGGAGACTTTTCATGACATTGTTGTCAGGGACCTGCTATTCCTTTGGGGTAACAGTAAAAATAAACATGCACGCAATCTTACACCAGAGCAAAGGGAAGCCCTTGGCACACTTAACAGGGATCCCTGTTGTGTGATCAAACCTTCTGACAAGGGTGGTAACGTTGTCCTATGGGATGTGAACCTTTACAAACAGGAGGCCAAGAAACAACTTGAACTGTCAGGCAACTATAGAAGAGCTAACATCGAGGAATATGGCGCTAGTATCACCATTTTCCATGACAAACTTAAGGCCTGGAGGGAGAAGAATCTGATTGCAGAGTCTGAATTTAGATTCCTATGTGTCAAACAGCCAGTTTCCCCCTGTTTCTACATGCTGCCTAAGGTGCATAAGGACAAAGAAAACCCCCCTGGCAGACCTATTGTTTCTGCTAATGGCAGTCTCCTAGAGAATGCATCCATTTTCCTAGATACCGTTCTCTTTCCCTATGTCCTTAATCTCCCATCATATTGCAGGGACAGTACAGATTTCATTACTAAGATTGATGGTATCAGGTGGGAGGACAGTCACTGGCTAGTTACTGTTGACGTGGTATCACTGTACACCTGTATCAGACATGCTGATGGTTTGAAGGCATGCAGACACTTTTTAAGGGACAGATCTGTCTTTTTTCTTCATCAAACAGAAATGCTACTCGAAATGTTGGAGTTCTGTCTTCTGAACAATTTCTTTCTGTTCGATGATGTGTGGTATAAACAGGAGGTGGGCACGGCTATGGGAAGTTGCTTTGCCCCAAGTTTTGCCTGCATGCTGATGGGGTGGTGGGAGGAACAAGTACTATGGTCAGATGCAAATGTCAATCTCACCCGCCACATTGCCTTCTATACGAGGTACATTGACGAAATGTTTTTAATCTGGGATGGCTCTAAAATGGAACTAAACAAATTCCTTGCCTCCCTTAACAGGAATGATGTGAATCTGAAATTTACCAGCAAGACAGACCAGACAGAAATGGACTTCCTTGACATAAAAGTTAAAATTGAGGAAGGGGCCATACAAACCAGCCTTTTCAGGAAACCGACCTCAGGCAACAGCATTTTACATTCTAAAAGTCACCATCCTAACAGTGTCAATGAGAGCATCGCCTATGGGGAATTCTTAAGGGCCAAACGGAACTGTAGTTCAGAAACCACATACAAGACAGAACAGGCATCTATGAGACTGAGATTTAGAGCCAGGGGTTATTCTGACCAGGTACTTGCAACAGCTAAAGAGAAAGCCAAAGCCAGGGACAGGAAGACTCTCTTGATCCAGAAAGGACAAAGAACTAGACAGAACCAGGAATCCAACAATGTAAGGCTGATAACATTCTACAATGTAGAGGCGGGTAATGAACGCGAGATCCCGAAAAGGCACTGGCACATTGTCAGGAGTGATCCGGTGATTGGCAAAACAATCAATAGACAACCCCAGATAACATACAGGAAGGTTCGTTCCTTGAAAGACATGCTAGTGAGGAGTTACTTTAAGACACCGAAAAGAACGAAGGATTGGCTAAAAGAGCAAAAAGGCTTTTACAAATGTGGTAAGTGCAAAGCCTGTGCCAATAGCAAGAATGTCAAAACATACTCTCTACCCACAGGCAGAAACGAACAAATTGGGAAGTTTATGAATTGTAACACTGACTTTTGTGTGTACGTGATTGTTTGCCCCTGTACAAAGTTCTATGTTGGCAGTACTATCTTTCCAATTAAGAAACGGATATTGGAGCATATGAGGGCCATCAAAAATGTTGATATGAACTATGCCACTGCACGCCACTGGTTACGTTTTCATAACAGCAATGTTAACCAATTGTCTTTCTTTGGTATTGACAGAATTCGCGCGAATCCAAGAGGGGGCAACAGACTCAAGCAACTACGCATACTTGAATCCCAGTACATCATCCATCTAGATTCAAGGAACCCCTTTGATAAGAACGAGGATGAGGAGCTACATGTGCACATTGGCTGAAGACCTTATGTTAGGCCCTAATTGACTTTATTTCATCTCTGCACCTGTACCTCTCGTCACCTCCCCGTCCAGCTGTTGTGTATGCTACATCCAACGCACACTAATTCATTGGAGAGGGCTCTCTCTAATAGTAGATGCTGAGTTAGGAGCTTCACAATGCAGCATAGATTTTTGATTTCGCTAGAAGCTACATGATCATGCACGCAAGGTAGTTTGCACTTTGCAAATAACTTGTCACCATCTCACCTGCGGTATCGTCTATTTCCCTTGGAGCACACAACTTATATCACACCATTTTTTAACTACACAATCACACCTACAATTATAACTTGTGGCGCTGGTCTGAGCAGGCCGCCCATAGTCAGTATAGGGCTCACACCCTGCACTATTCACAGTGCTAAAAGACCTAATTTTAGCACTATTATTGTTTTTACCTATAGCCGTATCTTGGATTGGTTTCACTCCGCTTACTCCCCCTCTTTGCCCCCACACCCCTCTTAACACAGTGCGACCTCCCAGTTTACCTATGAATTTGGAGATTTCCTCTGGTAGGGTGAGACTAAACTCTTGCAGATAGTCCCCAGAACGCCCCAGTTATGGAGAATGCCATAGCCAGAAACCCATTGGCCACTTGGCCAGATCTGAGGTTTATCTCCTTTGGCCATGACCACTGGTAAATATGTATTGGCCAAATGATGCAATGAAGCCACTTGGCCTATAACTGTGTGGTTTTTTGACTCGAGTATGAAGTGTAAATTTAAGGAGAAACAATTCCTATGTGTGGATATGTGCAGAGGGCCACTCTGCCGGCACGTTTAATTTATTTAATTAATTTACTCAAATTAAGCTGTTTAACCAGTATATTTTCCATGTTTAAACGGCAATGTAATATTGTAGAAAAAGTAGTCATCATGCATATATTTATATATGAAATATGAATTTCTTTTCTCTTCTGAAAACAATGTTATGACATGATCACATCAATGAGTCTTTCCTTTATATTTCTTGTAGTCCACACACATTTTGTAGTTCTAACCTTGGGATGTGGTCCTATGTCTGTGTTCACTAAATTCCTGGTGCACTTTAAAATGGTGATTGTATCTTTTGTTTGGTTGGCTATCGAAGAAGACCGTCAGGTCGAAACGCGTCGTCAATAAACGACTCCTACACGGACCCTGGAGTGCGAGTCTTTTGTGTTCTCCCCAGTTATGTGTGGTGACCTATTCTGACATATATATATATATATATATATATATATATATATATTCACTGAAAAAACCATAGGTTATAGACTATATATAGTTAGGAATTAGCATTTACAAAACCTTGAAAATTCACTGAAAAAACCATAGGTTATACACCATATATAGTTAGGAATTAGCATTTAAAAAACCTTATTTTACTCACACAAAACCATTGAAATTCCATATATAGTTAGTTGCACTAACTATATATCGCGCACCCGCAATCCACTGCTGATCATGTCACATATTACATCATTCATGACATGGTCAGTGACATCACTGATGACATCACTGATGACATCTCAAATGACATCACTGATGACAACATGCAGTGACTGTATTTTTCTGTAAAGTTAAAATATGTCTTGAGTGGATGTATAAGTGTCTGGATGAAGGATTTAGTAGGTGCATGACTGACTGTATGAGTGAGTGATTAAATGTGTCTCACTGAATGCATGGGTTAGTGACTAAACTGTCTTAATTTGTGCATCATTATGACTGTTGTTCTGTAAACTGCTGCATGTGTTGATCATTAGCTATACGAGAGGCTATATGTGTTATTAATTGGTTGCCCAAGTATTTCTATGGGAGATTGAGTTTGTGTGGGGGTGGCTGGAAGGTGTGTGACTCTATGCATAGATGTGTGAGCAGTTTATTCACTAGGTGTATGAGTTCAAGAGTGCATGTGGAAACAGCTACATGGGCAGTTGACTGTGTGCATGAGTGTATTGATGAGTGAATGGATATCTCAATGCTACATGTCATAGTAAGTACATATGTAAAACACAGTACATGTGAGAGTTGGCATATATAAATAACTGTGCATGAGAGCCACTGAATGAGTGAGTGGTTGTATCGATCATTGTGAACTTGTATCAGGGATTGTATAAGAGAGTAAATATGTGTTAGTATATGTTTCAATAAGTAAGGTGTGTTTAACTGTATAGTTGAAGAAATGGAGGTGAGATTGTTTCTTTGCATGACTGACTGGGTGTGTGAGTAACTCCATGGATGAGTGGCAGTGTGTGAGTGTCTGTTTACACTGAGTGTATCTAAGGTTATATTAGAGTCTGAAGAGGTTTATCGTATTAGCACAAGAATGATGTCAAATGAGATGTCATCAGTGATGTCATCAGTGATGTCATTTGAGATGTCATCAGTGATGTCATCAGTGATGTCACTGACCATGTCATGAATGATGTAATATGTGACATGATCAGCAGTGGATTGCGGGTGCGCGATATATAGTTAGTGCAACTAACTATATATGGAATTTCAATGGTTTTGTGTGAGTAAAATAAGGTTTTTTAAATGCTAATTCCTAACTATATATGGTGTATAACCTATGGTTTTTTCAGTGAATTTTCAAGGTTTTGTAAATGCTAATTCCTAACTATATATAGTCTATAACCTATGGTTTTTTCAGTGAATTTCAATGGTTTTTTAATAGCAAATATCATAAGCTGTCGAATGTCAAGTACGTGGTAAGTAAAAACATTTTCGTGTTTATGCACACTGATCTGCTTTGAATACTGCCCCCCACCCCTCATTTCTATTAGGAGTACTCTCTCTTTGCAGATAGTGAAGGGTAGTTAACGCAGCCCTTTGCCCCCTTTGTAATACGTCGTGCCTGCTTCTCTCTCCATTTGATTGATTGTTCTCTTTGGTTCATTCTCTATTTACAAACAAGCACAGAGTCGCAATACTCTGTTTAGTCTTTGCAGATAGCGAAAAATCGTGTAAAAAAACAAAAGGAATCGAGCAAAATCAGTAGGCCACTAATGGGATCTCTTTTTGACCTCGCTAAAATAGAAACATTAGGAACAACCTGTTGAAAATAGCAATGCGTATGTACATAAGCGGCGTTCATTTGTGTTCACAGTACCCCTTGTTGATTGTTTCAATCGAGCATTGAATTGTTCGAAGTTAATTCTCTTAAGGATCTTCTCTACCTGCAAACGAGGAAGAATAGGAATATTCTCTCTCCCTTTGCAGATAGTGAAGGGTAGGTAACGCAAGCCTTTAACACGTCGTACCTATTTCATTCCTCATTGATTGATTGATTGTCCGAACATTGACTGTTTGGGAATTAGTTATTTTTGGAGGTATTCCCTGTTTGCATATAAACGTAGGAAAATCTTTGCAAGTAGTGAAAGGGTACGTAATGCGGACCTTTCTCCCCCGTTGTAATCTGTCATGCCTATCTACTCCCCACTGATTGATGCACCTTTTTCACCCGGACCATTTACTAGAGATACGTCATCTGGCCCGACCAGAGAGCACCCCTAGTGAAAAGGACATATGCAATAATAACGAAGTGATCACTGTATCCTGTTAACAGAAACTTTACCATGAAACAACCTGGAAAGAAAAAAATAGGAAAACGAAAATCAGTAGGCCACTGATGAACATGAACTTTTATTAAACAACAAACAAAGAAACGATAACATAACGTAATGATAAAACCTATTAATGTCCTAGAAACAAGAAAACGTTAAACTATGCCAGTGGTGAGAGACCAGAAAAACAGTCCGAGAAACCAAATCCGAGAAACCAAATCACCCCTCGCTGTCCCAACTCATGCACTCTGAAAGTTCAAAGTTTTGAGGAGTGCTTGTAACATTGTCTGAAGCCTATTTGCAATTGCTTCATCTTCACTATTCTTAAAGTAAGTGGGGGCTGTTGTGATGCGGTGCCACCCTGAACCGCTTGACGGAGGCCCCCGAGGGACGGTGTCATGTCGCGGACTCGGAGGGGGCGCTTGGCTCCGGCCCCCTCCCCAAGTCGTGTTGCCCTGGTGTGGCCTGAGATCGCCCCCGACATAGGTGGCCGGCTCCCGGGGTCAAGCGGAACTTTTTTCCTTTTGGTGACTCTTCCATTCTTCACCTTGTCCCACAATCCGTTTCACCTAAAGACACGCTGTAGTGGGGCACCCCTTTTCCGTTTCATTTGCCATTCAGCCCGCTTTTGCTACACTGTGCCTCTTCCGCTATTCAGCTGTTTACCGCCCGCTCTTTCGACTACAGCGTCTCGCTCACCATGTACTTGAGTTGCTCCCGCTCTTGCGGCGCAGCGATAGGCGGCTGCCACAGGACTCTCAAAATGGCGGCCATCTCTTCAGATTTGGGCGTGGTCCACTAAAATAGGCCTGCGACACCTTGGAACTCGGACGCTTGTCTGCTAGAGCTTGGGCTCCATTCTCGAAAGCGTCCCCTCATCCTTGAAGATTCTACAAAAGTCTTGGGGGGCCCCCGACTCCCGCAGGCTTCTGGTGGGGAGCGCCTAGCATGATTGCTCGTGGAATGGCCACGACGGAGCTACGAAATGGTGGTGCTCTCATGCTAACGCCAGCTTCAGTCTGAAACATCCAGAAACACTGTAGACTACCAATTCGATCAGTTCCGGTAGCGCTCCAACGTGACCCGGTAGAGAAGAACTTGCCCTCCCCTCTTTGACTGATGGTTCTTGTTGCCTGTCCCTTCTGTTGTCATTTAACAGAACTATTTAGCCTGCTGAAAGGGGTTGTGTGCCGTCCGCTGGTTGGTGGAGACATTTTCACTATATTCTGGACCTGCGTTGTCGCGTAATGCGTCATATGACGCGCCGCGTTAGAAAGTTTAATAAATTATTAAACACAATAAACAATCCTTAAAAAATAAAAGTCTATCATTCATTTTTCATTGCAGTACGCTGCCCAGAAAGCTTCCCGGTTCCCGGACCGGGCGCTACCCACGCAAAAAAACAAAAAAAAAATTATTTTTTTTTGCCCCGCGGGGCCGTTTTAAAGCCTCCACATTAAACCTAGGGGGTCAGGGAGGATCTACTATGCCCCCTTATGGTTATTTGCCCCTTTGTTTTGGCCTCCTCTTGTCTCTCGATCCTACCGAGAGACAAGATGGCGGCAGCTACGGACTTTTTGGAATGTTGACAGACGCCAGAGAACCAATCAGCTTCGCTTCACAAAGCTCCGTTGCGCGAAAGGTACGCGTCCTGGAGCGCTGCCCGGTCCGCTGCTACAGATATATATCTTTTTTTAAACGTTAATTTCTCAAAATCCACTGGAGCACATATATTGAGACCTACAAAAGGCACATCGGGCTACCAGTCCCTACAATTTTGCCAAGTTTCGTGCAAATCTATTCAGCCGTTCGGGCTAAAAGTGAGGCTAACCGCCCTATGGAAAAATCAATGTTAAAAACACGTTTTGGGACCCCCCTTTTTTCTCGGCTCCCCCTTGACGAAACCCCCCCAAATTTTCAGGGGCTGCTCAGAAACAAAATGTGCCATTTTCCTGAAAATTTCAGCCAATTCCGTCCACAAACGCCAAAGTTATTAGACATAGAATTTTCAAAAAACCCATAGGGAAAAAATCCTAACTATATATACCTACTGGCGACCGCCAGTAGGTAATATATATATATATATATATATATATATGCTTACTTTCCACGGCTCATTCGCGGCGGAACCTCCCACAGTCTGGTGGCGCGCTTACGGCTGGCAGAGCCCCGCCAGTCAATCGCTTTTCCAAAATTCTCCAATTTAGACGCGCACTCAGAGGTAAAGTGGTACACAGTGTCGCTTTATTTGCTGTTACGCGTTTCGGAAGCCTTAACTCCCTTGCTCACACAGCAAGCCATCAGCTTTCCACCAGTTACATACACACTGCGTGATAGCCATAGAAACAGGACTGGACATATTCCATTTTGGCTGACATCTTTGAGTGTACATGTTCCACAATATTATTTTACACATAATGTCTCCTTCCTTAGATCACATTTCATTTGCCACAGTGGCTGATTGTGCAGTTACTGTTTCTGAACCCCTCTTCTTTCGCCTAGTGGCTTAATTAGGGTTTGATGTCTCTGGTTAAAGCCTTATCTATAAAAACAAAAAAAGTGCCAATACGTGAACTCAAAAGTGAAGAAAGTTTCTACTTAGTGAAGAAGTCTTCTACTCTATTCTCCCGTGAATCTTCTGGGTGACAGGCTCAATTTCTCGTGAAGTGCACGTGATCCCTAACGATATCATCTTGAATTTGCCTGTTAGAGTAAAACAAAAATTAAAATTACAATCTTGTTCTGATTCTCATTAAAAACATATATGTACACATTTCCAGCTTAGATTTTCTTAACCAACATTACTTTCTTGTGACAGGCATATATAAGTTTTTCCATTTTCACATTTTTTTACATTTTTACATTTTTGCATTTTTAGGTACAGGATTCATACTCTTCACTTATATTTTTAGGAATCATATAGATGAACTACTAATTCCTCATGTTCATTATGTCCATTCGGTTGTCGTGTTTCTAATTCTAGAATCCATTTCGATTCTTTTTTTCTCAACTGCATCTCTCTGTTACCCCCCCTCTGATTTTGTCTCACCTGTTCTATTGCAAAGTATGTTAACAAATTGCAATTCGATCTGTGATGTTGTGAAAAGTGTCTTGCGACTGGGTATTGAGGGTCCTGGTTTGTAATAGCCCTTAGATGTTGCATTACCCTATTCTTGGCCATTACTGTTGTGCTGCCCACATATCTTTTTTTACACGGACATTCAAGTACGTATACCACATGTGTTGAGCTGCACGTTAGGAATTGAGTTATCTTTCTTTTGGTCTTTCCATGCGGGAGATCAAACTCTTTTCTCATAGGGCTACACTTGCAGGCTTTACAATGCCCGCATGGGAAGAAACCTGCAAGGTTATGTTTGTTCCTATCCTTGTAGTCCGTAATGTCTCCCTTCGTTAGTATGTCCCTCAGACTGTGACTCTTCCTGTAAGTAATGGCTGGTCTAGTGCTTAGCTCAGGGCCAATAATAGGATCACTTTTAAGGATATTCCAATTTCTTGCAATTATTTTCCTTACTTTATGAGACCCCCTATTATATGTTAAAATTACTCTGGTGGTCTCATTCCCTTGGACTTCCTTCTCTTTTGTTATTAAGGTGCTTTCCCTTGTTACATTTTCCATCTTTGACAAGGCTCTATCCAGAACCCACTTGGGGTAACCCCTTTCTTGGAATCTCTGTACCATATTTCCACTTTCTTTCTTATACTCTTCTGTGCTGGAACAATTTCTCCTTGCTCTTAGAAGTTCCCCATAGGGGATACTCCATTTTAAAGTATCAGGGTGACTACTAAGAGCATGGAGGACACTATTGCCTGCTGTTTCCTTCCTGTACAGTTTAGTTCTCAAACGGTCACCTTCTGCTCTTACTTCTACATCTAGATATTCAACCTTATGTTTATCCTTTTGATGAGTCAATTTAATATTGTACTCATTAGTATTTAATAGTTCTACAAATTCATCCGCTTCTGCATCATTTCCACTCCACACTACAAACAGGTCATCTATGTACCTGAGCCATACTATGACTCTCTTAAATGCCTGTCTGTACTGGGGGTCATTCTGTATTTCCTCTTCCCATTTTCCCAGGAACAAATTTGCAAAACTCGGTGCAAAGCTTGTACCCATACAAGTTCCCGTTGTCTGTTTGTACATTTCACCATTAAACATAAATACATTATTCTCCAGGCATATTCTTATCATTTCTCTTAGCATCCTCGTATGCTCTAGATACATTATATTTCGTTTTTTCAGATAATGCATACATGCATTTATGCCATGTTCATGTTCAATCACTGTGTACAACGAATTAACATCCATTGTTATTAGCATATATTCAGCTTTCCAATTTATGGTGTCAATCTTTTTTAGAAAATCTTGGGTGTCCTTTACATAAGAGGGCAGTTCTTTTACATGTTCCTGGAGGAAGAACTCAACATATTTTGACACATTTTCATACACACTCCCTATGGATGACACTATGGGTCTCCCTGGTGGTGTAAGTGGGTTCTTATGTATCTTGGGAAGAAAATAGATTATTGGCAATTTGGGATAATCTCTTTTCAAAAAAGTAAACTCCTCCCAAGACAGGAGACCTTCCTCCTGCCACTTAGTAAGGTTGGACCACATGGTTAAGATGTTATTTCTGTAAACTCCACCATTACTTTTACAGTAATAGTTTTCATTGTTTAGTTGTCTTACTGCCTCTGTTATATACGCCTCCCGATCTTGTATAACCACATTTCCCCCTTTATCTGCTGGGCGTATTATGATTGAGGAATCATTTGCTAGGGATTCAATGGCTTTCTTTTGTTTCAGATTTAAGTTGAAACCTCCTCCCTTCCCCCTTGGGTAACGCTTATATTCCATTAATGCCTTCGTTGTTACATCATGAAAAGTGTCTACGTTATCGTGTGGGAGATTAGGAAAAAATACAGACTTTGGTTTAAAACTAGTCATGGCAGCTCTGTCTGTAGTTAAGTTCAAAAATTCTGTGCCCCCCTCCCGGATGTATGCCTCCGTGTTATCTCCTTCATATAACAAATCTTGCGCTATTTGGATGGCATTCGCGTCTCCCACCTCTAAGCAGGGCTGACTTGGGGGTATGGGTACCTGTGTATTCCAGTTATATATATATATATGTATTACCTACTGGCGGTCGCCAGTAGGTAGAAATAGTTAGGACCTAGTTTCCATAGGAAATCCGCAACATTCTATTTGGAATAACTTTGGCGCCGGTCTTCGAATCTTCGCAAAATTGTACAAGAAAATGGCCTGCTCTGCTCCTTCCCTGAAAGTTTGGGGTGATTCGTGAAGAGGGGGCTGAGAAAAAAGGGGGGTCCCAAAACCTGTTTTCCCCGTGCAATTTATCATAGGAACTTTAGCCAGGGCTACAGCCCGAACGGCTGAACGGAATTACACCAAATTTGGCAAAAAGGTAGAGTTCGGTTCGCAGAATACTCTTTTTGTTAAATGGCGTAAATCCGTTCAGTAGTTGCTGAGAAAATTAAAAGTAAAATCATGGATATATCTATAGACGAAGTACCGTACGTGTACGGTAAGCGTAATGTAAAATGTACAATTACGAGCACGAGCTGCATGCTGATTGGCTGTCAACTGTCTGTCAACACTCAAAACCAGGAAGTGTTGGCAGCCATCATGTGCCTCGGAAGAACCGAGGCATAAGAAAGCAGTGAAACAAACGTGTAAAACATGCAAAGGGGAAAGGGTAGAAAGTGAAGTAGTGTGGCTCACTGGTTAGAGGCGGCAGACCCGAGAGCAGAGGACGGCCTGGGACCAGGGTTCGATTCCCGGCGCGGCAGGTTTCTGGACCAGGGTCAGCGGACTCGATAATTCTCTCGCCTCGGTGCCCACTCTGATCAGCGTTCACACTCGGCAACTCTGGGCATTAGCTTGCCTCATCTTCACTAACGGCCCCACCAGACCGCCGGGGATGCCTGGTCTCACCCTGGAGATACCCATTAAGGGACCATCTCTCAGGGAAGCCAGGAAGGGTTTCGCAGCGGTCGAAGCGCCTTGGGACCCTACGGGTAAGTAGTGCGCTATATAAATGCCTATACATACATACATACATACATAGAAACACCCTGACCCCCTAGGCCTGCTCAGGGGGTCCCACAAGGACCCCAAGGCCAAAAAGATTTTTTTTTTTTTAAATCACGGGATACGGGTTTGGTACCCCTGCCAATCCCATAAAAAAACTTAAGGCACCACTCTGCAAATGCGCCCTCTTGCGCGTCTGCAGAGGGGGAAATAATTCCCCTTGAATACTGGGGTCCCTGGGGGCCAAGTAGCACACCAAGAACCTCCAGTATGCTTCAGGGGGCTGCCTTGCAGAGAGGTGTAAAGAGGCCATGCCCCTTTTTAAATCTCTCTGCAATGCAGCCCCCTAGCGCATACTGGAGGTTCCTGGTGGACTAGTTGGCCCCCAGGGACTCACATAATTTAAGGGGAATTAGTTCCCCCTCTGCAAACACGCCAGGGGCTGCCTTGCAGAGCCGTGTAAAGTGGCCGTGCCCCTTTTTACACCTCTCTGCAAGGCAGCACCCTGGCACATACTGGAGGTTCCTGACCCCCTAGACCTTCTCTGGGGCTCCCACAAGAACCCCCAAAGCCCCAATTTTTGGGGGAAAAAAACTCCGGTATACGCGTAGGGTACGCGTACCCTGCCGATCCCCCAAAAAAACATTAAGGCACCACTCTGCAAACACGCCCCCTGGCGCGTTTGCAGAGGGGGAATTAATTCACCTTGAATATTGGTGGTCCCTGGGGGCCAAGTAGCTCACCAGGAACCTCCAGTATGCGCTAGGGGGATGCCTTGCAGAGACGTGTAAAGAGGCCATGCCCCTTTTTACACCTCTCTGCAACAAACCCCCCTGGCGGCCCCCAGGGACTCCCAGTACGCAAAGGGACTTTATCCCCCAACTTAGAACGCATTACAGGGCATGTTTGCACAGTGGTGAAGGTATGGGGCGGGGCTTGAGATGATATGTGTGCAAACATGCCCTGTGGCGCGTATTAAGTTGGGGAATTAATTCCTCTTCAATCCAGAGGTCCTCTAGGGGCCAACTAGTCCAACAGGTACCTCTATTAAGCGCCACGGAGCTGCGTTGCAGAGTGTTGTAAAAAGGGGGCGTGCCCTCTGAACACCTCTCTGGAACGCAGCTCCCTGGCGCATACTGGAGGTACCTGGTGGGCTAGTTGGCTCACAGGTGACCTCAGGATTGAGGAGGAATTAATTCCCCTACCTAAAATGCGCCACAGGGCGTGTTTGCACACGTCACATCAGGCCCCGCCCCCTTCCTTCACTATTGAGTGAAATATTCATCTAAAATCAGCCGAACTACGAATTCCGATTTACTCACTTGTTATGATGAGAGAAGTCTGTGCTGCATCTTTGAGCCCAGGACGGACCCTGAAACATAAATGTAACCATAATTACAGTAACTTGAATTTCCTTCCATAGGCTAACATTGACTGGTTTCACTTGGAAATATTTCTAAGTGTGAAGTTTTGGAAATTTAAAAAATTCCTAAAAAATCAGCCGAACTACGAATCTAGATTTACTCACCTGTTATCAGGAGACCTCAGTGCTTCACCTTTCAGCCCACTACTGATCCTGAAAAGTAATTCTAATCGTAGTTACAGTAACTTGAATTACCTTCCATAGGCTAACATTGACTGGTTTCACTTGGAAATTTTTCGAAGTGTGGAGTTTTGGAAGTTTAAAAAATTCCTCATAAATCAGCCGAACTACGAATTCCAATTTACTCACCTGCTATCAGGGGAGACCTCAGTGCTGCATCTTTCAGCCTACTACTGATCCTAAAAAGTAATTCTTATTCTAGTTACAGTAACTTGAATTTCCTTCTATAGGCTAACATTGACTGGTTTCACGAGAGACGTCAGTGCTGTATCTTTGAGCCCAGGACGGACCCTGAAAAGTAAATGTAACCATACTTACAGTAACTTGAATTTCCTTCCATAGGATTTCATATCCTGCGATATAAAATATATATAAATTAAAAAATATATCTTAAAAAAACAACAAATATTACAAATTCAATATTTTTTACAACTATTTTCTTTTCAATTTTTATTAAAAATATGTAATGTAATTTAAAAAATAAAATATCCAAAAATAGTTTAAAAAGTGTAGTCAATCAGTATAAAAATAATAACAATTAATACATTTAAAAATTGTCATTTACAAAACCTTTGAAATTCACTAAAAAACCCATAGGTTTTAGGCCTGATATAGTTAGGAATTAGCATTTAAAAAACCTTTGATATTCACTGAAAAAACCACAGGTTTCAAGCCTGATATAGGTAGGAATTAGCATTTAAAAAACCTTCGAAATTCACTGAAAAACCATAGGTTTCAGTCCTGATATAGGGCCCGATTAGGACTCAAGTCCGTCCACGACCCCTGAGGAGGAGGGAACGTCCGCAGGGGCTGCGGTGTTCCCTCCGAGCAGATTAGGATGTGACCACCAGGGTGGCGGTCACATCCTCTATCTTTAACATTGTGGCGGGTGCAGCTTCAAGCTGCACCCGGAGCAAGGTTAAAAATGCATGCATCGTATTTGCATGCACAAAGCAGCAGGCACCGCGCAGTGCCTGCTACTTTGTGCATGCAAATGCAGGGGGGTACCATAGGTACCCCCCATGTGCACCCCCCACGCCCCTTTCACCCAGGGGGCCCGCAACGGGCCCCCGAATTGAAAGTCTGTATGCTTTTCCATGGCGGAAAAGCCGCAGCGGAAAAGCATGTCTTTCCCACCATCCTAATATGGCTGGCGGTGTCTGTTAGACACCGCCACCATATTAGGGCTATTCCGCCGTGGTTGTAATGCGACCGTGGCGGAATAGCGGCGGGTGGAATTCCAGACCCACCAGCCATCCTAATATGGCGGTGGGTCTTTGGAGGCTCCGCAGCGGTTTTTCCGCATCCTCCGGGCCGGCGGTGGCTTCCGCCGGCCCGGAGGATGCGGAAAAACCGCAATCATAATCGGCCCTTTAGTTAGGAATTAGCATTTAAAAAACCCTAGAAATTCACTGAAAAAACTATAGGTTTTTGGGGTGTTATAGTCAGCAGGATATTTCACTCATACAAAACCATTGAAATTCCTCCGATATAGTTAGTTGTACTAACTATATCTCACGCACCCGCAATCCACTGCTGATGATGTCACATATTACATCATTCATGACATGGTCAGTGACATCACTGATGACATCTCAAATGATATCACTGACGACATCACTGATGACATAATCTTTGTGACAATCACATACACCTCTTCATACATTAGTAAAATCTTTCATCACTCATTGCAAAATACAGATTATCATATTTGAATCCATTGACACAGCAATACAAGTATCTAAAAACCCACTCAGTGATTCCTAGATGTATACACACATCAAATCACTTACCTGTAGATTCACTCATACATGCTGTCAATGAACAATAGAACACTATCAAAAATACTTACACACCTATATCGACATTATACACCAGCACACATCCTATTCACTTATGAAGTCATCCTACTCACTTATGCAAACAATGGATCATACTTACATACTTACTTAGCTACACACTTATACAAACACTACTTCATCTATTCATTTAGATAGTAACTCATACTTAGTGTATTATAAAATCACTATTACAAGTATACAGTTATCCATACAGTCACTCATACAATCATTGAGTCTTATGTATACTTATTTATATACAACAACTGAAACGTACACTCCCTTTTATTTTTCTAGTTTGTTGGACATGTACCATTAAGAAATATATGTGCTCATCACCACACCCATAAAGACATTCACTCACCCAAACAACTGTTAGAACATGTAGTTTTAACTTCATATACCTACTGAATCAACTATTCACACATCTTTGGGCAGTCACACACCCCCCACCGAACCACACACATTCACTCTCCCATGCAAATAATCAGTTAATTAATCAATAACTAATACAGACTTTCACATAGCTAGTAACCAACTGGAGAACCAGTTTACACAACAAAATGATACAGATATTCACACAGTTTAGTCACTATCCACTATATTTAGTGAGACACTATAAATTAGTCAAGGAAACAGTGAATTACACTGCTACTAAATCCTCCATCCAAATATTTATATTTATATATCCACACATTATTCAATGCAAATTGCTATATATATAATACATATTTACATAACGAAGCAAACCACATTCACTGGATGATGTCATCAGTGATGTCATCAGTGATGTCATTTGGGATGTCATCAGTGATGTCACTGACCATGTCATGAATGATGTAATATGTGACATCATCAGCAGTGGATTGCGGGCGCACGAGTTATACTTAGTACAACTAACTATAACGGAGATATTTCAATGGTTTTGTACGAGTGAAATGTCCAGCTAACTATAACACCCCTTAAACCTATGTTTTTTTCCGTGAATTTCCAAGGTTTCTTTAAATTGTAATTCCTAACCATAACATGTCTGAAACCTATATTTTTTCAGTGAATTTCAAAGTTTTTTTTAAATGCCAACTCCTAACTATAACATGTCTGAAACCTATGCTTTTTTTTGTTAATTTCAAAGGTTTTGTAAATGACAATTTTTAAATGTATTAATTGTTATATTTATTTTTTTGATACTGATTTACTAAATTTTTTTACACTATTTATTTTTAGATATTTTATTTTTTAAATAACATTATAATTACATTATACATTACATTACAAAATATACTTTCTCAGAATGAATGACTTTAGTTTAAATACTTTGCAAATAGGCAATAGACTTTTAAGTAGAGTAGTTACAGTTGTTTCAATGGGCAACACAATTTCAAACACAATGTAACATTGAGCTGAATGGGAATTTCTAGTGAAATGCAATTAGCTACTTTATGGATTACTTTTCTAACCACAGGACTGGATCCTAGATTCAATCCTGGGACATCTCCTGTAAACAGTTGAGTAAACGCGCTTTGGTTACAGTAGTGATTTTTAATTCATATTATTGTATTTTAAAAGTTTACACTTAGAAACGTTTTCATATAGAATCACCAATGTTAACTTATGGGAGGAAATTCACTTAGCAAGTAAGTAGTGTTATTGTAACTTTTTCTTACTCAGTGGTGGATCCTGGATCGAGCACTGGCGCATCTCCTGTAAACATTTGAAAGAATGCGTTTAAGTCATACAAGCGATTTTTAAGGAATATTTGTAGTTTGTGAAAATAGACACAGAAACTTTTCTGGTGAAAACCAGACAATGAATTCCTATGGAAGGAAATACAAGTTACTTGTAAATATGGTTAGAATTACTTTTCAGGGTCAGTGTTGGGCTAAAAGATGCAGCACTGAGGTCTCTACTGATAACATGTCTGTAAACCGGAATTCGTTGTTCGGCTGATTTTAGGTGAATATTTTAAAGTTCCAAAACTCCACACACAGAAAAATTTCCAAGTGAAACCAGTCAATATTAGCCTATGGAAGAAAATTCAAGTTACTGGTAAGTATGTTTAGAATTACTTTTCAGGATCAATACTGGGCTCAAAGATGCAGCACTGATGTATCCCCTGATAACAGGTGAGTAAATCGGAATTCGTAGTTCGGCGGATTTTAGAGGATTATTTGTAAGTTTCAAAAATCAACAGTTAGAAACTTTTTCAGCAAAAAGCAGGCAATGATATCATATGGAAGGAAATACAAGTTGCTGGTAAGTACGGTTAGAATTACTTTTCAGGATAAGTACTGGGCTCAAAGATGCAGCACTGAGGTCTCTCCTGATAACAGATGAGTAAATCGGAATTAGTAGTTTGACTGATTTAACTTTGGTCCACTACATATAGAGCAACTTTCCTACACTATCCCCTCCCTTCACCACTGTCTAAATGTACCCTGTGTCCGTTTTAATTTGGGAGATTAAGTCCCCTGAATGCTCAGGGTCCCTGGGGTCCAAGTAGCCCACTAGGTACCTCCAGTAAGCGCCATAGAGCTGCGTTGCAGAGAGATGTAAAAAGGGGCACGGCCTGGGCCACCTCTCTGCAATGCAGCGCAGTGGCGCTTACTGGAGGTACCACCACCCACCGGGGCTTTTATTTTTATTACATTCCTGTGTGGGGGGGCTCGAGCCCCCCACACGCCCTGGGGACCGCCACCTCCCCAGGGCTCTAATTATTAAAATTTGGGGGTCTTCGATGAACCCCCAAGGCCCGGGGACCACCACCTCCGGGCTTTGTAAATGTTGGGAGGGGGCCGAGCAGTCTCCCTCCTGGAGCCCTTGATGGCCCTGGGGACCGCCACCCCAGGACACTTCTGTTTGCTATGGCAGGGTGGGAGCCCTGTGGTTCCCGCCCTGTCATAGCAAACTGGGGTTTGGTTTTTGGAAGAGAGAGCAGGGAAACCTGCTCTCTCTTCCAAAAACCAAAGCCGATCGTTTTTCCCAATGGGGAGCTGCATGTTAGTAGCTCCCCATGTGGAAAAGCAATGCCGGCTCCTGGAGGACGCATGGGGGCATTGGGGCTCCCCCCACAGTCCCCTTCATTGTATGGAGCCAGGTTGTTTTTACACAAATATTTGGAGCGCGACCCCGTGGTGTGAATGCGCTGGGTGCGTGACTCCCAGCACGGCCCCCTTGTGTGAACGCGCTGGGTGCGCGACTCCAAAACGTGCAGAGTGTGCGACTCCCAGCGCTGCCCCCTGGTGTGAACGCGCTGGGTGCGCAAGATTAAACGTGCTGGGTGAGCGACTCCAAGCAAAAAAAAGTAATATTTTTTAAATACACATCAAGCTTATATGTTTACATCTTGGGTGGCTCTAAAAAGAGCCCTTGTGTTTAATGGGAGATTTTGGTACATACAAGTAAGTACCTATGCAGAGTCTAAAGTTGTTGAGAAAGATTCTGTTACCCTCATCTGTGAAATGTACACCATCTCTCCGTAGATGCCATCCATATTAAAACGCAGATAGTTGTTGTAAATTGACCCCATCCTATAATCTTTGAGATAAGCAGAAACAGCTTTATTGACATGTTTCCTAGCTTTCTCAATGTGTGGACAACATTGATTGGACCAGTTCCATTTCTGTCTTTGGCATATGTTAGAGTAGACAAAGGCAATTTGGGGGAAAAGTAACATCAATTCTGCAAAGGTGTCCTTCATTAGCATTTCCAGACCTACCCCAGTCAAAGTGCCTAGATCATTGCCACCACAGTGCACAATTATGAGGCCAGGGTGTTGGAGATGCAAAAAGGATTTAACCAATGGCATTAATTGGTGCCACTTTAATCCTCTCTGTCCAATCCATTTACTCTCTACATTTTGCAGAACTAGGTCTTTGACAATACCTCTGCTTTCAGCATACCTTTTGCACCAGAAAATATAGCAGTCTCCCACAATCCACACTCTAAGCATCTTGAAGGGGAATCTGAATGCACTCAGAAGATGTCTGTAAGTGAAGTAGGCAGTTTGTAAAATAAGATATTTCTAAAATGGTGGACAAGATGCAGTTTTAAAAAAAAAAGAAGAGAAATGATTGGATGATTGAGAACATTATACACTGAAAAATAGGGTGCATAGTTCTGTGTTTCAAAAGCATGTTTCTTATTGGTTAGTAAAAACGTTTTGAAAGGTACATTAGATAAGATAGGTTTGTACTTTAGAAAGTCAAGCACACTTGATGTTTAAATTTGTAACATTGTGTGCTGAACTTATTACCTGTTTGTACAGTTGAGTGTTCCATGAACTGTTACTATGGTAACAGGCATTAAGCAGAATGGGGGTAGGGTTGAACATTATGTGTGGCATTAAAATGTGTATTTCTTATTAATATTACAGTAATATGTGATTGCGGTGAGATTTCCCAAATCACTGGTATAGTTAAAAGTAGTGTGTTATGAAAAAAATGGTAAAACTATTTGTCATATACTTTTGAGGTCTTGTGCGGATCTGCGGTTCCATCACTTACGGTGCAAGGACCAAGCGCGACTCCAGAACCAATTTTGGTTCACTTAGAGGTCAGTTGGCAAGGGTTGATATGTGTAACCAATAGAAATGTGTGTTAGCTTTTGAATTAATATGGGAAGCAATGTAATTTAATATTTATATGTATATGTGTGCAGAATGAGAGGGAAAGTTTGCCATTTTTTGGTTTTGCTAAGAGCAGTGCAGTACAATCATTGTGTGCATAAGAAAATCTGGTGTGTGATTGAGATACTTCATAATCTACAAATCAATTTGAAAGGTAAGTTATTAATTTGTGAGGTGTTCAATGTGGTACCTTTGTTTTTAATCATAAAACATAATTCTTAAAATTTGGAGTTAGTGATATATTTTCTAACGAAAAAATATTTTTTACAGTTTTTTGTAATGTATTTAAATGTGGTTTAATATACAGATTGTATATTATTATGTGTCTTTTGCAATAAGGATTGCTGATTATGACTGATTGTTTTAATTTGTGCATTTGTACATTGGTATTATAGTGCATAATTTTAGGTTTTGATATGAAATTGAAAATGTATATGTTGAGTTAAGGTATTAGTGATGAGCGTAGTTTTTATAACTGTCTACAGAGGTATAGTTTAAATATATGACACAATGTTTGGTGTTAGGTTTCAAATTGAAGCTTGGATTGTGAATTTATGTGGTGTACATAAGGGGGCATATTATCAAGCCCCAGCGCTAATTATCGCTAAGCGCGCTTAGCGCTAGGATAATTATCGCCGGGTAGCGTGGATTTTTATCACTGAGATAGCGTGCTATCAGCAACGCTTATTCCAGAAGTGATAAAAATCCTCGCGCTAACTGTCAAATGAGAGATTATCGCTGGAAAACCAACGATAATCTCTCGAAGTTTGGCGTTAGCTTGATGATAGGGGCACACAAACTTAGCCATGATATCCACCTTCCATAGGATATCATGGCTAAGTCAGGGAAATACCAGGGGGCATATTATCAAGCTCCAGCGATAATTATCGCTAAGCGCACTTAGCGCTAGGATAATTATCGCCGGGAAGCGTGGATTCTTATCACTGAGATAGCGTGCTATCAGCTACGCTTACCTCAGAAGTGATAAAAATCCTCGCGCTAACTGCCAAATGAGAGATTATCGCTGGAAAACCAACGATAATCTATCGAAGTTTGGCGTTAGCTTGATGATAGGGGCTCACAAATTTAGCCATGATATCCACCTTCCATAGGATATCATGGCTAAGTCAGGAAAATACCAGGTGTAAAAAAAGCAGCGCTAACCGCGGTTAGCGCTGCTTTTTTTATCACTAACCGGGTTAGCGATATCCTTGATAATAGGAGAAATGTCGCTTAATAACATTTCTCCTATTATTTTTCTCTGGAACGCCCCCTTTGCATCTCATTAGAGATGCAAGGGGGAGCATAGAGAAAAAGGGTGCTAACATTGAAAATTGTGTGTTTAACACCCTGTTGCTGATAGAGAGATAATTTTATCTCCGCTTTCTTGGCTTTTTTCTGCCAAAAAAGCGGAAATAAATCCCTTGATAATATGCCCCCAGGTGTAAAAAAAGCAGCGCTAACCACGGTTAGTGCTGCTTTTTTTATCACTAACAAGGTTAGCGATATCCTTGATAATAGGAGAAATGTTGCTTAACAACATTTCTCCTATTATTTTTCTCTGGAACGCCCCCTTTGCATCTCATTAGAGATGCAAGGGGAAGCGTAGAGAAAAAGGGTGCTAACATGCGAATTTGCGTGTTAGCACCCTGTTGCTGATAGGGAGATAATTTTATCTCCGCTTTCTTGGCTTTTAAAGCCAAAAAAGCGGAGATAAATCCCTTGATAATATGCCCCAGAGTTCGTAGTTGTAGAAAGGTTATGTAGCAGTAGAGATTTATGCAGTAGTTTTATTCTATAAAGAGTTTGTTTGCTGAGCAGTTATTGCCTTGTAAGTAGTGAAATACTCCTCCAATCACCCACTGATCACCATATACTAATTATTTTAGTGTAGCAATACCTATGTACTTAAAAATTCTCTCTGCCCTGTGTTTGTGTACAGTGAAATGTGCTCAATGTGTGCGGTCCTCTAACCTCTTCCAGACTTCTGAGTCTCTCCTGCTAAAGTCCAGGGAATACTCTTGCCTGTCTGGAATCACACTGTGAGTCTGTGTCCACTTCTACAACCATTCTGACAGAAGCATATGCTTATTTAATCTCCCTGCAGACACATAAGTGCTTATAAACTTATCCTGGTGTCAACTACTACCAGTATCAGAACTCAGTCACTGTGTATGCACTTGGAGAATGAGTCAGGCATTCAGACAAGCAGTGGTATAGTTAAATGTACACAATGTATGTGGCCCCTTAACCCCTTCCAGACTACTGAGTCTCTCCTGCTAAAGTCCAGGGAATACTCTTGCCTGTCCAGAATCACACTGTGAATCTGTGTCCACTTCTACAACCAATCTGACAGAAGCGTGTGCTTATTTAATCTCTCTGCTGACACATAAGTGCTTATAAACTTATCCTGATGTCAACTACTAGCAGTATCAGTACTCAGTCACTGTTTATGCACTTGGAGAATGAGTCAGGGATTCGGACAGGCAGTGGTACAGTCAAATGTGTAGAATGTATTTGTCCTCTAACCCCTTCCAGACTACTGAGTCTCTCCTGCTAAAGTCCACGGAATAGTCTTGCCTGTCTGGAATCACACTGTGAGTGTGTGTGCACTCCTACAATAATTCTGACAGATGCGTGTGCTTATTTAATCTCTCTGCTGACACATAAGTACTTATAAACTTATCCTGATGTCAACTACTAGCAGTATGAGAACCCAGTCACTGTTTATGCACTTGGAGAATGAGTCAGGCATATAGACAAGCAGTGGACTATTCAAATGTGTAGAATGTATACGGTCACTTAACCCCTTTCAGACTACTTAGTCTCTCCTGCTAATGTCCCGGGAATACTCTTGCCTGTCTGGAATCACACTGTGAGTCTGTGTCCACTTCTACAACCATTCTGACAGAAGCATGTGCTTATTTAATCTCCCTACAGACACATAAGTGCTTATAAACGTTTCCTGATATCAACTACTAGCAATATGAGAACCCAGTTAACGTTTATGCACTTGGAGAATGAGTCAGGCATTCATACAAGCAGTGGTACAGTCAAATGTGCACAATGTATGCGGTCCTCTAACCCCTTGCAGACTACTGAATTAGTTTTGGAAAAGTTCAGAGAATAGGCATGGTTCTCTGGAAACACACTGTAAGTCTGTATGTACTCCTACAATATAATTTCTCTGCTGAAACATGAGCGCTTATAAACTTATTGGGCTGTCAACTAGTAGCAGCCTGGTATCCCAGTCACTGTCTATGCTCTTGGAAAATGAGTTAGGTATTCACCCAAACAATGGTACACCTTGCTGTGAACTACTAGAGCTCTAGGTACTCATTTACTGTGTATGCATTTGTAAAAAATGTATTAATTCTAATAATTATTCAATTAGTACCTGTGTACTTCAATAAATTAATTGTGATTACAAAAGGAAGTGTTTAAATGTTTTTTTATATAAAATGTGTTTGTTTAGTAACAGAAAAGTATATTTTATAGATTTATTTAAATAATGTTATATATATTTATTTTTAACAGATATTGTTCATCATCATTAAAATAAACTTATCATGACTAAAAAAACAGAAAAGAGAAAACAACAGAAAAAGGACTATTATTTGAAGAAAATTCGCAAACAACAAGTATTGGAAGACCAACAACATGTGGGGAAAAAGAATAAGTCTTGCGGTAAGAGAACAAAAGAATGTATTAAATAACTTTCAATGCCTAGAAACAGTGTGCAGATTGTGGAAAGTACAAAGAATGCCTCAACCAGAAAAAAGAATACGAAGGAAAAATAATTCAAAAATTGGAAATTATATTCAAAAGACACAATGTATGGTAAAAGGAGGCAGAGTCAGTATAAAGAAATAAGAAAAAAGATGTTTTACAATAGAGTTGTCTTTAATTTGTTGAAAGATGTGAAGAAATACAAAAAAGCACCATTTTATAAAAAGAAGAAAGAAATTGAAATTATTGTTGAGAAGGCTTTTGAATTAAAAAGAAAATTATTCATTTTAGTTTTAAACAGAATTCGATCATTAGATAAACCAATCCATTTTTTGAAGCCCAAAAGTAAGAAGAAAAGACTAATTACCAGAACTAGTGTTTGTGATTTATTTTGGGTGAAAGGAAAACCAGTTCAAGTTCAGAGCCTTTCTTTAATGAAGAGAGTTATTTCAGAGCAATACTTTATTGCTTGCAGTTGATACCAGTTATCGAGCTTTTGAGGTTAAAAATGGTTGTCCTATTGAGAAAAAGAAGATGATGTCTAGAAATTTAGAAGAACTAATAGCTGATGAAGTTCTAGGGAGATGTCCTAAAGCCCCAGTGTATACTTGGGATTACAGTAGTATTTGTAATATACGACAGGACTCTATTGATATTTTATGCAATTGTTTACGAGTATAAAAAAGTGTTAAACAAAAGATTAAGATGTTGCAAGAACTAGATCCTTGCAGAGTGAGAAAAAATTCTGGTTTGCAAGGTCATTCTCTGGCTTGGTTTTCTAGGAAAGTATGTCAAAGTGTTTTTCATCATTTCAGAATGTTAGCAGTACATCATTCTCAAATGCGGAAGTTAGTCCGAAGATTGTATTACGCAAAAAGTCCAGCACTACTGTTAAATGAGTGTGAACAGTACTCTTTTGCGTGGGTCAGTATCAGTTTTGAAGAAGGTTTGTGATGAAATTGAGTTTTGTTACTTTGGTCCTGAACAAGAGAGTGCTGAAACTGACACATTAATAAAAGAAGATGTTGAAGCGAATGTGGATACTACTACAAAAAATGTTGAAGAACAAATTACAAAGTTTAAGGTGATTTCTGGTGAAAGGCCAAATTATTCTTGTATTTGTTGCCGACAAACTCACTATAAAAATCAGATTAGGACTGTTGATCTATATTTAAAAAGTGAATGAGAAAATAATGATCAGTGGAAGGAATTTGCAACTTATTTGTTGGTAGAGAATTACTGCCCGCTAGAGCTGTCCATAATAATCTAGAGTTGGTAACTATTCCACCAGAACTGATAGATTTAAATACGTATGAGTCTATTCTGATTCAATGTGTGCACCCATTTCAGGCTATTGTTCGTATGGAGCCTAAAACGGGTAAATTGTCTCCTACAGATTTACACAGAGGATTAAAAGGAAGAGTTGTATATTTACCTCTAGATTTAAAGAAAAATATTGAAACTATTGGTGTTGAGCATGTAGAAAGTGAACCACTAGTTATTCTAGTTAATGGTGTTCCTACTAAGAGTAAGAAAATCTGGCAAGAATTAGTGGATGTTAGGAAAGTGCACAAGGCAACATTATACCTTATAAAACACATTGATTACTACAAAAATGTGTACGTGGAAGAAAAAGAAATACTTTTAGGAGATCATAGTGAAATGTCAAGTGGTCAAATTTAAAAAGTGGACATGCCCAAAAGTGAGGAAATCTATGAACATTATAGTGTACATCCACTTAATTCGAAAGAAGTAATGGGGAATACTATAGAATTATTCCAAATGAAGAAAGCAAAGGGGACACTCATGAGTGTATGGGAACAAAGTTTGGAAGTTCGTTGTTTTCCGTAGCTGTTCCCAACTGGAAAAGGTGGACGATATGTCGAACGATCAGTGCAGTTTCCTGCATCAGAATATCGTACAACAAGATTGTATGCGGAAGATCCTAGATTTTGACAATGTATCCCATATATATTTCTTATTTTGTTTGAGAGTGACTTGTCTGAACTTTCATATGCTGTTAACCATATATTAAAAAAAGGAGTACATCTTCAAAATGTTTCTGCAAAGGAATTTATGGACAACGTACATCAGAGAGACGATCATTTAGAATCTCAGCTGATTAATTTAATGGCATGTCAGTGTGGTACTAATGAGTATTGGTATGGTCGTCATGGAGAACTCAAATGTATGCTAAGGAACTTAGGAACTCCTACGTGGTTTGTTACCTTAAGCTGTGCTGAATACTCTTGGGATGATTTACTTGAATTTCTTCGAGAAGCAAATTCAAATATAAAAAATATTGAATACAAGACAACTAAAGAATTGTGCTCTTTGGATCCTGTTAATGTATGCAGATATTTCAATCATAGGTTTATCTGCAATACAAAGAATCCTTCTCTTGGAGATGTTGTGGATTTCTTTGGAGAAAGGAGTATCAAGCTAGAGGTGCTCCTCATATACATATGCTGTTATGGATCAAGGATGCACCCAAATTCGGAACTGATTCAGATGACACTGTTTTGTCTTTTATTGAAGAATATGTCACATGTGCTATACAAAAAAGAACAGAAGAAAACTCCTTAAGGCAACAAGTCTTACGATTCCAAAGTCATCGATGTGGCAAATACTGTCAACGAAAGTACAAATCTAAGGAAAAGTTTTATACCAAATGTCGTTTTGGATTTCCACGTCCAGTATTATCCAAAGGTAGAGTAAACAGTTTCATGTCAGCTGTGAGACATACCATTACTAGAAAATCTCCTAAAAATACATACAATTTGAGAAGAAGTGAAGAATCAAAGTATATCAATAATTATAATCCTGTTATTCTCTCAATGTGGAATGCTAATAAGGATATCCAGCATGTTACGGATAATTCCATTACTGTTGCCCGGTATGTAACATCTTATATAACTAAATCAGAAAATACGGAGTTGAAAGAAATGTGGGAAGAAATTTCTCACGAGAAGAGTCTTAGTAAGAAATTGTTCAGTTTCAGTTTGAAGATGTTATCCCATCAAGAAATTTGAGCGTATGAATGCTCATGTCGGGTATCATCTGCAAGTTTATACTCAAAATCCAGAAGAATCATTTGGGTGAGTCTAGGTCTTGCTGCAACGTGAAATCGAGTACCTAAATCTGTACAAGACATTGAATATTTAGCAGAAAAAGAACTGGAAAGTACAGATAGTGTCAAAACAAACATGTTGGACACATATTATCCAAATAGAAGTCATCATCTTGAGAACACATGTCTCTTTGAAGTGCTGCAATATTACACTTTTAAAAGGAATACTATAGAAATCATAAATGAAGGAAAATATGCAGCGATTGGTTCCGAAGGAAGTTTGGTGAAACAAAGGCAAGGAAATTTGATTATTCACAGAAAACTGAGTTATGATACTCCTGATAAAAGGGAATTTTACTATTTAGCAACTATTCAGACCGTGGCATACAGAATTGGAATTGCTTGGAGAATTTCAAAGCTATGAAGATTCCTTCAATGCTTGTAAAGATTGCTTAGAATGTACAGTTTTTGCAAATTATCTGAAAATGTTGAACAATGAAATTGATCAAGAAGCTACTATTGCAGCTGAGATTGCTAGAGACAGTTCTCAAGACATTCAAAGTTCTGCTCCACTGAGTCAAGATTTACTAGGACAACCAATTCTTGAAAATGAAGCGGCAATCGCAACGAATGAAGTGGAAACAGCAATGCATCAAGCTCAAAGAAGATTTTATGGACTTAGGAAACTTGGAAGAACAACTAAATGTTGAACAGATAGAAATATATCATCAAGTGAGACAACAGATTGACCATGGATTTCTTCATGAAAAGAAAGAATGCACATGCACATCATTTCAACCTATCCGGATGTATGCTAGTGGTCAAGCTGGAACAGGAAAAAGTTTCTTAAATAAAGTATTGACCAGTTATCTACAGAAAACAACTGACTCACATTTGACTTGTGTTGTAACTGCTCCAACTGGGTTGGCAGCACAGAACATTAAAGGAATTACCTTACATTGTTGTGAGAAGTTAGCCTGGCATATGATGTCCTCTAGTTCTAGTGGGCACCTTGCACCAGTCTAATCGACCCTTATTGATGATGATTGTAAAGTCAACCTTATAGACAATCTATCCTAGTGGTAGCATGGACCAGCAGTTTTAGGCTAAGACTTCAGAGAGCATGTTAAGTTGATTGTTTTACCATAGGTAACCCCTTGAATACCAAATGAAAGGACACCACACAAGGTTTATTTCAAATATATATGTAGTTATCTAAAACACAACCCCTCTGAACTCTTTATGAGGTAAGACGCAAAAGTACATTTCAAGATTCTCAATTAGCATTCGATAAGTTGCACAAATACAGTTTAGCCCTAGGGGCGTCTGAAACCATATACAAAAATAGTGGTATAAGAACCACAACAGAAATAGAAAGTAGGTCTAGGGCCTAGGGAATCGCTGGGGCTACACTAAACAACCCAAGTTCAGAAATTAGGAGGCCCACGGGAGATGCGTGCAGTGTTTAAACACAGCCGTGGGTTACCATTGACTTTCTATGGGAAACGTAAAAGTTACTAAGTTACAATTTAAGGACACTTCCGGATGGACTACGAGGAAACCCATTTAGACTAGGACACTTTGAGAGTCAAGACCCACGGGAGCACCAGAGTACTCGTGTTACCTCACCCAGGGAAGCCGGGTGCATAGGTGCCTTTTGGTGTCAGGTTTTGTCTTCATTTTCAATGGAGAGCTGCAAAGAAGTGCTGCAGAAGACCAGAGGTAAAGTGTTTGGATGGATCCAAGGGTGGATTGGAGATGTGAAGAACCTGAAAGCAGAAGTGACAGAGTCTGGGTCACTAGCCAGTGACCAGGAAGGAACCAGGCGATGTTGGGTGATTTCAGGTGAAGATGCAAAGTTTGTCTCTGCAGCCACAAGGACCAGGAGGCGTCGACAATGACCAGAAGCTGGATTCGAGCTGTCCCTCAAAGGAGCTAGTTGACTGCAGTATCGTTATCCAGATTGGACCCAACAAGCCTCGGCAAACACAACCCATGCAGGAAATTAAGATTGGCTTTGGTGCAGACCAGCAAGGTCTGAGGTGCCTCTCCTTTGCAGAAAAGCTGGAGAAAGCATGAAGAAACCAGGAAATCAGTTTAGTTTTAAAAGTAAGTCTTCAGAGGGCTCACTAGCCAACAGATTAGGAACTAGGAAGACGCATTGAGCTGAAATGCCGAAGCAGGCCCCACGTATCACTCGTTGAGTGTGGAGGGCTAAGCTTCAGTGCAAATGGTGCTCCGGTCTGGGGCTTCCTATACCCCAATGCACAACTTCAAGATACCTCAGGAGTTGATGCAGCTAGCAAAATGCAGGATGTCCAGGAGTTCCGGTCCCACGTCTCTCGTGTCCGCCACAGGCCTCAGCTTTGCTGGAGTTGTCAAGCAGCGTCCAGGATAGCTGGAAATCTGTGTCCTGAGTCGCAGAGTCTCTGGAATCCAGCAGGAGCCTCTACAATGCAGACCAGCAAGTCACTGGCGGTGCCCTTTTGCACAGGGGGGTCACTCCTTGACCACAAGGGAGATGTCTTCTGTCTTCTAGTCAGAATAGAATGTAAAAAAGGCCAAGAGTTCTGTATCAAAGTTTCGTTTAAGGATAATCTAAAGTCCCAGGGACACCGTTCCTATACTTATACTGAAATAAGGGGATGGATTACCTGCTAGGTCCCTCCTATGGGTGGACCTGGGAAGGGGGTGGTTACACCCCTTTCCCTTTGTCCAGTTTCAAGCCAGAGCGGGGCTGGAGTGCCCCAGCAACTGGTTTGAACTGGCCTATGCATGGAGCACCTTGTGTGCCCCAGGCAGTGGGGCACACAACCCCCCCAAACGCAGGGACATTAAACTAACCTTGACCAGTTGAGTCTTCATGTTCTAAGTGGAAATATCTGGATAGTCCATCTGCATTGGCATGGTCACTCCCAGGTCTATGTTCCACTGTAAAGTCCATCCCCTGTAGGGAAATGGACCACCTGAGTAGTTTGGGACTTTCACCCTTCATCTGTTTTAGCCACAAGAGGGGCTTATGGTCTGTCTGAATCTTGAAGTGAGTACCAAACAAGTATGGCCTCAGCTACTTCAGTGCCCAAACCAGAGCAAAGACCTCTCTCTCAATAGCTAACCAACATTTCTCTCTTGGGGTCAGCCTTCTGCCTATAAAAGCTACTAGCTGGTCTTGACCATCTTTATTCAATTGTGAAAGCACAGCCCACACTCCCAACTCTGATGCATCTGTTTGAACAATGAACATTTTGGAGTAGTCTAGACTTTGCAGAATAGGTGCAGTACACATGGCCTGCTTCAGATCATCAAATGCCTTTTGACAGCTTACTGTCCACTGAACTTTCTTTGGCATTTTCTTTGAAGTTAAGTCATTGAGGGGTGTCGTCACTGTGGAACCATGCCCCTTGACAAACTTTCTGTAATACCCAGTCAGGCCCAAGAAAGCTCTGACCTGAGTCTGGGTGGTGGGAGCAGCCCAGTGCTTGATAGTCTGGATCTTGCTCTCCAATGGTTGAACCTGGCCTCCACCTACAAGGTGGCCCTGGTACACAACCTTACTCTGCCCCATCTGGCACTTAGTAGCCTTGATAGTTAGGCCTGCCTTTTGCAGGGCCTCCAAAACTTTCTTCAGGTGGATCAGGTGATCCTCCCAGGTGGAGCAAAAGACAGCAATATCATCAAGATAAGCTGCACAGAAGTCACCCAGGCCTGTAAGGACTTGGTTACCAACCTTTGGAAAGTAGCAGGTGCATTGTTTAAACCAAAGGGCATCACTACAAATTGATAATGCCCACCAGGGGTTGATAATGCAGTCTTTGGTTTTGCAGAATCAGCTAGTCTAATCTGCCAGTAACCAGCTGTTAGGTCAAATGTGCTCAAGAACTTGGCAGAAGCCAATCTGTCAATGAGGTCATCTGCCCTAGGTATTGGGTGGGTCTCTGTCCTAGTGGCAGCATTGAGATGACCCCTGTAATCAACACAAAACCTCATCTCTCTCTCACCATCTTGGGTGTGAGGTTTACGTACAAGGACTACGGGACTAGCCCAAGGGCTCTCTGAGGGTTCAATGACTCCCAACTCCAACACCTTTTGGACCACTGTCCTGATACAGTCCCTGACATGGTCAGGTTGCCTCTAGATTTTACTCTTGACAGGAAGACTGTCTCCAGTGTTCACTTCATGAGTGTACCAGGTAGTCTGACTCGGAGTAAGAGAAAATATATGTTTGTATGACTGTAGAACCTGTCTGCAGTCATTCTGCTGTTGGTCAGTGAGGCTGTGTGCCAAGACTATACCATCAACTTAACCATCATCAGGGTTCTGAGAGAGCAGGTCTGGGAGAGGGTCACTCTCTTCCTCCTGTCCTTCATCAGTGGCCATGAGCAAGCCCATGTCTGCCCTGTCAACATATAGTTTCAAATCCGTTGACATGAAGCACCCTGTGGGGGCTCCTGGGAGTTCCAAGATCAACCAAATAGGTTACCTCTCCCTTCTGATCAACAATAGTGTGGGGTCCAGACCATTTGTCTTTGAGAGCTGCTGGGGCCACTGGCTCCAACACCCACACTTTCTGTCCTGGCTGGTACACAGTCAGTACAGCCTTGTGGCCATGCCAGGCATTTTGCAATTCCTGGCTAGCCTCAAGGTTTTTGGATGCCTTGTTCATGTACACAGCGACCCTGGAGCGAAGACCAAGTACATGGTCCTCAATGTCTTGCTTGGAATGTTTGAGAGGTAACTCCCATCCTTCCTTCACAAAACAAAGGGGTCCTCTAACAGGATGCCCAAACAGAATTTAGCCAACACCCTTCTGTGGGACCTCTCTGTAAGCAAACAAAAGGCAGGGCAGTAGGATATCCCATCTCCACCTGAGCTTTTCAGGGAGACCCTTAATCACGCCCTTTAAGGTCTTGTTGAAT
This sequence comes from Lissotriton helveticus, assembly GCF_964261635.1. Lineage (NCBI taxonomy): Eukaryota > Metazoa > Chordata > Amphibia > Caudata > Salamandridae > Lissotriton > Lissotriton helveticus. The sequence goes on along the minus strand of NC_136071.1, from coordinate 542,418,390 downwards.
CTTTCAACTAGACCATTGCATGAGGATGATAGGGTGTGGTGAACTTGTAATTCACTCCACACTCATTCCACATTGCAGTTAGGTAACTAGACATAACGTTTGCACCTCTGTCTGATACTACCTCCTTAGGAAACCCCACTCTTGAGAAAACTCCCAAAAGGGCTCTTGCCACAACAGATGCTGTTGTGGTCCTAGGTGGAATAGCTTCTGGGTATCTGGTGGCATGATACACTACCACCAGAATAAATCTGTGCCCAGATGCTGTTTGGGGATCAATTGGCCCAACAATGTCAATCCCAACTCTTTCAAAGGGAACCCCCACCACAGGTAGTGGTATAAGAGGGGCCTTTGTAGTGCCACCTGATTTGCCACTGGCTTGGCAGGTGACACAGGAGCGACAAAACTCTTTTATATCTTCTGACATATGGGGCCTGTGAAAGTGAGGGCAAGCCTGTCCCAAGTCTTGTTCTGTCCAAGATGTCCTACAAGGGGGATATAATGGGCTAAGCTAAGAAGGAAGCCCCTGAATGCCAAAGGTATGCCCAACCTCCTGGAAGCACCAGGCTTGGGGTCTCTAGCCTCTGAATAAAGTAGCCCTTCATCCCAAATACACTTTATGGGTACCAGTAGCATTCCCTGCACCCTCAGCAACAGCTTGTTGTCTCAGGGGTTCAAGAGAAGGGCAGTCCAACTGCGCCTGCCTCAGATCTGACCTGGAAGGTCCCCCTGTCCCAAGAAACTCAACCTGATCAGGCTCAAGCTCTTCTGGGACAGTTCCTTCTTCAGGCTCACAATCAGCTTCCTAGGAAGGCTGATCCACATCCTGAGGCAGGGGAGAAGGCAAAGCCTGAACCCTACTGCTTCTCCTCCTGTTAGGCAACTGGTCCATTTTTCCAGGATCCAGAGCCTGTTCAGTGTTGTAATTTCTGCCCAGTGACCTAGTCACACAAGCACATGTGCTGAGATGCCTAACATTTCTGCATGTGTCCTATACGCCACTTCATCCCAATCTGAAGTCTCTAGGTCATTTCCAAGCAAACATTCCACAGGGAGGTCTGAGCTAAATCCAAACCTTCTTTAGGCCAGTTACCCCTCCCCAGGAGAAATTAACAACTGCCATACTGTGTACGGTAATGACATTGCTAGCATTGGTCACTAGGTTATTCTCACCTAGTATGATCTGTCCAGGGTCCACAAAGCTGGGTGTCACCATTGTGACACTAGCACATGTGTCCCTGTAGGCCTGAGCCATCTTATCATTAATTAAAGGATTCTGTCTGTACTTGCACAAGTTACTGGGACTTACAGTAGAGGACATAGCCATGTCCACATCACAGACAAGAACAGCTTGAGTTGGTATCCTGACTAGGCCAGAATCCATCTCAGTTGCCAGGGTTAACCCTACTACACCCTTCTGTTTGGAACCACCACTATTAGCTCAATTAATTGTTCCAAAACTTTGTCTATGTATTGTGGGTCAAGAACAAGCAAGCATCTGAAGCCAATTTTTATAAATTCCAATCCCTTAGAAAAGACCTCCACCTTCCCATATCTGGGAATTTTGTTCCATGAAAGCGGCTCATGGACTACAGCAATTTATGCTAGATCTCTGTTATTTTCCAAAACTATCATGGCCCTACAATGTTTTATGAAAAAATTAGGAAAAAAACCCATAAAGGCAATTTTAACTATTTATAAGGCGACTTGTTTAGCTGTAGCCACCTATGGATCGGGTTTGTGGGGTTACTCAAATATTAGTTCAATTCAGACTATGGAAAATAAGTTTTTACGCCACATTTTGTCCGTGCCTGAAAGTACTGCGACTATGATATGCCATGCTGAATTAGGAATGCTTTATGTTACCGATACGATTAAGATTCAGCCAATCCTTCTCTGGCACAGGGTTTGGACAAATGATGAATGTGTGGTTAACCGGGCCATTCTAAAGGACATTTTAGTATTGGACAACATTAATGACTTTAAATGGATTTGCTATGTCAGAAACTTCCTCGAAGAATTTAAGCTGTCCCCAATACTTCGAGGATCCGTTATCAATGGCATACATATCAAGAAGAGACCTGAAAAATGTGTGTATTGCCTATCTCAGGGACAAAAGATATTTAGAGGAGGCGAGGAAAAAGACTGTTTCTGCCCACCAGGATATTTTATGTGGAGAGAAATTACAGCCATATTTATCATTGTATATGTCCAATCATGAACGTTTCCTTTTAACCCGGTTTAGACTTAACATTGTTTTTAGGTTATTATCTTTTCCTGTAATGAATTGTTGGTCAAAAGATCTATGTTTTTGTCCATGTGATGATGTGTCCCCACAATCTGATATACATATTTTATTCTTTTGTAAATTTTATACTTTTTTCCGAAAGAAACTTATCATCCCTATTCTTAAAGATTTAAACATATACAGATGTCGCTTAGCGTTTTTAGAGTGCCAGAAAATGGAAACTGTTTTTATGGTAGCTTCACTTGCTGAATTTTTTAAATCAGCTTTTAAGTGTCGTAAATCGATTCAAATGAATTAATTTTTATGTTGCTGCATATATGTACTTAATTTTGGTGCTTTTTTCTGTGTGATCTTATATAATGATTACTTGACCCCTTTGTAAATTGTATCTTTTCATGCTACTTTTATGGTTATTATTTGTTTTTTTAACCGAATAAAGTATTTCGAATCTGAATCTGAAATCAGCTCAACTAGGGGGAACAGTTGCCTTAGCGGCAATGGTGGATGGAGCTGTCTCATTCTTGGGGCACTCATTGGTCCAATGAGTATTCACTTTACAAGTTTTGCACCAAGGTTTTCTAGGACCTTCTTTTTTCTTAGATTTTTGGGAACCCCCACCAGTAGAAGCTTTTTGGAGACCTTGAGAAGACTTCTGGTATTTTGCTTTCTCCCCACCCTTTTGGTCTTGCTTCTTCTGATCACCACATTGGTTCTGAGCCTTCTGCTTCACCTTGGTTCTGACCCATTTGTCTTCCTTCTTACCCAATTCTTGGGGAGAGGTCAAATCAGAGTCAATCAGGTGTTGATGCAATAATTGGTTCTGACAATTATTAAGAATCTGTTTTCTCATAATAAGGTTATACAATCCTGTATAGTCACTTACTTTACTGCCCAGTAACCAGCCCTCTAGAGCCTTAGTAGCACAATCTACAAAGTCAGTCCAGTCCTGAGTCTGTGCTTTATGGGTGTCTCGGAACAGAAACCTGTACTGCTCAGTGGTTAAGCCAAACCCATCTATCAATGCACTCTTCAGGACATAGTAATTGTCAGCATCCTGTTCATTAACTGTAAGGAGCTTATCTCTGCCTTTATCTGAAAAGGAGAGCCACAAAATTGCTGCCCATTGACTCTGGGGTACCTGCTGTACTTTGCAGGCCCTCTCCAAAGCAGTAATCCACTTATGGATATCATCCCCTATCTGGTAGGAGGGGACGCTTTTGTTTAGGTTTCTATGGTCATGTGACCTTTCCCTATCTCTAGGTATGTTGCTGCCACCAGTGGGTTCTAACCCACACAATGTCCTCTCTCTTTCTAGAGCCAGGGTCTCTTTGGCAACAACAATTTCTTGCCTCATGATCCTAAGCTTGGATTCCCTCATCCTAGCCTTATGCTCCCTTCTTCGAGGTGAAGTCATTCTTCTTAGAGCATCTGAGGCATTTGACCCTATTGATGCATCAGAATGTTCAGATCCGCCAGAAAGTGACCTGTGTCTTCTGTGTACCTCATTAGTCCTACTTGGGGGTCTGGATTGGATACTTCCTTTTTCAGTCTCATGTAGGACTAAATTAACCTGGTTCAGTTCCCTGACTTCTACCTGGTTATCATTCATCTTCATCATCAGTGCATCCTTGATTTTCATCATTAGGGTCTTCTGCTGAGGGATGTCCCCCATCTGGACAACCCTGGTTACATGGATTAGATGCTCTTTCTGCATCATTAGCCACTAAGATATCCACTAGGTGGTTAAAGGTTGGACTTTGTCCTTGTCTCAGTTTCCTGACTGAGCATAAACTCCTCAGCTCTTGAAAAGTAAATGCATCAAACTTAGAAGGCACTCTTATGGTTTCTTCTGGCAGGGACCCACTAGGTCCTGCTTCCAATGACATGCTTAGTGAGGTGTGGTGTGTGCACCTACCTACACTACTTGTTTCCTACTAGAACCTCTCTAGTAGTTGTAGTCAGCGTATGCTAGGCCCTTAACACCTACAACAACTAAGTTCAGTAGAGCTTATGTATTATAAGAACTTGATTTATATGTACCTACAGGTACCTTAATGTGATCTTTCAAATGATATTTGAGATTACTTGGCAAAACAATTGCAAGCTGTTATCCCATCCGCTGCACACCAATGTGAGAAGTTAGCCTGTCATATGATGTCCACTAGTTCTAGTGGGCACCTTGCACCAGTCTAAATCGACCCTTATTGATGGTGGTTGTAAAGTCAACCTTATACACAAGCTATCCTAGTGGTAGCATGTACCATCAGTCTTAGGCTAAGACTTCAGAGAGCATGTTAAGCTGATTGTTTTACCATAGGTAACCCCTTGAATACCAAATGAAAGGACACCACACAAGGTATATATCAAATATATATGTATTTATCTAAAACACAACCCCTCTGAACTCTTTATGAGGTCAGAGGCAAAAGTATATTACAATATTCTCAATTAGCATACGATAAGTTGCACAAATACAGCTTAGCCCTAGGGGCGTCTGAAACCATATACTAAAATAGTGGTATAAGAACCACAACAGAAATAGAAATTAGGCCTAGGGCCTAGGGAATCGCTGGGGCTACACTAAACAACCCAAGGTTAGGAAGTAGGAGGCCCACGGGAGATGCATGCAGTGTCTAAACACAACCGCAGGTTACCATTGACCTTCTATGGGAAACGTAAAAGTCACAAAGTTACAATTTAAGGACACTTCCGGATGGACTACGAGCAAACTCCTTTATACTAGGACACTTCGAGAGTCAAGACCCACGGGAGCACTGGAGTACTCGTCACCCAGGGAAGCCGGGTGCATAGGTGCCTTTTGGTTTTGGGTTTCATCGTTGTTTTCAATGGAGAGCTGCAAAGAAGTGCTGCAGGCGACCAGAGGAAAAGTGTCCGGATGGATCCAAGGGTGGATCGGAGATGTGAAGAACCTGAAAGCAGAAGGGACAGAGTCTGGGTCACTAGCCCGTGACCAGGAAGGAACCAGGAAGGAACCAGGAGATGTTGGGTGGTTTCAGGTGAAGATGCAAAGTTTGTCACTGTAGCCACGAGGACCAGGAGGCGTCGACGACAACCAGGAGCTGGATTCGAGCTGTCCCACAAAGGATCTAGTTGACTGCGGTGTCGGTTTCCGGATTGGACCCAACAAGCCTTGGCAAACGCAACCCATGCAGGAAGTGAAGATTGGCTTCGGTGCAGACCAGCAAAGTCTGAGGCACCTCTTCTTTGCAGTGAAGCTGGAGCCAACAGGGAACGAACAGGAAAACAGTTTAGTTTCAAAATTAAGTCTTTAGAGGGCTCACTAGCCAATGGACTAGGAACCAGGAAGATGCGTTGAGCTGAAATGCATGAGCAGGCCCCACGTGCCACTCGCGGAGTGTGGACGGATGAACTTTGGTGCAAATGGTGCTCGGTTCTAGGGATTCTCGTACCCCAATGCACAACTTCGAGATACTTCAGGAGTGGATGCATCTAGCAAAATGCAGGACATCCAGGAGTTCTGGTTCCACGTCTCTCGTGTCCTCCACAGGCCTCAGCTTTGCTGGATTTATTGAGCAGTGCCTGAGATGTCTGAGAATCCATGTCCTGAGTTGCAGAGTCTTTGGGATCTGGCAGGAACCTCGACAATGCAGACCGGCAAGTCACTGGTTGTGCCTGTTTGCACAGGGTGGTCACTCCTTGACCACAAGGGAGATGTCTTCTGTCTTCTAGTCAAAATAGAATGTCAAAGGTCCAAGAGTTCTGTATCAAAGTTTTGTTCCAGGGTAATATAAAGTCCCAGGGACACAGCTCCTATACTTATACTGAAATAGGGGCTGGATTACCTGCTAGGTCCCTCCTAAGGGTGGACCTGGGAAGGGGGTGGTTACACCCCTTTCCCTTTGTCTAGTTTCATGCCAGAGCGGGGCTGGAGTGCCCCAGCAACTGCTTTGAACCAGGCTATGCATGGAGCACCTTATGTGCCAGAGGGAGTGTCTGGAATTGCATCTTTCAATGCAGCCCTCTCTGCCCCAATACACTAAAGCCTGTCTGGGGTGGTGCTGGTACCTCCCCTGACAGGAAACCTAGTGTTCAAGCCTCCCTGGCCGGAGTTTCATCCAGCAGCAGGAGGTCAGACTCGTGTCTGTGGCAGCAGCATCCATTTTGTGATGCTGAGGCTCTGTTTAAACGTAACCGGGTGTGCTAGTACTAACATGTCTTCTCCCTCTAGAAGGGTGGATTGCTACCCCCGCCGCCAGGACTGGTGGGGGAGGTAGTATTCCAAAGTGTTTGACACCTTGCACAACATGTTTTGATGAAGCGAAACCAAAGTTAGCATTAACCGCGAGGATTATAATGCACTGAAGAGTATATGGTATGGTTATATCATAGCACAGCTATAAGGAGATGGTTCTGAAAGCTGCCGAGGGGCTCAGCTCATGCTAGGGCACCCTCTCACATAAAACCAAGCACTCTACCTCCAAGATTGTTAAGGCCTGCCATAGGAGTGACTTATAGGTTACTTTGTGTCTATATATATAGGCGGGTATAGGTACATTATATTCCAGTAAGGGGTGATTACACCACCTTACCCAGGCTGAGTGATCAGACCTGTGGTGTCAGTTTGGAGGACCAACCAGGGGTGGTATAACACATGCTGCAGCCCCTGGTAGGCCTTGGGTGCACCTATGCCCTGGGTACCTGTAGTACACTATACAGGGGCTGACAAGGGTGACCCAGTAACCAATCTGGTATGTACCTAAAGTACATGGTATCAATTTAGAGAGAGAACAGCTGGGCTGCGGGCCTGATTAGCAGGACCAAAGCCGCACTAAAGTCGAAAAACCAGAAAATCACAGCAAAAAGTGGGGGTGACCATAGGAAGCAGACCCTACTCTCCAACAATTGTTTACTTATGATACCTGCAGAGCATGAAAATACATTAGAATATAACAAACTATCTGGAGAATCTTGCTATGAAGTTCTAAGAGTGCTAAAGAAAATTAAAATGTAATTATTGATGAGGTAAGCATGGTCTCAAACTTAATGCTTGCGTTTGTGCATTTAAGAATGCAGCAAATTCAACTTACTCCTGTAAAAAGACAACAAGTATTTAAAACACTTCTACATGAAGACACCAAAAAGTCTTTGCGAAGTGTTGGAAACATTAACATTTGGTCATATTTTGAATACAAAGAACTCATTAAAAATATGCGACAGGTAAATGTAGCTGATTGTGGCACTATTCTTCAAGATATAAGAATTGGAGTATTGACAGAACATGGCAAACAAGCTTTGCAAAGTCGACTACTTACAAACGTGTTTCCAAATGAAAATATAGTTCCTGAACAAAATATATAAGAAAATTGCAGAAAATACATCTATAATCTTCTTAATGCAAACAGTGCACAAGTGTTCTATAGACAACAATAACTTTTAAATCTAGAAAATGAACAAATAATAAAAATGGAAGCCCTTGATAAAATAGAGCATGAAGGAATCACTATTATTTTGATGGAGAAATTGAAAACAAAATTGGATTCTTTAGAAAAATCTATATCTAAAACTGCTGGTTTTGAAAAGAATTTGGATGTATGTGTAAACTGTCTGGTAATTTTACGGCGTAATTTGAATGTGGAAATAATTCATATAATGTTAAAATTATGTTGTGTTGTAAAAAATATTATATTATATAATATAACTGTCCCGTTATTGCTGACTACTTAATTATATATACTGCCTGCCTGCCAGTGATCGGTCCGAGGAGACCGCAATGCTCTGACTCACCGCTCCCGTTTTCTTGGTGTCCCTGCTGCCATCCTCGCACCAAGGGGAACCACAGCATCCAGATTTCCCTTTTGGCGCACTGCCACCCAAGTAAGCAGGAAGCACCAGAAGGTGCTTCAAAAGGCGGCAACGGGCTCCCGCAGCGCGGGACGTGCAGAGGCGAGCCCGGGCAAAGCCCGGGCCAAGGGCGGGCCCATCCGCTCCTGTCAGAGCCCAGAGGAGGCCGGGCTGGGCCACACTATTGACGCTTGAAATGTAAGCTGGATTTATTCAATTTTGGTTGTGTTTTGAGATCTGCTGATTTGCTGTTCTATTGTATCTGTGTATTCTGACGGCTTTGGGTTGGGGCCCTGCCAAAATGAGTAAATGGAAAATTGGGGGTTGGGAAGTCGGTACCCTTGATGCTTTTCTTAGCAGCGCTGATTCTGCACTGATGCACGAGATCCAATTGACGGAGCGTATACTATCGCTTGAACCCCCACTTCCAACAAGTATTTATAGCCTCCCGCGCAGTAATTGCAACAACCAATAGACTGTTTAACCGATTCAGAATTGCATAGCAGCCTGTCCAACGTAACAAATCATGGTCCAGTGCCATTAACCAAACCTACCCCACAAGTTCAGGAATGCTCATTAAATGCATCTATGATTACCACTAACGGTAAGAAACTGAATGGGGGTATGGGTGGTTTGGGTGCTGAACCGCCCACAAAAAAAGGAAAGGACGTGCTCCGGCAAAACTAAATACAGTACCCCCCAAGCCAGCAAAGCAAAAGATGGCCACCACTGGTAAAAGAAGCGCATATCAGTTTGTGGCAAAGCCAACTGATAGTATTCCTGATTATACCAGTAGTACAGCCCATTTGATCCCCCATCCCCCCATTTAACATGGATGAGCTATGTTCGTTGTTAGAAGTGAAAATTACAGCTATGATTGATCCGGTGCTCAAAAAGTTGACCTCAGTAGAGGATAGACTAAAGAAGATCGAACAGTGTATCTTTGGCACTACACCAACTAAATCTAACATTTCTAATCCACAAATGGATGGTGGGATAGTCTCTCATCAGGTGCAGGTATTTGATACAGTGAAAAAGGGAATTCCGGTAAAAGTCTGTAATATGCAATCCTCCACCGCAATAGTAATACATTCTGAGTCCCTATGTACTATCAATCCATCTGATGAGTGTACACCCACGATAAAGGTGAGAAGGAGTGGGACTCAAGGGATACCTGAGTCCAGTGATTCAAACCCACATATGTCTTTGCATCTCCCTCCAGAAGCAACTCCATGTACAGTGGTCCTTGCAAACGTGCCCAGTCTCCCAAATGTTGCCTGGGAACATTGGTCAGCGCTAAAGAACAAGGCCTTACACTTGCTAAATAACAGGACGGGGATTAATGGTCATCTATTTGCTGAGTTCAAAAAGATACTGTCATGAAATGCCCTTTCAAGATCAGCTACACGGAGAGGACGACGGACAGTTACCCCCTTACCTCTCTCCTGTTTTTTGTTTACAGTCCCAGAGAGGACCACAGTATCTGGAAACTGAGCACCCCTTTATTTTTGGCCATTTCTCCGATTACGTCCCCTCCCATGTGACATCGTCACATGTTTTCACCAAGGAGGTCTATCAGGAAGCGGAAGTATTTGAGCCCGACAGGGAAGTTGGAGGATGTGCTGCTGTGCCGGAGAGACGAGTCGAGGAAGAGGAAGCCGGAGAAGAGCCCGACATCTACTTTGCAGCTACAGCCCACTCACATCGCGGTCCAGCGGAGGCTGAGGTGCTGGATCCCGGGAGACCTCCAAGGAAGTGGAGATATCACCGCAAAAGAGAACCGGAGATTGACTCAAAGAACCAGGAGTCACCACGCGAAAGGGAGCCGGACACATTCTGGTTCCATGAAGACACCAGCCACGTACCAGGAGGTGCGTGGCTTCCTGAGGTAAGTGTAAGTTTGCTAGAAAGGCCACCAGTAGTGCCCTAATCGACCATCCAGGGGTAGAGGGAGGGTTCCGGTAATCCCCGGGTTACTTGTGTTTGTGTCAACACGTGGTGACGGTCCGGGTGCCTATTCCTCACCCCCTCTCCTCAAAAGAATCACTGTTGATGAAAGAGGACCCAATCTAAAAGATATTTTTCTTTTCTTCTAATTTTTTTGGTTCCATGAGCAACATCCTTCACCTGACGTGAAAGAAAGAGAAGGAAGAAGTACATAACAAAATCCTGCTGCGCCCTGAAGTTAAAGAGCAAAGGACTTTTGTTTCAGACATGTGATTTGGCTCAATAAAACCTTTTGAACTTGCCTCTCCTTCTCTGGTCTCCTCGTATTTTATCCATAGGTACGTAGAATATCATGGGTTGGGGAGTCACGTAAGTCTTTTCCAGGTGACTGCGTGGTTCTTAGCTTTAGATCACCAGCTTTGGTTCAGCATATACTGGAAATGGCCGAGAATTGCTTTAAGAAAAATGGATTTTATAAAAATCCTTCCAATAGGGTTTTTTTACAAACCACAGAGCACACATAGGTTTAGTGAGTAGCGGGGATAGGCTAGCCCACATATCCATCAAGATTATACAGTGCCCTCAAGTAATCGCTTTGATATTTTTACATCCCTGGAGGAAGTTGATTGACTGGGAACAACCAGTACAACCGTTGTGGTGTCTGAACCCAAGGAAGTTCCTAAGGATACTAAGGTGTGTAGTCTCACCAGTGAAGAGATGGCAGGTTTATCCTTGTCGGAAAAAGGCCATAGTGATATGGTAAATATAACTTCTAAAAGAGTAGTAACATGTCCCCGTAGAATAAATAGTATCCCTAGTTATGGTTTACTAGAACAGGGTCAAGTAATAGATCAAGAGGTATCCACTATTCATAATAGTATGAGTATTGAGAATCCAAAAACCCATATGATAATATCCTCATGGGATATCCTATGGCTGACATCTAAAATTGCGTCCAATGATTGGTCAACATACATTGATGGCTTTGATGTCTGGATATTCCAGGAGACTTGGTCTGTGGATAAAGTTTACCACCCTGGTTTTTTAAACTTTTCAAAGACTACTATAGGGGGACAAAGAGAGAAAGGCTGACATGTTGGGTTAGACAGCAGGACGGGATAAGGGTGGAAGAAGTACCTATTGATAACCCGGATATTATGGCTGTACGAGTCTGTTCATCTCATGGTCCAGACACTTTGATTATCGATGTGTATGTGAGAGGGCTGCCGGGAGGTAAGGGATCTAGCGTGGTTACTGCCCTTGATGACTATTTGCAAAATTTAGGGGGTGCCTGCAACACGATCATAGCAGGAGATTTTAATTGTTGTTTTGAGCCCCTGGACTACGAGGATGGGAACCTGACTAAAGAGGAAGATGCACAATGGAATATTCCAAAGTTAGAACTGGGCCCCATAAAAAGGGCTTCTGTCTTAGGACTACTTTACTACTCCTAAACTGAGAAAATCCTATTTTTAAGACTTTAAGTATTCACAGAAGGCATTTAGGAGTACTAAAGTTAGGAGTCCTAACTTTACTACTCCTAAACTGAGAAAAATCCTAACTTTAAGACTTTCGGTATTCACAGAAGGCATTTAGGAGTCCTAAAGTTAGGACTCCTAACTTCTGTGAATACCAAAATGAGTATGTGCCTTCTGTGAATACCAAAATGGTAGTAAGTTTAGGATTTTGCCTTAAGTTAGTTCTGTGAATCGGGCCCGTCATCTTTTAAATATTCGGTTAGTACCTATACAGTCTAGGAATCCTTCTCTTTATTCCACGCATTTTCTATTCACCCATCCACATCTATCTACTTATTCTATTACTCTACCAACACCCAAGCACTTATAAATTCACTATACACTCTCTTTGCAATACTGTAATTATTGTAGTTACTAGTCATGAACTTATGGAATGGCCTAGCTAGTAACACAAGTACATCTATATTATTTTGTGCACTACTCAAGCAGATCTCTAACTAGCTAGATATTATCGATACACTCTTCTAAATACCCAGTTAGTACTTATATAGTGTAGGAATTGTCCAGTCTATCCCATGCACTTCTTTAATCACTTATCTACCAGTATCTACTTATCCTTTCACTCCACCAATACGTACTTACATATAAATTAAGTGTTCACTCTGTTTGCAGCACTGTCTTCATTCCAGTTACTAGTGGTATTCTGATAAAATGACTTAGGCACAAACACAAGTACCCATACAATATAATGTGCATAATCCCTTCAAATCTCCAAGTAAATACATACTATTGGTCCACTTCATTTAATACTGAAGTAGTGTCCATGCAGCGTAGGACACCTCCTATCACTCTCAAGTCAAGTCAGGTCAAGTCAAGAATTTGTATAGCGCACTACTCACCCAGAGGGTCTCAAGGCGCTTGGGGGAGGGGGGATCGCTACTTATCAAACAGCCAAGTTTTGAGTTGTTTTCTGAAGGAGAGGTGGTTCTGTGTAAGACGGAGGTGGGTGGGGAGGGAGTTCCAGGTTTTGGCCGCTAGGTAGGTGAAAGATCTTCCTCCCATGGTGGTTCTTCCGATGCGTGGAATCGTGGCGAGGGCTTGGTTGGACGATCGTAGTTGGCGGGTGGGGGTGTAAAAGGTCAGGCGAGTGTTGAGGTATTTGGGTCCTAGGTCGTTGAGGGCCTTGTGTGCGTGAGTGAGGAGACGGAACGTGATTCTCTTGTTGATGGGGAGCCAGTGAAGGTCTCTCAGGTGGCCAGATATGTGATTGTGGCGGGGTATGTCTAGGATGAGTCGAGCGGAGGCGTTTTGAATGCGTTGAAGTCTTTTCTGCAATTTGGCTGTGGTTCCGGCGTAGAGGGTGTTTACGTAGTCCAGTCAGCTTGTGACAAGTGCTTGGGTGACCGTCTTCCTTGTTTCGGTTGGGATCCATCAGAAGATTTTTCGGAGCATACGTAGGATGTTAAAGCATGACGATGAGACGGCGTTGATCTGTGTGGTCATCGAGAGGGAGGAGTATAGAATGAATCCCAGGTTGCGAGCATTGTCCGTTGGTTTGGGTGCGCTTCCTAGGGCCGGTGGCCACCATAAGTCGTCCCATGCAGAGGGGGATGATCCTAGGATGAGGACTTCCGTCTTGTCTGAATTCAGTGTCAGTCGGCTGTTCTTCATCTACTCGGCTATGTCTTTCATTCCTTCGTGTAAGTTGGTTTTGGCGGTGTTTGGGTCTTTGGTGAGGGAGAGGATCAGCTGTGTGTCATCAGCGTATGAGATGATATTGAGGTTGTGTTGACGTGCGATGGATGCGAGGGGACTCATGTAGACGTTGAAGAGGGTGGGGCTAAGCGATGATCCTTGTGGTACGCCGCAGATGACTTCGGTGGCCTCTGATCTGAAAGGGGGAGGCGGACTCTTTGTGTTCTTCCGGCGAGGAACAAGATGATCCAATCCAAGGCCTTATCTTGTACCCCGACGTCCCTGAGGCGTTGTACAAGGGTGCGGTGGCAGACAGAGTCAAATGCTGCGGAGAGGTCCAGGAGGATGAGGGCCACTGTTTCCGCGTTATCGAGTAGTGTCCGGATGTCGTCTGTGGCTGCGATGAGGGCGGTCTCTGTGCTGTGGTTGGCTCGGAAGCCGGACTGTGAGGGGTCGAGGGAGCCGTTAGACTCGAAGAAGGCGGCGAGCTGACTGTTGATGGTCTTCTCTATGACTTTGGCGGGGAATGGGAGAAGTGAGATGGGGTGGTAGTTTTTAAGTTCGGTGGGGTCTGCAGTAGGTTTCTTCAGGAGGGCGCTGAGTTTGGCGTGTTTCCAGCTTTCCGGGAAGGTGGCGGTGTTGAGGGAGCAGTTGATGATGTTCCGGAGTTGAGGTGCGATGATGGAGTTGGCCTTGTTGAAGATGTGGTGGGGGCATGGGTCGGTTGGGGATCCGGAGTGGATGGAGTTCATCAGGCGGATGGTGTCTTCTGTGTTAATCGGGGTCCAGGCGTGAAGGGTGGTGGAGGGGGGCTTCAGTTCGGTGGTGGAGGGAGTGGACTGGTCGCCAAAGCTGTTATGTATATCCGTGATCTTGCTGTGGAAGAATGAGGCTAGAGAGTCGCAGAGGTCTTGAGAGGGAGTGATGTCGTTGTTGCCGGCGCTGGGATTGGTAAGCTCTTTGACAATGCTAAAGAGTTCCTTCCTGTTGTGTGCGTTGTTATCTAGTCGATCCTTGAATGCTGATTTCTTGGTGGAGTGGATCAGTTGGTGGTATTTGCGGGTGGCGTCCTTGAGGGCGGTCATGTTATCTGTGGTTGGGTTTCTTCGCCAGACTTTCTTGAGGGCACGGCAGTTCTTTTTGGAGTTCTTGAGGTCGTCGTTGAACCAGGAGGCTTTTTTGTTTCCTGGCTTGTTGTGATGTTTTTTTTTCATGCAATTCTTCAATCACCCAGCCAGCACTATGTTCTTATTGTGTCAGTCTGCCAATACCTAAGCACTTATGGGGCAGATTTACAAGCACCCAGCATCACCATTACGTCACTTTTTGTAATGTTGTGATGGCGCCAGACACTCCTTCATATTTGCAAGGAGAGGAAAAGCCACCCTGCGTAGCTTTTCTTCTCCTTGTAAATACGACCCCTTCATACACAGCACTTTGCATTGAAAGGGCGTTCCATAGGTGTTGCTGTGGGTGTTCCCAGGCAACACTCATAGAACAAGACATATCTCCAGCTTTATGAGAAATTGTACTTCTGGAGTTGTGTGTGAATGCTGCGCCATCCTAGAGGTGGTGTAGCAAGGCACAACAAGGAGAATTGTTTTCATTTCTCCTCATTTTTCCTCTTTTAATGCATGCTGCATTTCACAACATACATTGAAAGAGGAAAATGCCTTTACTGATTGTTTATGTGCAGGAAGGTGTCCCTTCCTGTACAAATACAATCTCCCCACGACACACACGTCCTTGCACCATGGTGCAAGGGTACCTGTGTCACTGCATGGCTGCAGTTTTTGCAGCAGTGCAGAAGGAAGCATCGAGTTGCAACATATTTATGTACATATATCACATCTCTGTGCTTCGGAAGTGCCACAGCGCAATGCAGCTAATGAGCTTGCACTGTGACACTGCAGTACTTCCTCATAAATCTTCACCTATAAATTCACCATACACTACTATTACATTCTTTCAGTCATTCATGCTCTACACATATATTCAACCAAACTTTCACACATTACCATACAATTATAGTTCTTTCTTTAACCAGATAAGGTAGTTCTGATAAGAACTTTTTTTTTCTTCTTTATTTCTTTTATACTTTTTTTGTATTTTTCGGAACAATTGTATATATTTTTGGGTGTTTGTTCAAAAAACAAAAACAAAAAGAAAGAAAAAACAGGAAACTTTAGGAATTATTTTTCATTCCATAAAACAAAGCAAACAAAAAATTAGCACCGATGGGTCCATTGCGCAGCACAAACTGCTTCCACTCACTGCTCTCCAAAACATCTCAGTTTCTTGCACTTCGCGCAGTGCTGCTCTAGGAAGGCAAACTCAGGCCTAATGTCTGGTGCAGGTGTACCTGATGATGTACCGGAGGTACTAGCAACCGCAGTTGGAGGGTTCATTTCAGCTCGCCTACATTCCTCTTGAGCCAGATTGAGAGGATGTATTGTCTTCAGATGTTTGTACATCGAGGCAGCTCCACATGAGTATTTATTCTCACTACCTCTAGACAATATTTTCTGACAAATTCGGCAGGTCACCTTCGTGGCATTCACCTTTTTCTGCCCGGGTGGAAAGGTGAAGAATTTCCATACTATTTATTCAGGCCTTTGAGGACGTGGAGCCTCCTGCAAAAATTCTTCTTCTGAAGAATGTTCCTCCTCCTGCTGCTGCTATCTAAAAGCCATGTTCTTGTATTTTTTTTGATAAACACCAAAAAAATGATGAAATAAGGTATCTTGTAAGGACAGAGATGTCTCTCCAAAGATGCTCCAACAAGAATGATTGAAATTGGTGGGGTCCTTCAATAGTTACAATGAGAAATGTTATGAACCAATAAAATCTTTTTTTTGCAGTTCACATGAGATCCTCGCACCATGTGCTTACGAAGCACGCACCCAACGCGACTTCGCAAAAGTACTTATAAAAGTAATGCAAGTTTATTTTAAGTACAAATATATTATTTTTAAAATTATCTTAGATAATCTCTTGCCCTAATATGTATATTAAAGATATATATATATATATCATTTTAGACATAAAAAAATTCACGGGAGTCGCGCATCCAGCGCACACCAGCACATATATGACGTCACGCGGGACCCGCCACCGCGCAAGCATCGCGTACCATAATGCGCATGTGCCGTGAATGCGTGGTACCAGGAGTCGCGGATCCGTCGCATACCTATCGCGCACATCACGTAATATTAAATGTATATGACGTAACTGAAAAAAAACAAAGCCGTCACTCAACGTACGCGGATCCTTCACGACTTTTCTAAAATGGCAGCTAGAATCCGCGCACCCATCCTGATGGGCACGCTTTGGGCGCCGGACTCCCGAAAAAACTTGAAAAAAAACATAAAGAAAATGATTAAAATATATTAAATTAAAAATAAAACAAAAAATAAACACTATTTCAGTTTAATCTTTTTTGCAATTTTCATTAAAAAAAATATAATGTTATTTAATAAATAAAATAGTTAAAAATAAACAGTTAAGTTTACAAAATCAGTACCAAAAAATGTATATAACTAATATTAAACTTAAAAATGATCATTTAAAAAACTTTTGAATTTCCCTGAAAAAAACATAGCTTTCACAAACTATATATTTAGAAATTCGCATTTAAAAAACCTTTGAGTGATGTCACTGACCATGTTATGAGTGATGGAATATGTGACGTCATCAGCAGTGCATTGTGGGTGCCCGAATTATAGTTAGCTTAACTAACTATAATGGGGGAATTTCTATAGTTTTGTACAAGAGAAACGTCCAACTAACTGTAACACCCCTGATACCTATGGTTTTTTCAGTGAATTTCTAAGGTTTTTTTAAATGCTAATTCCTAACTATAACGTGTCTGAAACCTATAGTTTTTTCAGTGAATATATATATATATATATATATATAAAGTATAAATAGATGTTGTGTTAAATTAAATTATTTAAAATAGTAAGAAATATAAATAAATGTTATTTAATGGAAAAAACCTAAAAAGAATACGGATTAATCATTTAATTATCAAATAGTTTAGTAGCTTTTTAATTTACAGACTTCAAGGGGGACTCCAGGTTCCAGACTGCCCAGATTGTTTGAGACCAGCTGGTGGAGGCCAGGCATATTTAAGCAGCCCTGCGTTGCCACAGTGCAGGACCAATACGAGGGGGACTCCAGGTCCCAGATTACACAGATTGTTTGAGACCAGCTGATGGGGAATGAACACCTGGGAAACGCCATTGGGCATATTTAAGCAGCCCAACTTTTCCACAGCATGGGACATGCTTTGAGGGGGACTCAAGGTCCCAGATTGCCTGGATAGTTTGAGACCTGCTGGTAGGGGCTGAACACCTGGGAATTGCCACCTGGCGCACTTAAGCAGCCCTGCTGCACCACACTGTGGGATGTGCCTGTGCAAAGCCTGGGCTAAGCGTGGGCCAGTCCTTCGCCCATCAGCGCCAGAAAGAGGCAGGGCCACCTCCTCCCCTAGCTCAGGAATTTGAGCCCAAAAGACTTTAGTGTTCCAGATAACTGAAGGCACAGCTGCTAATATTGTTTAAAGCCTGCACAGGTATGAAAAGAATGGGGAAATGAAAAGCCCAATGGATAAGGCTGTGCAATCCAAACATCCAAAACTTCCCAAACAGTCAAGCTATGCCACAATGAACTGTTTAACAAATGAGATTGATACTTGGATAGAAAAAGTGGAGTCTGTTCTAGGCAACAACGCTAATACTCAAGCTAAAGCTACTAAAGTTAACAGTGAGGGGGACATTCCAGATTTATTTAAATTGATACCAAGGCCTCAGAAAAACATAATCGCTTCAGCTGTTCTGCCTGCAATTTGATGTTTGTTGTTACATTAGGCCAAGATGGGAGCCCTACCTGAACTCTGGTCGCAAGGATGATACTCAAACATGCATAAATGTAGTATGTTCTAACAGGTTTGTGGTGCTACACGAAGTATGTCTCTCTGCTTCTCCTTCACTGATACTGTCTTAACCTGCCTAGAAAGCTTACCTCCACAGGCACCCTCAATGCTTAGTGAAGCAATTGGTTGGATATTAGCTGTAAGAGAAGAGGTTGCTAACCTGAAGTAAATTCTCCTAGATGTGGCAAAATCCCTTAAGCCAGGGTCTTTAAATTTCTCATCACAGTGGAAGCATAGTGCCTGGACGCTGCAATACTAACAAGGCCAGGGCGCTATGACAAGCTTATCTTCAAGTGCCCACCTGCTAACCATGTATCCTATGTCCACAAGGCCCAGTGTAGCTTGTTATATTTATGGGGTGCACAATTCCAAACATATGCCTTCTTCAGTAACTCTTCCCACAGGGAGACTGCAGGGGTGCTCTGACACCCAAGAGGGATATTCCGTATTTATGGTGAGAGTACCGAAGCTGCCATCCGGTTCCTTTGAAAATAGCGATTCCCTGAAGAATAAGTCTTTACATTGGATTAGGCATGTTAGGGAAGGTTAGTCAATTTTCTACTCAGATATTAGTTACGCAAAACACCTTGTAGAGCCTGTTGGAGTAAAAGATTCAATTGAATTAAACCTAACCTCCTTTGAGCTGTTCGAGGGCTTGATCTCATTAGACCAACAGACGCTCCCCCCAAATGGCTCAGAAATGTGTTCAAATCAAGTCCCCCAGTTTTGGATATGCTTGTGCCTACGAATGAGGGTGGATGTGTGGTTTCTACCAAGGAGAGAATGGAACCGGCAAGAAATGTGGGATTCAGTTTGGTATTTCTCAAGAGAGTACATTGACAGTGGTCGATTGACTTCTGGATTTGCATGTTGTTTTGCCTGCTCCAATGACTCAATCAACTTCTTTAACAGTAAAAAAAAAGAGCATTTTGAACCCAGCTTGAGAGAACTGGCTCCAAATGTAGATATGAAGAAGGGCATTCATGTAGCTCACTCAATAAATATTAGTTTGCAGCCAATGTTGACTCCGACAAATATGAATTGTATGCACTAAAACAATATGTCTTATCTGCACTTAGCTTCATGAAATATTGTCATGTATTCCTATAGGTTCTGAATCGATCCCCCTATTCCTGACCCTATTCTGGTTAAACTAACTATCAAGTTAACTAACAGTCAGCCCATGAGGCAAGAAAAGCCCCCATGATGCAGATACCGTTATCTGACGCAGTCACACTACGGCACAGGAACGTGTTATCTGATTAGGTCATAACGCTTGAGATCTAATTAGACAAGCGACATTCCTCCAGCCCCTGATAAGGCATACGACGTTCTCATAACAAATCAAACCTATGACAACCTGGAAAATCCGTGCGGCCATTGTTTTGATTTCACAGAGAACTTCAGTAAAAGAATGTGCTAACGAGCAAGTCGTATGACATCTTTATTGACGTATCTATGTCCATCCTTACGTCAATCTCGGCACCTTTAAGGTATAAATATTGCCGATCTTGCCCTATGCAAACACACGTGTGGTGACGAGACGGAGCAGCCATACTTGCCGAAGCCCAGAAGCAGAGCAGACCCCGCTGGCAGCAGCCCCGCCTTCCTGACGCGCTGAGAGACGCGCTGCTATCTCCTGCCGAGAGACCCAGCACCGGCGCTTTCGGGCAGCCCTCGCAGGCAGCCTGGAATATCGAGAGCAGAGAAAGAGATACCATTCCTCATTCATCCTAACTTCCAGGTACAGAACTGAATAACCCCTCACAGAGAATTCTTTAGTTATTCACTTGGCAAAAACAAACTTAACTTAAACTGTAACTTTCTATTCCCGCCCACGCATTAGACTTAGGTCAGGTACACGGGGTAGGCGTATTTAGAAACACCAGTTGAGTACGTTTAGTCAAATGTATATGTGTATGTAAATATATTTTAATCATTTTAAACATAATATGGCTCAGAAACCATATCAATGTTTTTACAGTATTATTTTATACTATTGCTTTTAATGTATGCACTTTACTTAACTATAAGTATTGCAATAATATCGATCCATTTCTCTTGTACGAGAAAAGAGACTGATCAATAAATAACACCTTTTTATTGAACACGCCCGTCTCTTCCTTTTCTCTACAATCTGATGAGACTAAGAATGCACGTACTGACTGAGTAAAATAATTGCCTTGTGCTCACACGACTCTGGAGATACACTCTTGATTAGGGGAGAGCAAAGTTGTCATGTTCTATGGTTGTCAGAAACTAAATCCCTTCTTGTCTAATCAGGGGAGTTAATTCTTTCCTGAACATTCGAGAAAGTTTCTAGCGAACTCTGAGCTACGCTGGCAAACCCAAAACTTAAGTCTAGTATCGACAGTAGTAGACCTAGTTAATGTCTGGCCTAGGCCTTTACTGCTGTAGGTATTATTCCAATGCGCAGAGCCTATTGGGAAGATAGGAACTACACTACATGGCGCCCAACGCGTTTGGAAAGGGCGATAAAACTAACGTAAGACAATTAGAGTAACTCAGTCGTGCTTTCTCACTCAGACCCCTTTTCCCAAATACTCCAAAGACGTCTGGAGTGGGTGAAAGGTAATATCCTCCAAAACCTCGCAGGAGGGAACTCCTATGTATGGTTCTTGTTACAGTCAACGTTGAAGGATACACTGTTCCAAAATATTGTGCATCTAATCTTTGTTCCATAAGAAACCTGATCTGCAAACAAACATAATACCATCCTGTCGGTAAAATGGGACACAGTGATGAAGAAAGAGAGGCAGTTAGATTAGCAGCTGAAATAGCAGCAGCTGATACTGCAGCACTAGATGCGGACGGGGATATAATACTCATCCCGGTCGCCAAAAGGAAATCTATAACCTTAAAACTTATAGAAAATGGACTGACACCTAGAGGTGGCACAGTCATATTCGTAATTGAGGCACACGAATATCGGCAGACAGAGGTATACTATACATGGATACATTTTCCAGCAGCAAATGCTGTAAGAAAGTACTTCCACTATTGCAAAATAGAGGTTCCACCCGACATTTACACTCCTTTCGAGGAGGTGGAAGTACCACTCAAATTCCAAGAGCATTTGCTCTTATTTGATGGCGCCCTAATACATAATAATCACATCACCAGGCTCGGTCCTTTAGGTAGACCAGGAGCAACGTGGCCGGTCTTAGCCGGATACACACCACACCCAGACATCGAAGGAATGTCTACAGGAGAGCTGTTAATACAGCTAAAACAATTACTAAAAATTCATAGACAATTAGTCCAGTATGTAATGCGGACTTCAACAATTCAGCCAGCGATTAAACTTCCACAGCTGACCCCTCACCAGGGGAACACAAATAAAATCACACCACAGAACATCCAATCCTGCCTAGGTAAAGTTCCGGCTAAACGGGAACAGATACCATTCTGGTTGGCACAGAAAATCACCCAAATAGAGGCGGTGTTTCCTGACACCACCCCGCTAGAAAAACACAGGATTCTGACTATATGTCTCCCAATGGGAATCGCACCACACATAGAGGACTGTGACACTTGGGGTACAGTCTTTGCTTCAATCTACACAAAAACGCACGGTGTTCCATCCATTTCGGTAATACCAGATGTGCTAAAACAAATTCAAGATGAATACGGTCCAGAACCAGCTTTAACTCTTGGTATGAAATTACTGAAAGACTTCAAGCAGGTCTCGGCTATATTATTAGCCAATATAAAAGGTGAAGCAGCAAACGTGGCGATCCGCCAGAGGTTAAAAGAGACAGATATAGCAGACCAACCAGCTGAAATTGCCAGAATCATAGAAAAATCCTATGAAGAACTAGGTAGAGATAGTTTAGGTGGAATTCCAGTAAAACCGCAACTGACTGAAAGTCCAGAAAAAATATTTTTTAATAATAATTCACCAAAAAAGAACTGGGATGGAAACAAACAATCCAATCCAAAAGAAAAGAAATTCCAGTCCCGAGGAAGGTCTCCTAGGCGAAGGGAGAAATCTCCGAACCAGAGACACAGGTCACCCCAGAGTGACCCCTCTGGGAAAAGATATAACCTTAGAAATAGGGATAATATTAAAAAACCTGATAGATATCAAGACATTGATACACGTCCCTCTCAATCTTTTCAGACTTCCTCGCAGAAATCGGAAAGAAGAGGACGATCAGAACAAAGAGAAGAGCACGCCAAGTCCAAAGACAAGGAACCTGCTCAGCTAAAAAAGAAATTACAATTTCCAAAAAAGAAGGTAGCCAGTATCAAGGTAGTTAACAATGCCGAGAATACTGAGGACACAACTGAAAAACGGAGAGTGGGCTCAGACAATGCTAGACAGCGCAGCAGAAGTGAGCATAGCTCGCAAAGTCCTTATGAATCATCTGGAGACAGTGGACACGAATGAATATCTTCAAGTGGAAACTGCAGACACCAGAGTTAGCAAACCCCACAAGATATACGAGATAACATTACGTATAGAGGGAGATAAGACTAGGAAAATAAGGGGACTATTTTGGGATAACCTCTCCAAGGGTTATGACATCCTTCTAGCTGAAAAAGACTGGCCACCAGAGTTTGTCAGGGAGTGCCCTCATGGCGAAGAAGTAATTATGCCTGCCTTCTCGAATCAAATCCCGATTCATAAAAAATACACACTTGCTAGAAAGTGGGCAGTGGCTCTAGCACCTGCTTTATATAAAAATCATGTAGGATGGGATGAGGATTCTCCTCCTCACAAAATCCAGTTAAAATCACAACCTACTGCACAAAGGCAGTACCCAATTAAGCAAGAAGCTAAAAAACAGGTAAATGAAATACTAGATCAGCTAGAATACCAGGGGGTGATTGAAACTTGCACCTCACAAATGAACAATCCTTTGTTTCCGGTCTCCAAACCAGACAATTCATATTGTCTAGTTTTGGATTACCGACACCTTAACACATGTTGCAAAACCTTTGCAGTGCAAAACTCACACAGTGCTGCACTAATGAATAACATAGTGCGCAAAAAATACAAAACAACCTTGGACATCTCCAATGGATTCTTTTGTCAAAACATAACACCAGAGAGCAGATATTTAACTGCATTCTCAGTAAATGGCACTCAAAAGCAATTCTGTCGGTTAGCCCAGGGGTACAAGAACAGCCCGGGGGTATTCTCAGCGAGAGTAACAGAATTACTGCAACTATATGATGATGAAGCATTATCTTATGTCGATGACATTTACTTAACAGACGATGACTTGGATACTCACTTGAAAAGAGTGAACACCATAATACTTGGGTTCGCAGCAGAGGGTTACAAATTCAACTTTAAAAAATCCAGAATTGCCCATTTGACAGTCCTATTCTTAGGATATGAGTTATCAAGTGAAGGTAAAAGCCTGGCAGACAATTTCCTAGAGAAATGTGCCGTAATCCAAGCTCCTAAAACACTAAAAAACCTACAGTCAATTCTAGGCTTCCTAAATTTCGGAAGAACATACATTGCAAATTACGCAGAAAGGGTCAAACCCCTTTATGATCTAATTAAACCAGACTTTAAAAGATCCAATTGGACTCAAACACACACAGAAATTTTGAGATCCTTACAAACAGACATGCTAATTAAAACAAAATTAGAAACACGTGATAACACACGCAATCTTGTGATTCGAGTCATCCCAGGGAGATGTGGATTCACATACCTAACCTCTAATGAGGGAGAAAAGGTACCAATTGCATTCAAATCACACTTGTACACTAAGGCTGAAATGAAATTTAGCCCAACGGGAAAAATTCTTACAGCAACACAGACAGCTATAGCAAAAGAACGAGCCCTGGCACAAGGTAAACGAATAGTAATCGTGACACCAATACCAGCCTTAGAGGCGGTAACAAAGGCAAGCATTCCAAATGCTAAAGCACTCCATCCAAGATGGATACAATGGGCTAACTCTCTTGCTGCAACAGACGTGGTGTACGAATTTGATCCTTACTTAAAAACACAAGAATTTCTCCAATATGAATTTGAATGTCCT
This sequence comes from Lissotriton helveticus, assembly GCF_964261635.1. Taxonomy (NCBI): domain Eukaryota; kingdom Metazoa; phylum Chordata; class Amphibia; order Caudata; family Salamandridae; genus Lissotriton; species Lissotriton helveticus. Next base: position 542,394,237 of record NC_136071.1, on the reverse strand, counting down.
CCGCCAACCGAAATTCTGCCTCTAGATCACTACGGCTGTATAATATATACAGACGGATCAGCACAACCCGCAGTAGGGGGTAAACAAGCTTACAGTGCTGCGTGCGCGATTGTTAAAGGTCGTTGGCACGAAGGGAAATTTAAACCAACCCTCACTAAAACACAATCCCTAGGAGATTGTACAGCTCAGCGAGCTGAACTACTAGCATTCAAGATGGCGCTTGAAAATACCGATCGAGAATTCCCCACACTCATAGTGTGCGATTCGTATTATTGCGTTCAGTCTTATAATGAATACTTGCAGATCTGGCTTCAGAACGGTTTCAAGGATGCGAAAGGTGGCACAATCAAGCATAAAATGCTCTGGGAACAAGTAGTTCTTTTACAGAAAGAACTACCAAAGACTCACGTGATACATACGCTGAGTCATCAACGTGATGGCGTTCATGTTGCAGGGAATTCATTGGCTGATGAGGCCGCGAAGGCAACTGTGCAAACGGCTTCCGTAGCTGCCGTCACCCGGTCAAAAACTAAAATAGACAGCGAAATATTACAAGCTGTCAGCGCTTCAGAAAAGGATTCGATAGAACCACTCCCTAAAGGCTTTCCAGTAAAATACTCATACATAACTGATGCAAACAATGTTCCTTTTGCTCGAATCCCTGGAGTGGGGGATAGGGCAATTCCAAACATGGAACATAGGTTAGGACTAATAATAGCGGCACACGAAGGGCTTGCTTCTATCCATGCTGGCGTCTCAGCCACAGTATCATTATTAAAACAGAGATACTGGTGGCCACAAATGAGAAGACAAACGAGGAACTATGTTCTAGAATGTGAAATATGTAAAAAAATGAAAGTATCAACGGTGAGACGTCCAGCGCAGACGCCCCTTCTAATCTCGGATAAACCATTAGCCTGTGTTTACCTAGACCACTGCGGTCCCTTACAAAGGGATGGTAACTATAAATATATCTTGGTCGCAGTGGATTCATGCACGAGATTCATATGGATGTGGCCCCAGCGAACGGCTGACGCCAGAACTGTTATAAAAGATTTGCGAGTCTTTATCGGCACATACGCAATTGGCATGCTGCATTCGGACAATGGTCCTGCTTTTAGCTCTCGGGCTTATAAGGAGGCCATGGTCAGCATGGGCGTGCAATTGCGGTACTCTTGTCCATTTCACCCTGAGGGGAACGGAATTGTTGAAAGAAAAAACCGTGACATAAAGCAATCTATAACGGCAAAGGTATTAGGTTCGGGAGCTGGGTGGGTCAAACATCTAATAAGTGTCCAACGTAGTCTAAATAACTTGCCAAGAAATTCTCTGAAGGGATTCAGTCCGTACGAATTATTATTTGGAACTAGAATGAGTATCTCTGACCTCGACAGTCAGACTTCAGTGGTTAAAGAAAAAAGCTTTGATGTCAAAGACCGTTTGGCTATTTTGCAGGACTTAAACAAAACAAGAAAAGACCTGAGCAACATACAGTTGAAACAACAGCCAACAACCACTGAAGAATCACCACCTGTCCCAGCAAGACCTGTCTGGATTCCAAAAGTCGGGGATCTAGTCAGGGAGAAGATCGCGGTAAAGAAGGAATTTGGGCCTTCTTACAGAAAAGCAGTTCCTGTCTTGTCTGTCAACGGGACAAGATCAGTTGTACTACCGCCACTTGCTGGTAAAAAGGAGAACCGAGTTGTATCCATCGACCTGGTAAAACCACAACATGTGGCCGATAACAAACAGTAGGCCAAGTGGACTCCCAATAAGTAGCAGAACACCAAGGTTTGCTACCAGTACAGAGGTCCTAACAAAGAGGCTCATCACATTCGAAACGCCTACAGAAGAACAACAAGGACTATGCAACAATGCAATAGAACTCAGACCTCTGAAAACCCAAATAAAAACATTTAGCAGAGACACACCAATCTATAATGAAGTACCAGGTGACAATTCAAGAAACAAAAATCCTGAAGCAATTGGAACAATTGACAGAACTGCATCCGGCTACTTCATCAACTTCGATGATTCCTCTGAAAGCCTCAGTGAATCAAAGACACAGCCATCATCAAAATCCTTTAAAGACAAAGCTAAGGAACTTTTGAACCAACTGAAAGAAACATATCTGATTTCTCCATGGATTGAATTTTGGGTGGGTTTTGGTGCATTTATCCTCATACTTTGGCTCATCATGGTATTAACTTTGGGACGCTTCATTGAGGGAAAATATGCTAAAATGGACACAGCAAGTCAGAACATCAACTTGGTCCTCAAACCACACACATCTTCACACGTCGAGAAAAGAGAACTTTCTTCAGCCAACTTCACAGCCAATCCTATACCTGGTGGGGTAGCCTGGGACAACACTGACTATGAAATTTATGGTCCGGTCGAGATCCTGAAATATCCACACCAAATCAAGATCTCCTTGAGTGACTTTGCAAAACCAAACTCATTTGCTGATGATTGGGGCTTCGAAAGCATTAATAACATGATGTCTGACTTAGTAATGTCTGCTAAATTTACAAAACATGATTATTTACAAGGTTCTACAAATTATGATAGTATGTATTGCTATAACCACTATGGTAACCATTTTTTACATAAATCTGCACAACCTAGAAATGTTTTAAATTATAATCAATGGGAACATTGTGCAACACCTCCAAAAGGGAGCTCAAGAACCGTTTACGACAAATATTCATATTTTTCAGGTTTTAACACAAGTAATGCTGAAACATTTTATTTTAAATTGTCAAACAAGACAGGGATGAAAACCATGATAACCAACACAAAGTTGATATATTCAGATTCATTCTTCGAAGAAATGAATACTTTTGGATTTGATTATTGGGACAAAAATGTTGATTTGAAAAGTGTTTGGGGTACAAAAGAATGGCAAGTACAGGGTTTAGAAGCTTTGTTTAGAGCTTGCATGATCTCAGAACAAATGATATTTTTAAATGACACTGTTCAACAAACCACCTGTCTTGGCCTAGCCAAAATCAAAGATTTAAATAAACCGTCTATTCCAAAGCCAACAATGTTTAGCAATAGCTCTGATACGGATGAAGAGATAGACGTAAACCATATATTAAACCAGAACAGAACACATCCTGATTGGAAACAATGGTTAATCTGGCCCACAGATACAAATAACTGTCAAGACAGATTCCTGAATAAAACACAGGGGTTCAAAATGACCAGGCCAGACCCTAGATATCCCCAAAGACATCACCCAGGGATAATAACAACCTACAGTGTGGGCAAATTATGCCTTCAGTGGCTACAAACTTCCACATTGCCTGAAATTAAGCAACACCTAACTTTACTTACTGATGGTGCTGACTTGCGTGATTTCATAATGGGACCACGCAAACAGCGTCAAAAGCGTTTCATAGCAGCCTCTGTATATGCAGCATACAATGAGGCCTGGAAGGTTAATCAAATTGAAACAGCAGAGAGAATACGGGAAATTGACCGTATTAATTTGGAAAAATCACTTTCTGTAGTGGACAATGGGTTAATGACTCTGTCCTCCAGAATTTTTTCATTGGACAGCATTGTGTCTTCAGCAATCGATATATTATCGCAAGACTTACTGTTATTACAACATGGTCAGTCACAATTGCGTTCTATTGTACAGCTTGGCTGGACGTTACAAAATCTGCGTTCAGGCTATGTGCCTTGGCGTTTAATCAACACAACGTCACTATTCCAAATCTTTAACCTTACTGATAGACAAATCGGTATGGCGCAAAAGGGTGCTGATTATACAATCTTGAGCATTGAAAAACTAGAAAGATTACCAATGACAATGTCAGAACGACCTGTCAGTGAATGGATAATCCACTGAATCATAAATATTCCAATCTCAACCTTCAGGTTTCAATACTGCCACAAATATATACAGGCTGGCATGTACGAGAAATTGGGGAAGGGGTACCTTAAAACAACTTGGAACCTGCCCTATTCACATGCATGTGTCAGTAATAAAGGACAGAAAGTGTTTCTTAGTGGCAACAATTGTGCTATGTCACTAAGCGGCACGCTTCTGTGTAACGGAATTAGTTTGCATGGAGCCTGTGAAGGGAATTCATACAACCTTTCATGTCACCAGCAAGGCGCACCTGCAACTGAAATAGAACCATTCTTTCAAAGACTCTATAATGGGAGTTACATTCTTATTGTAGACCGCAAATGTTGTAGTCTTATGCCCGGGACTCCTTATCTAGTCACTACAACTGCGAAGGTCAAGTGCTGTGGACGTTCTTTGTTCCCCAGCTCCTTTCCAGACAGTGAGGCAAGGGCATGGCCCAATTTGAAAATTACTTCTATTCGAATAGATACTTTAAGCAGAATGAAAACAGTGCTTCTTCAGACGCCTACAAGGCTCACGTCATCAAAAGAAACGTATGATCTACAAGTCGCAAGGACGACTGCAGAGATACATACATTATTATCAACTAATTCCCTCGTACACTTCGCGGAAATCCTGAGCGAAATCTTAAATATTTCTGATACCACTGGGGTCTCAAAGGTATTTAAGACAGTATTTTCGATGGCATTAACACCATTCAAAGCCATACTGGGTATTTTTCCAGATTTCGTCCATTCGATTTTTGGCGGACTTCCCCTGATCCTGGGACTAATTGCAGGAATCCTATTCTTAGTCCTTATTTTTCGTTATGGCAACCCATGTCACGGATCAAACTCTCGCGACAATGGAAGAAACAATCCTAGCCATTGGATACCGGGACCGGATATCAAAAATCCTGGGACTCTCCCGGCTTAGAGACCTGAACATGACTTGGTTTCTATCATTTCGACCAATGTGGCAAAGATGTGTTTTACCTGTATTGAGGTGTCTGCTATGCGGAGAAGAATGCGTGTTAGACACCTGTCTGACGCTACAATCGGATGCGCCAGTGGATGCAGATACATTGTTGGTTCCTACGAAGGTTCACGCTTTGTGCTGCCCTCAAAGGCTGCCAATCCTGATGACGGCATTCGTGGAATCTTCACCACTACGATTGAAGAGTAGTGAAGTTCAAGATAAAAGCAGCATCGATCAGGTACGACCTTCTGTCAGCAATGCAAATCAGAATGTCAATGGAGACAATCATGCGCACGAATGCATGGTTACACCTATTTCCGACTTAGTGGAACTTTCCCATGAAGCTGTTGACAGTTTTTTCGAAAGCCTTAATGATATGATGTTCTCTCCAGAACAGAAATAGAGACTTTTGAGCAAGCTCGCACACGGCGTTCCCTGAATTCGGCCTTCAACTTTAAAAATAAAGTCACATGAACAATTTTTCCCACCAGTTCACGGACAGCAATTTTTTAGCAGCCCCAAATTATTTTTTACAAAATTTTCGGGACACTTATCTTCTGCTTAAAGTAAGAAACTATTCCTAGAGAACTAAGATTTCTATTTTTAGATACTTTATAAACTTTAGTTGCCCGCTGGTATGTTCACAAATATTTTATTATGTGATGAAATGGTCTCGAACTTTCTTTCTGTATAGCCATATTAAGAGCCATTTCATGTGTATTTCTCATATACCAAATAAGCAATAATGTCTACAAATGCGTGTTTACTTTAGCGTTTAATTCATAGCTTAAGTGCATACAATATATATGACTGCAATTTTTCAGTATATTTGAAAATTTCAAAATGCATTTATGTATTTTGGGGTGGTGAGGTATACACTATACTCTATAGTATGTTGTACTATGTTATACTATGCATAGATTAGTAAATATGACCATAGTTAGCGTGGAGTGGGTGTCATGTATTCCTATAGGTTCTGAATCGATCCCCCTATTCCTGACCCTATTCTGGTTAAACTAACTATCAAGTTAACTAACAGTCAGCCCATGAGGCAAGAAAAGCCCCCATGATGCAGATACCGTTATCTGACGCAGTCACACTACGGCACAGGAACGTGTTATCTGATTAGGTCATAACGCTTGAGATCTAATTAGACAAGCGACATTCCTCCAGCCCCTGATAAGGCATACGACGTTCTCATAACAAATCAAACCTATGACAACCTGGAAAATCCGTGCGGCCATTGTTTTGATTTCACAGAGAACTGCAGTAAAAGAATGTGCTAACGAGCAAGTCGTATGACATCTTTATTGACGTATCTATGTCCATCCTTACGTCAATCTCGGCACCTTTAAGGTATAAATATTGCCGATCTTGCCCTATGCAAACACACGCGTGGTGACGAGACGGAGCAGCCATACTTGCCGAAGCCCAGAAGCAGAGCAGACCCCGCTGGCAGCAGCCCCGCCTTCCTGACGCGCTGAGAGACGCGCTGCTATCTCCTGCCGAGAGACCCAGCACCGGCGCTTTCGGGCAGCCCTCGCAGGCAGCCTGGAATATCGAGAGCAGAGAAAGAGATACCATTCCTCATTCATCCTAACTTCCAGGTACAGAACTGAATAACCCCTCACAGAGAATTCTTTAGTTATTCACTTGGCAAAAACAAACTTAACTTAAACTGTAACTTTCTATTCCCGCCCACGCATTAGACTTAGGTCAGGTACACGGGGTAGGCGTATTTAGAAACACCAGTTGAGTACGTTTAGTCAAATGTATATGTGTATGTAAATATATTTTAATCATTTTAAACATCATATGGCTCAGAAACCATATCAATGTTTTTACAGTATTATTTTATACTATTGCTTTTAATGTATGCACTTTACTTAACTATAAGTATTGCAATAATATCGATCCATTTCTCTTGTACGAGAAAAGAGACTGATCAATAAATAACACCTTTTTATTGAACACGCCCGTCTCTTCCTTTTCTCTACAATCTGATGAGACTAGGGAATGCACGTACTGACTGAGTAAAATAATTGCCTTGTGCTCACACGACTCTGGAGATACACTCTTGATTAGGGGAGAGCAAAGTTGTCATGTTCTATGGTTGTCAGAAACTAAATCCCTTCTTGTCTAATCAGGGGAGTTAATTCTTTCCTGAACATTCGAGAAAGTTTCTAGCGAACTCTGAGCTACGCTGGCAAACCCAAAACTTAAGTCTAGTATCGACAGTAGTAGACCTAGTTAACGTCTGGCCTAGGCCTTTACTGCTGTAGGTATTATTCCAATGCGCAGAGCCTATTGGGAAGATAGGAACTACACTACAATATTGCTGGAATTTATTCCAAATTAGATGATGAAGATTGTGGCTCTTTTATAGATACATTTCATATATGGATTTTCCAAGAGACATGGGCCCTTATGGAAATTCATAAGCAGGGCCTTACAACTTATAGCGTTAAGGTTATTCCATCAGGAGCCGGTAGACCTTTGCAAGGTCTCATTATTTGGCAGAAAATATCTTTATATTATGCTTTTAAGAGAATCAATATTGCTTCTCCAGATTATTTAGTACTCAAGATATCTCCTAAATTAGGTTCCCCATAGTTATTGAATACAATCTACAGCAGGTTGACCCCTTTTAAAAATCTTTTCAGACCATAAGAATCCTAAATAACTTCATAGAGGGCCTTTGTGCTAATCATAATGTGATCATTGTAGGTGATTTTAATGTATATTTTGATCCCTACACGCCCTTAAGGATTTGTTTAGGGATGAAGACAAATGTTGGGGGATTCCCTCCCACACTGATCAAAGAAAATCACCTGGAATGAATCTAGCTGCACTTCAGATGGTCGGTATTGTGGTCTCACGTGACCTGGGACTGTGTAATGGTTGATTCATATCATGATTCATATGGTACATAGATGTTAGGCCAACATTGCTGAGGGCCAACTGTCATTTTGAAATTGACGAAAAAAGCCTTGGAGGATGGGGTCATTTCGAAACTTGAACATCAGTTTCTTAACAACAAGCATCCGCGAATGCCGACCATTTATACCCTCCCAAAGGTTCATAAAAACTTGGAGGCACCCCCCGGCAGACCGATTATATCGGGATGCGGGTCACTGTTGGAACCACTATGCAAGTATGTGGATGTGTTTTTAAAACGCATTGCCATCTGCATACCCACATCAATAAGGGATACAATGCACACCATCCAGTTGGTCGAAGGACGTCCATATGACCATAATAATTGTTTTCTATCGACAATGGATATTACGTCATTGTACATGAACATCCCCCAACAAGCCGCACTAGAATGTATTGAATGTGTGTTTATTGTCGATTTACTCTCAATTGCTATGTCAAAGAATTTCTTTATGTTTCAGGGTAAATACTATATTCAAACTAAGGGGGTGACTATGGGGGCAAGTTTTGCTCCAAACTTAGCAATTATCTTTATGAGTGAATACGAGAGCACGTATATCCTAAACCAACTTAACCCATACCGGAATAATATCTTACTATGGGCTAGGTATATTGATGACGTCCTTCTCATCTGGGAGGGAGGTGAGACAGGACTAACGGAATTCCATGCATGGCTCAATGGTTGCTCAAACGATATAAAATTTACGATAGACTTCGATACCTCTTCTATCAATTTCTTGGATTTACAGATTAAAAGCCAAGCAGGATTTTTGTACACTAGCTTGTACAGGAAAGGGAGTGAGAGAAACACACTGTTGAGATATACGAGCCATCACCCCCGCAATCTCAGGGATAATTTGCCCTTCGGACAATTCCTGAGGTTGCGGAGCAACTGCTTTAAGAAGGAGGACTATTTGATGAGTCCTCTCTACTGATAGCCAGATTAGGTGAACGTGGCTACCCACTAAGACTATTGAAAAAGGCACGTAAGCGTGCCTGGCATAAGCATCGTGAATATCTGCTAGAAGTGAAACTAAAAACAACTGAGAATAGACTGGTATGTGTTACAACATTTAACACTCACAGCAATGCCATAAAAAAGTGCATAAATAGACATTGGCATTTAATCAGTAAAGAACTAGGGGGAATTGCTCCTCCATTACATGCATTCCGCAAGGGTAGGAATATCAGGGAGCATGTGGTAAAATCACTATTACCTGTTAAGCAGTCAGTAAATCAAACAACCCTTTGGGGCCTTCCGGCTGTAGTTGGTCACACGAAGTGTGGCAATAGTAAGGCCTGCCCTATGGCAATAGAAGCAACTACGTTTACCCATAATGATCATACATATAATTTGAAAGACCACAGCAATTGTAACACCTCAGGGGCAATATATGCCATCCTTTGTCCCTGTGGATATTTGTATATAGGGCAGACCATACCGAAGGTTAAGTGCCGGATACGGCAGCATATGAGTCGTATACGCTGTGGAATCGCTGGCGCACCTTTGGTGGATCATTTCACCAGGTTTGAACACTCTGAAAATAGCCTTAAATGGTGGGTTGTGGAGAAAGTTTCAGCAAACCCACGAGGTGGAGACTTCCACAATACCCTTAACAGAAGGGAATGTAAATGGATATATGCCCTAGACACGGTGAATACTGGTCTAAACGAATTGGAGGAAATTAACAGACAAGTGTCACTCCTGGGGGTTTAAAACACCTGGTTGTATGCCGGCATGATCCCTGAGTACATAATAAATTTGGTTGATAATCATGTATGCACTAATGTCTAAACTGTACTGCTCCCTTGGCAACAGGATTGATAACCATGGTTTAATTCTGTTGTTTGATTTTTCTTCCTTGGTGTAACTTGATGAGGAGACTGTAATGTGTTTACATCAATTTCTATGAATATATGAAAAATGTTTTATTGTAGATTTCACATTTGATGAGGACACTGTAATGTGTTTACAATAATTCCTATGAATATATGTAAACGATTTTATTGTAGGTTGCACGAATGTTATCTATTACAAGTTACTGCTCTGAAATCAAGTTTCAAGTTTCAAGTTTATTTATTTTTATTTGCTTTGGTACTCAACTGAGGACCACAAATATTTTAAACATAAAATTCAGGTTATTTACAACAGTAACATTTCTTGTGCTAATACAATGTTAAAAAAGATTTAAAAAATGTATAAAAGTTATAACAGACAAATTCATTTGGCGGGAATTTACATAGAGTGGTCAGTTCCTTTGCTGAGTTAATCCTACATTTAATGTTTTTGGCTTGCAAGTACCGCTTCCTTGCCGTTACCACCTTTGGATTTAAACAGGCAAACATTAGATGCTTGACATCTTGCTCTCCTCCATTACACAGATTACATTTAGAGTTTTCCTTTAAGTGCCATTTGGCTGTTACAGTTTTGACTGGTAAAACACCGAACCGGAGCAGAACAATCGCTCTCCTGACAGAATGATTTAGGTTGAAAGCAATGTACTGTTGAATTTTCTTGTATGTTATAGTTTCAGTGAAATTCCTATATGTAGATAGTTTAGAGCAATGCAAAAGGTCTAGATCAAAGCTCAGCCTTGAGGTGAAATGTTTCAAAAAGAGTTTAAGTTGGGATGGTCTCCAGGCTAGCAGCAAATCAATATTAATCTCCGCTAGCTTAAAGGCAACTGACATGTTTTTCTCAAAAACGTGTTTGGATGAGTCACAATCAATTGTATCTGTTTTGAGCAGAGATCGAAGAGTTCCTTCCTCGGCGTGCAAGAGATTATATGCCCACCTGATGACATTAGCAATTCCTCGGGAGTAGGAGCTGGTTAATGAGAACTCGAGGCAGAGAGCTTGTACAGGAACGGCCTGTGTTACCTTCATTAGTCTCCGTAATATTTTTCCTTCTTTTAGATCTAGGAAGTTCCACTGGTTTATGGGAATATATTCCAAGGCGATTTGATGGACACATATTTATCTAGGATAGTTTGAAAGATGGCAATATTGTCCGTGACTGAATGCTTTGGTCTGAAGCCAGCTTGATATCGAGGGATCAGTCCAGATGAGAAGGCCCAGTTTTTAAGTTGATCCAGGACTTCCGCCGTGAAGATCTTTCCAGTGGCATCCAGCAAAACAATTTGTCTGTAGTTACCAGGTTGTAGTCTTGATCCCTTTTTATGTATAGGTATGATGATACTCCCCTTCCACGACTTCGGGATTACCCCAGTACTAAGAATATAGTTGAAGAGGGGGGAAAGCATCCTGCTCCACCCTTTTGGATCGATATGGAGGACTTTGAATGGAATTTGATCTGGGCCAGTTGCTCCTGTTGATCTCGCTCTTCTTATGTGTATCTCAATAGAGAGGGGAGTAGATGTTCCAGTGTTTCTGAATTACTAGAGAACTTATAGACCATTTCTGAATTATTGTTTAATTTGTATAGATTAGTGAGATAGGTTTCCCATTCGTTTGGGGGCACAGGAATACTTTGTAATGTTTTTTTCGTGCCCGTTTCTTTGGCGATTATGGTCCAGTAGGCACATTGGTTGTTCTGTTTAGCTGCTATCTGCAGATCCACCCAATTTTGATCTTGGGTTATTCTCTTGTGTTTTTCTTTTTCTCTCCTCCGTTGATTCTTTAGTCAGACCCTCCAGCATTTCGCGATTTCGCAATTTGCAAAAAAATCGCAAAATCGGCTGTTTTGTAAAAATGCCGCGATTTTTTGAAAACTGCCCGCGAAATTTAGGAAATGCGCCCAAAACACTGAAGGCATGCATGTTTACAGTGGCAAGCTCAAAGGGCTTCAGCCCCCCTCCCTCCCCCGGAGTGTTTGTCAGCCCGGGCTGAGACAGCCCCGGGCTGGCGGCCGTCTTGTCTTAAGGCAGCTGCACCCGAGTACTTAACAGGTCATTAAAGACCATTCACTTGTTAACTAGGCTTTGTTCTGTTTTCACCCCTTCGAGCCCCCTGCCCCCCACTCTGCCTATAGCTGTAGGAATTTGACACCCCCTCCTCTCCCCCCTGGAGCTGCCATAAGACAATACGGCCGCCAGCCCGGGGCTGTCTCAGCCCGGGCTGACAAACACTCCGGGGGAGGGAGAGGGGCTGAAGCCCTTTGAGCCTGCCACTGTTTTGCACATACCACAAATAATAGTGGCAATGCACGCACCAATTATTTATCTGACATGTGGAAAGGGGGTAATGGCAAATCATTAAGCATGCATCCTACGAGAATTACAGGGGCAGCTGCTGCCCAGTTTGTATTATTGTGCCACAAAGGTTGATGAAAGCCAGAGATTCCCACCGTTGACAAATCATTTGATAAATGCCCGGATAGTTTTCCTGATAAGCTATTTGACTCATTAGTTTTATTTTATTTTTTATTGAGATTATAAAAGTCATTCCATTTAGAGAAAGTACTTTTAGGCAAAATAAATGTTTGTATTTTGTTTCTAATTAATGACTTCACTGTAGTCAGTAATCTGCATGAAAGATCTGGATTAGACCTACAAGCCGTGTAGGTTGCCTCACGCTGACATTATTGTGCTTTAAATATTGCCAACTGAGCCACTCTTTCTGTTATCAGCCTCAGAAGGTTGAAAGTCAGAGTCAACAATGTATTTTAACTTCTTGACCCCTCTGGTTACTTAGAGATCTTGGGCCTCATTTATGAAAAGTGACGCATCGCTGCGTGAAAACAGTGATGCGTCACTTTTCACTGCGTCCTCCTTGCGACACCAATGATGCGTCATATTTACAGTATGACGCATCATGGCGCAAGGAGTTACAGATATGTCAGTATTTCTGACGTATCTGTAGGCGCAAAAGTTACGCATTGCTGGAGTGTGTCACAAAAGTGACGCAACTCCATCAATGCGTCCTTTCACATGGAGAAAGCCCCATGTGAAAGGGCTTGCGTCAGTCTTACGCCTGCTGTGAGGCAGGCGCAAGATTTTGACGCAATAGCGTCCTAAAAGTGACGCAGTGAAATCTCATAGATTTCACTGCGTCACTATTATGAGGCTTTTTGCGGGGGAACGCCCCCTCTGCATACATTATAACATTATACCTGACGCAGGTATAAAGTAGCGCAGGGGTTTACAAAGTGACGCATCTGCTATAGATGCGTCACTTTGTAAATAGTGCGCAACAGAAGGCATGTTTTACGCTGCAGATGAGACACAAAAAGTGACGCATCGGAAGCGCAAAACTGACGCAAGGCCTCATAAATGAGGCCCCTTGTTCTCCAATGAGATGATGCTTTGTCACACTCTGAACAATTGCATGTTTTTACTCTAAATGGTCGTTGTAACGCAAGTACAAAGACAGTGTAATATGCTGTCACTGCAATCTTGTTTCAGCAGGCATATCACTTCTGGAAGCATGAATGCAGTGTTGTGAGGACTAGCCTTGAAATCCCAAAATACTGTTCCATCACCCAGACAAATGGGCAGTACAACCTGAGAAGAAGGGGTTCATTTTGTGGAGTAAAATGAAGCCTTGTTGCATAAGAGTTTGAAGGCTCTGCCAGCCTCCGGGGACAAGAGATGTACATGCATATGGTATACACATCTCCTGTCCGTACGCGTGCACATCTCCTGTACGCTTGTGCCTTCTCTTGTCTCCCTTCGGGACAGAAAGCAGCAGCAATAAAGTCTCATAGCTTCATGTTGCTAAATAACTCAAAAACAAAGATATCTGTGTTTGTTGTACGAAAAATGGCCAAATAAATGCCGCAAAATTGCCGCTAAATTTCCATATTTGTGCCGCTAAATTTCCTTTTTTGTGCCGCTAAATTTGCTAATCCATGCCGCTATATCCTGGGGGGTCTGTTGTTAATCTCTGCTTGCCTAGATGGTGAAGCTTCTAAGAACTGTGCTCTTATCAGTTTATTTAGCAGCTTTATTCCAGTTTCTGATTTTGGATTTTTGTTTTTAGTCTTTGTAGATCTTGGTTGCGTCAGCTTTTTCTGCAATTTTTGCGTTAGTTCTTTTATGATCAGTTCAAAATTCCTTATTGGGTTTACAGAGTGTGTTGTTTGAAGAAGCTGGTTAATGGCTATAATATTAGTTATCTTATTAAGTGTCGCTGAGTTCCGATAAATCCGCCTTTGGTTTTGATTTACCATGACTGTACTGCGCTTGTACATGATTTGAGTAGGTGAACATGGTAGTATTTTCCACTCTGTAGATAACTGTAGGATAGCGTGATCGCTTCCGTGAACAAAATTTATTTTTAGTTGTAGGGCGGATCCGAACAAGTCTAGACTGGATATCATATAATCCAAAAGTGTGCTGCTATTATTCCCCTGTCTCGTATTCGAAGTGGGTATGTCGCCTTCCACATTCCCGTTTAATATTATTCCATTAGGCGTTGGGAGCGATGCTAGTAGAATTTTTCCACTTTGATCCGCCTTGTTCCCTTTGAGGAATAATGGTGTGGAAATTTCTAACGCCTCTTCTTTATACCAGTTAGACAATTTTTGATATTTCTTTGTTGGAAACTTTTCCATTCAGATCCCCCATGATGAGGAACGATGAATAATCATGCCTTTCAATTATTTGATCTATGTCATCCAGGATCTCTGTCATCATTCCGTCCATTTTTGCTCCAGGCGGGATATATACATTAAAGATTAGTACGTTATTTTGGGAGTCTAAGAGGTTTGTCCTGCACCTAACCTTGATACATTGATAATTATAACAATTCGTAGAGATTATTTCTTGGGCCCAGTCATACTCTTCACTTAGTAAAATTGCAATCCCACCCTTCGCATGCCCCCGCTTGACCCGCAGGGCAGGGATGTCATATATGAAGTATCCCTCCAGATTGAAATTTTGTGTACTCCAGGTTTCTTGTAGGGCCACAATAGCGGGAGAGTTTTTTACTAATTCTGCCATTTTTTCTTTACTTTTTCCCGCTATTTTCCAAGAAGAGATTACTAAGCCTGTGCTAAACTGAAGAGCTAGTGTCCTTCGTTTGTTTGTTACTGTTCAGGGTCTCAGAGATCCAGTCCCATGACTGGTCCCTCTGTGTTGTTTCCTTACTGCGAGTGCTTTTGCTCCAAATTTCCCTTTCGCCATTCTTTACTGAAACAAATAGATTTGCTGCTGATTGATCTAAGGGATAGGTTTTTTTATTTATGGTTTGGTACGTTTTTTGAGAGTATTCGAGCGGATACATCATATTGTAGACTTCATTTTTTAATACTGGAATCAAGTCATAGCCACATTTGTGGAGGATCTCGCTCTCCTTAAGGATAATTCCTGGTAAGGCTGGGGACCAGAATTATACAATTGCAATTTTTGTTTTAGCTTTATCCGGAAACATTACTAGTTTGATCTCATTTTGCGCTAAAAATGTTAGCGACTGGATCTGTTGCAGTAGGTTAATGATTCGGCCGCGATTGAGTGGAGCTTCATCAATAGGGAATAACTCTGTGATTTGTAAGTAGTTGGATCTTATCTCCTCTACTTGGGATTCTTTTCTCTGTGATTCTGGATATCCTACGAGTGTTCCTCTTAAAGTTGCACTTTCCGAGCTGTGTATGAAATCAGTAGCCTTTGGATTTAATGTGGAATATTGGTAAAGATTTTTGCTGTTGGTTTTCACCTGAATCTTCTGGTGCATCATACTCGGTGTCAGGGGCAGTGTTGGTCTTCCTTCATAACCTGGTGAGGCGTTAAGTAGGGGAGTGGTAATCTGTAATTTGATTTTTGTGGCCTTCTTCTTTTTGAATCTTCTTAGCGCCTTTCTCTTTTTTATCTTTCTTTGCCGTTGTTCCTTCTTTGTTTTTTCCGAGTCTTGTACTTCTTCACTAGTTAACTCAGTGTTTGTTTCAGGATCAGGTATTACAGGATTGTTCATGTTTAATTTGGATTTGCTTTGTGCAAATATTGGGAAGTACGTCACAGATTGTTGGTGTGGTTCTAAGTTAGTTTGCTCTTTAAAGAGTTTTCTGAGGGAATATACGGTGATATCACTCTGCTTTCCCACACTTTCGCCAGATGATTTCTTCCCGGTTTGTGTTGCAATTTCTTTTTTCGAGGGAGGCGGCATAGTGTCCTTTTATATTTTTAAGGTGTCACCAGTTATCTCTTGGCATTTGCCACAGATTCCTGTTATTTTTGTTGTTTTTGATGACCGAATTTGTTCTTTCTTCTTTTTTTACTCAACCAGAAATTTTAGAATTCCAATTTGTACGTCAAGTGTTTGATCAGAATTTTCCAATATGTTATCTAAATGGTTGAGGACTGATTCCAGGATATCTTGTAAAACAAACATTGATTTAGAAACTGGAGTGTAATGATTGATCAGGCTGGTGGTTTTAAAGATAGAAAGATCTGGTGAATTTTCGAGATGGCCCTCCATATCTATTGGTTTTTGTGGAGTACTGATCTGTATGTTGTCGATCCTCCTTTGGTGTTTCATTTGAAATATTCCATTCTTGGTGCTGGTATCTGGGGAAATGATGTTGCAGTCCAAAGACTGTTGTATTTTGGAAAGATCCGGTGTTATTGATCCGGTTGCCATTAAATCTGAGGTTGAGTCCACTTGTTCCATAAAGGTATTTTTTTCCCCTGCTTCTGGGATTATTTGGGTGCCGTTTCCAACTTCTGTGACACCTACTGTTTCCGAGTTTGCCTGTGTTCTTTTACTATATGGTCCTGGTCATCTGGGTTTGCTTTTGCGAAATACTTTCTGATTCCAGGGGTTGCTATTGTCTTTCCATTTCTTACTGCCTTATTGGTGCTCTTCCTGATTGCGTCGTCCGTTCCCATTCTTTTCATGAAGTTGGTTCTGGATCTGAGCTTCTTATAAGCCATTGCACTATTTTAAGTCAGTTAGAGGTGACAGGTTGTTGTCCAGAGGTCCAGGCGGGGCGGAGACTATATATATTTTCCCCTTCTATTCTCTGCTTTTGACCCACGATAGAAGTGCCTGCTTCCAATAAACACAGTCGGGTAGTTAGACTTCGGGGCCAATGCCTGGCGCGCCGCTCATGCAACGTAGGCACCAGCGCCCAGATCCAATTCCCCAAGTTCGTTCCTATAGGATTATGCAGTTTTTTGGGGCCTGCTCTGGACTCCTCGCCACTTCCACTTAAAGCAAGGGGACTGACTTAAAGGAATGCTTTCTGGTGAGTTATTACTATGTATAAAGAGTGGTCAGGCGAAGAGGTAATACGACTAGTTGGCTCACCTTAGTTCTCTTGCTGTACTTTACTGGAGCATCCCACTCGTTGCAGTGGCACCGCAGCTCTTGCCTCCTTGCCCAGGAGAGTACTGTAATGCCGGTCTATTCGATATGGTCCTCCATGTTGCAAGCTCCAAACACCGTAACACCAGAGCACCCGGCTCGCACACCTCCTATGCCAGTGCTGGTGCAGTAAGGTCGGCTGCCAGAGATGCAGAGGGAGCAGGAGTGCAAGAGGGGTCCTCCTGTCTTTAAACAATGCTGGCCGCTGCTGCCGCCCGCCGCCTTCTATTCACCTCTGCGGCGGCGGTAACAGCCTCTCAAAAATGCAGGGAGTACGGGCGGGGTCCTCTGTGTTGAAGTCTTGCCGGTGCCGGTGCCGCTGCACGCCACCTTCTCTTCACCACGGCGGCAGCAACAGCTGCGAGTTAATCGGTTTCGCTCGGAGATGCGGAGAGGGGGTGCGGGAGGAATCTTCTGTGCCGAATCTGATGTCTGCCTGCCGGTACTTGCCGCTCCCACAGCCCGCCGCCGTCTCTTCAACTCGGTGGTGGCGGCGGTGGCACCACGGATTTTTCTGCGTTTTTTTTCAGCTTCTCGGCTCCTTTAGAGTTCGGCTCTGCTCCTCCATACTGCTGCACCCTCCGCTCCTGCTCTCCTGCTCTGCAATCAAGTAGTATAACATCATAAATGAATTACACTTCACCTACAAGGTAGTGTGACACTAATGGATTAATGTTTACCACTCTTGTATAATGTTCCAATTTGCCCTATTACAAGATGGTTGTTGCCTTGAACAATTGTGTTCCCTTCAGGCACCTTCTGTAAATGTTCGAATTGTCCCTATCTAAGATGGCGCCCGCGACTTTAGCAAGGCGGCCTTAAACAGGTCATGGTCTGTTTTCGTTTTTTTCGTGGGTTACTCACTGTTTTGAATTAGGAATGGTCCTTAATTGAGTACCGCTTCTAAAATTTAATAAATGAGACGTCAGACAATGAATGAATATTATTTGGACATATAGTCCTTCGTCCATGTTTACCACCTAACCATAGAGAACCCAGCTGAGGCTGAGGTATCTGGTGTCACCTTCCGACACGCGGACGATTTCGAAAACTTTTGCGAACTTGGGAATTTGGAGTACTGGCAACATAGTCAGCAGGGTTAGACAGCCCGGTCGTGTTTTTCGGATGTTGCTGGTATCATGTGAGCTGTTAGTCGGCTGACTATGTGAACCCCTTTTTTAAAGAGTCATCAATTCTCTTTTTATACAGCTTCCTGATAGGTGCGCGACAGGAGCATTTTCACAATTGATCTATCAATTTTAAGGTAACATGCCTCATGCACTGTGACCGCTAAGTGTTTAAAATAATTACCTGTTTGGTCAACCTTAAATCACCCCCCCTCCCTTTTTCTTTGAAAACAGTTTCCCGATCCATGAGTCCTGGATATGTCCGAATGAAATAATTTCAGCATAGGACACTGGATGATACCTTGATAGATGATTGAATCACCCTCTCAGAAAAAGGTAATTTAATGGACAGACCCTTGTGATGATTCGGCACAAACGGTTCAATAGTACTAGTGGTCCACATTCTGCATTGTTATGTTTTGCTGGAGTTAATTCTACTTGGCTGATTCGAAGATACACTGTTTTGGCCTTACACCCTTGGGTAAGCACACTGCCCTTTTGGGGTTTTTAATTGCTTTACTATATATCACTACAACAGGGTAATCTCCTTTCATTCTTCATAAGGTCATCTTTAACCCTTGGTTGCCCGACCTTTTGTCCTGAGGAAGACTCGCACGGTCCAGGTCTAACTTACCGGATGACCATAAGTAGAGTCGAAACGGCGACGATATCTTTCCTACCTAGGATCCACATTTGCGATATAAAAGTGCACACAACTGACATGGTTGTCTGTGTTTAATTTATACTGACATCGGTTGTTTTTGAGTATTACTTTGTGGACAAGGTTTTTTGACACGGAAAATTGTGAGACCGTGATTACAGAATTTAAATGTGAATACTTTTGTCTATCCATTATCTTGAATTCCCTTCTTTTCCTTGCTCACTGTACACACCTTTGATCACTTCTTTTGTGCACGCTATTTTGGGCAACTTTTTACTCTAAAAAGAAAAAAATACATTTTTGTAGATCTTCATCCACTTGTGTAGAGACAATGAATTAAATATTGTACTCTGAGAGACAATGAATTAAATATTGTACTCTGAAATGATACACTGTTGTTGTAGTGATATTCCTTGTTTAGGTGAAATAACTGAGTCCATATATGTGTTGGAGCGGATTCTGTAGGAACGCCCAGGAACATTCTTACTGTATGAACATATACTGATTGAATCAGGCAAAAAAGAAATAGGTTCTGGACCATTGTTTATTCTTATAGCCAACTGTAAAAGCCACATCAATTATGTGAGAAGTTAGCCTGGCATATGATGTCCACTAGTTCTAGTGGGCACCTTGCACCAGTCTAATCGACCGTATTGATGCTGGTTGTAAAGTCAACCTTATAGAAAGCTATCCTAGTGGTAGCATGGACCAGCAGTCGTCAGGCTAAGACTGAGAGGTGAGTTAAGCAAGTTGTTTTACCACTTATAATCCCTTGAATACCAAATGAAAGCACACCACACAAGGTATATATCAAATATATATGTATTTATTCTAAACACAACCACACTAAACTCTAGATGAGGTAAAAGTACAATACAAGGTACTTAATTAATTGGCATACGATATGTTGCACAGTATACGTTTCCCCTAGGGGCCTCACAAACCATATACTAAAATAGTGGTATAAGAACCATGAGAGGATTAGAAAGCAGGCCTAGGGCCTGGGGAATCGCTGGGGCTAGTCTAAACAACCAAAGGTTACGATTCAGGAGGCCCACAGGAGACGCGTGCAGTGACTAAACACAGCCAAAGTTATAGTTTAAGGGCACAAAGGAGTGACCTACGATTGAGCCCTTGTAGACTAGGACACTAGGCGAGTCAATACCCACGGGAGCACCGGAGTACTCGAGTTACCCCACCCAGGGAAACCGGGTGCATAGGTGTCTTTTCGTGTCGGGTTTCGTCGTCGATTCCAATGGAGAGCTGGGAAGAAGTGCTGCAGGCGACCAGAGGAAAGTGTCCAGATGGATCCAAGGATGTATCGAAGATCTGAAGAACATGAAAGCAGAACGGAGAGAGTCTGGGTCACAGGCCAGTGACTAGGAAGGAACCAGGCGATGTCGGTAGTTTCCAGGTGAAGAAGTGAAGCTTGTTTCTGAAGCCATGAGGACCAGGAGGCGTCGATGACAACCAGGAGTTGGATTCGAGCTGTCCCATGAAGGATCTAGTTGATTGCAGTATCGGTATCTGGATTGGACCCAACAAGCCTTGGCAAATCCAATCCACGTAGTAGATGAAGATTGGCTTCGGTGCAGACCAGCAAGGTCTGGGGAACTTCTCCTTTAGGAAGAAGTTGGAGCAAGCCTGGAGCAACTAGGAAAGCAGTTTCCTTGTAAAGAAAAGTCTTCCAGGGGCTCATTAGCCAATGGGCAAGAAACCATGAAGATGCGTCAAGCTGAAATGCAGGAGCGGGCCCCATGGGATACTCATGGAGTGTGGGGATCTGAGCATCAGTGCAAATGTTGCTTGGGGATGGGGCTTCAAGCAGCCCAAAGCATGAATTGCAAATACTTCGGGAAGTGAGTGCAGCTTGCAAAATGCAGGATGTCCAGGGGTTCCGGTCCCATGGCTCTCGTGTCTGCCATGGGTCTCAGCTTTGCTGGGAACATCGAGCAACATCAGAGATGTCTGGAAGTCCATGTCCTGTGTCAAAGAGAGTCTTTGGGATCCAGCGGGAGCCGCAACAATGCAGACTGGCAAGATGCTTCTTGGTGCCTGTTTGAACAGGGTGGTCACTCCTTGACCACAAGGGAGATGTCTTACGTCTTACAGTCAAAATGGAACTTCAAAGGTCCAGTATATATGTTTCAAAGTTTCATCCAGGGTAATCTAAAGTCCTAGGGACACAGCTCCTATACTTATACTAAGTTTTGGGGCTGGACAACCTGAAAAGTCCCTCCTATGGGTGGACCCGGGGAGCGGGTGGTTACACACCTACCCCTTTGTCCAGTTTCACACCAGAGCGAGGCTGGAGTGCCCCAGCAACTGGTTTGAACTAGCCTATGCATAGAGCACCTTGTGTGTCCCAGGCAGTGTCTCGAAAATGCATTATGAATACAGCCCTCCCTGCCCTAATACACTAAAACCTGTCTGGGGAGGTGACAGCACCTCCCTGGGCAGGAAACCTATTGTCCAAGCCTCCCCTGCCAGAGTTTCGTCCAGCAGCAGGAGGTCAGACTTGTGTCTGTGGCAGCAGGATCCATTTTGTGATGCTGAGGCTCTGTTTAACTTTAACCGGGTATACCAGTAACTACATGTCTTCTCCCTCCAGAAGAGTGGAATGCTACCCCCACCACCAGGACTGGCGGGGGTAGTATTCCAAAGTGTTTGACACCTTACACAACATGTTTTGAAAGAGCCAAACCAAAGTTAGCATTAACCCCGAGGATTATAATGCACTTAAGAGTATATGGTATGGCAATATCATGGAACAGCTACAAGGAAATGGTCCGAAAGCTGCAGAAGGGCTCAGCTCAGGCTAGGGCACCCTCTCACATAAAACCAAGCACTCTGCCTCCAGGATTGTTAAACGCCTGCTAAAGGAGTGACTTATAGGTTACTATGTGTCTATATATAAGGTAGATATAGATCTACTACATCTAAGTAAGGGGTGATTACGCCACCATACCCAGGCTGTGTGAAGAGCCCTGTGGTGTCAGTTTGGAACCCAACCAGGGGTGGTACAATACATACTGCAGCCCCTGGAGGGCCTTGGATGCCCCTATGCCCTGGGTACCTATGGTACCCTATACAGGGACTCACAAGGGTGACCCAGTAACCAATCTGGTATGTACCTAAAGTACATGGAATAAAATTAGAGAGAGAACAGCTGGGCTGTGCGCCTGATTAGCAGGACCACAGCCACACTAAAGTCGAAAAACCAGAAAATCACAGCAAAAAGTGGGGGTCACCATAGGAAGCAGACCCTACTCTCCTACACCCCCCCCAATGCAGGGACATTAAACTAACCTTGACCAGTTGAGTCTTCATGTTCTATGTGGAAATATTTGGAGAGTCCAGCTGCATTGGCATGGTCACTCCCAGGTCTATGTTCCACTGTAAAGTCCATCCCCTGTAGGGAAATGGACCACCTGAGTAGTTTGGGATTGTCACCCTTCATCTGATTTAGCCACAAGAGGGGCTTATGGTCTGTCTGAATCTTGAAGTGAGTACCAAACAAGTACGGCCTGAAATTCTTCAGTGCCTAAACCACAGCAAAGGCCTCCCTCTCAATAGCTGTCCAACGTTTCTCTCTAGCGGTCAGCCTTCGGCTACTGGCTGGTCTTGACCATCTTTATTCAATTGTGAAAGCACAGCCCCCACTCGCAACTCTGAAGCATCTGTTTGAACAATGAACAATTTGGAGTAGTCTGGACTTTGCAAAATTGGTGCAGTACACATGGCCTGCTTCAGGTCATCAAATGCCTTTTGACAGCTTACTGTCTAATGAACTTTCTTTGGCATTTTCTTGGAAGTTAAGTGATTAAGGGGTGTCACAATGGAACCATACCCCTTGACAAATTTCTTGCAATACCCAGTCAGGCCCAAGAATGCTCTGACCTGAGTATGGTTGGTTCGAGCAGTCCAGTCCATTATGGTCTGGATTTTGCTCTGCAATGGTTGAACCTGGCCTCCACCTACAAGGTGGCCCAGGTACAAAACCTGACTCTTCCCTATCTGGCACTTGGTAGCCTTGATAGTTAGGCCTGCCTTTTGCAGGGCCTCCAAAACATTCTTCAGGTGGATCAGGTGATCTTCCCAGGTGGAGCTAAAGTCATCCAGACCTGTGAGGACTTGGTTCACCAACCTTTGGAAAGTGGCAGGTGCATTTTTCAGACCAAAGGACATTACTACAAATTGATAGTGCCCACCAGGGGTTGAAAATGCTGTCTTTGGCTTTGCAGCATCAGCTAGCCTGATCTGCCAGTTGCCAGCTATCAGGTCAAATGTGCTCAAAAACGTGGCAGATGCCAATCTGTCTATGAGCTCATCTGCCCTGGGTATTGGATGGACATTTGTCCTAGTGACAGCATTGAGACCTCTGTAATCCACACAATTCAATTCATGAAGCTTAATTCGGTACATACAAGATGACCATAAAAGCACAACACATGTAATAAAAACAGATAAAACATTATTACACTTAAGAGTTAGAACACATGATACTTAAAATAACATACTTTTACGTGCCCTAATAGACTGGTTTAAAAAAGTAGCAGCAAAAAACAGATATCAGCAGGTTCCAGATTAAATAACAGACTCATAGCCTGATACACAGTACATACACCATGTTTAACAAACAGGGGCTTCAAGTAGGCAATCCTAAAATTCATATACAATTTGCAGATCAATAAAAAGTGCAAGGTGCTTTGTTTGGTGATGCCGTCACACTGGCACGGCCCAGTTGGATGTTTTTTAATACTCGGCTGGACCACTAAATGGTGTGCTACTCCAAACCTCAGTCTTGTTAGCACAAACTTATGGGAAGGTCTTGTCACCAAGCTTAAATATTGGGGGAAACCTTCATTGATTTCATATTTGCTATAGAACATGACTGTGGACAGGAATGCATTTGTTAACCCCCGTTTCCCTTCCTGATGCGCCATAAAAGTTGCTTTCAGCTCTGCTTTTGGGATCATAGAAGCGGCACCCGGATAAGTCAGTACATTTAAATTAAATATTTCTAAGAAACAGTCAGCTACATATCTTAACCAAGGGATATTACGATATTTATCCAAAGATAAACAGTCCTCAATAACTGATCTATTAAACAACTTCTCATCCTGAAGCCAAATTGACCGCCAAATCATAAGTGGGCTCAGGGATAAGACATCAGCTAGGTAGTTAAAATCCAGTTCCCGGTGTATCAACTCAGTAGGAGCAGAGGTCGGTAGGCATAAACGCTTTTTTAGGAAGGTATTTTCCTCCACCTGTAGCTTATGGTCATAAGTATGTCCCCATACTCCCGCTCCATACATAGCAATGGTGACACATCTAGCTTGATAGATATGGAGCATGTCCTTAGTACGTCTATCCCCGATTTTTACCACAAATCTAAAAACACCATGTGCATTTTTAGCCATTTTATTGCTAATATTCGTGAATTCGTTAGTCCACTTCCTGTCCTTTGAGAAAGTAATGCCAAGGTAACAGAATTTACCTACATCTTGCACCTTATTGCCCTCAATAAAAAAGAAGCTTTATTTCTGTGTCCATAGACCATGGTATGCGTTTTCCCCTTGTTAATGGACAGTTTCCTATCCCTAATGAAGGTAGAAAAACTGTCCATCAGACGCTGTAGTCCTATAGGAGTTCTAGAGAGCAGGACAGTGTCATCAGCATACAATAACACTGGGACAGAAACGCCTTTAATCGTGGGTGCATCTGCGTTTACAGTTTTTAAAATAGTATCTACTACGTTAATAAACAGTATAAAACGAAGGGCGGCTAGTACACACCCCTTCCTTATCCCACGCTTAACACTGATTTGAGGAGTGCATTCACCTTTAGTGCCATAGCGCACACAGGTTTCTAACTTTCTGTATAACCTAGCAAAAAAGAAGATTATACCCTCCGGCGCTCCAAGCTGTAACAATGTTGGCCATAACATTGAATGGTCCACCATATCAAAGGCACTACTTTGATCGGCGAAGCAAAGATATAATGAGCCCTCCTTTGCTTCAGTATATTTACCAATCAGTAGTTCAAGGTTAATACAATGGTCAAGTGTACCCCTTCCCTTCCTAAATCCATACTGGCTGTCTGCCAGAATGCCTTCTTGCTAAACCCACTGTTCTAATCGAACCAACATGACTCGGCTCATGATCTTAACTGACGAGTCAAGAAGAGAGATTGGGCGATAATTCTTTGCATCTGCCCGACTGCCCTTTTTAAATATTGGGATTATAATGGATTCGCCCCATGTATTTGGCGCCTCTGCACAAACACAGCGGCATTAAACACTTTGGTCAACACAGGGCTCCACATCTTTGGGGCGGCTTTGTATACATCAATCGGCACCCCGTCGGGTCCCTGAGCCTTGCCCCCCTTACTAGCTCCTATACCAGAATCAACCTCTTGAACAGTAATGTCCAGTGAAATAACAGGCCAGTCATAAATGCTACTAGCATCATTATTAACAGAACCAAAAATCAGAGAGAAGTGGGTAACCCAACCCTCACTAGAGACATTAGAAGTTAATCCGTGTATATTATCCTCTTTGAGGAAGGCTGAGTTTACTGTTTCCCAAAACAGGTTGTTATCAGATAGCTCTGCGGCCTGGTTGAGTGAATCCCAGGCCTGCTGCTGTAATTCTCAATTTTCTCCTTTTCAGAGCATGCTTGTAGTCTGACCTTATTTTGATGATATGGTCTGTGTCCCTAGGCTTTTTTGCAAGAGCCTGTTTTAACTTATTTAATAGACTAGTACAGGCCTGGTCAAACCATCCCCGGCCATTTCTACAATTGGCATTTTTAGGTTTAGTGAACCTAGCATTAATAGATTTATTGATAGAATTAAAAGCAGCTAAAACCCGCTCGTTGTCGGTGCCGTGATCCAATATGATGGTAATATCCGTCAGGCTCTCACCGACAATGGAGTTTAGTAATTCACTAGCTTTCTCCCCTACCCATCTAAGCCTTACACCATTTGGTCTATAAGGCTCCACGTTAGTAAGTACAATACCTACTTTGACTGTGCTACTCCCCCATAAGGTACAATCCAGGACTTTATAATTGTGGTCGCTTAAAGAGCTGACCTCTATCTTAGGAGAAACACAGTGAGAGGTGATGTTAGATGAAACAATCACGTGGTCTATAACAGAACTACTCTGCCTGTTTTTAAAAGTAGGGATTGTCTGACCAGATTCTTCTTTAACAAAGTCCAAACTTTCCAGGTCATGACATCCCATGAACTTATTCAGTATTTCGCCATAACTGTTATGTCTAAAATGTAAATCATCCACGCCATCATTATTAAGGACCCCACAAACTTTTTGGCTAGACAGTTCACAAAAAGGTAGATTAAAATCGCCCACCCAGATAAAATCAAAAACAACATTAAATTCAGTAATGAAATTATCAATAGCGCTGGCCAAATTATGGACTACAGTCGACCTGGAATTATCAAACAAATTATTATAATAATTAACCAGTAGTACAATACGTCCCCGGTCCGCAATTAGCCAGAGGATCTGTACATGCGCTCCCACACACCAATACCTTTTCACTGTAATCTGTCGCCTGATAGAGACTAAAATCAGGAGACCCCCCTTGGCTCTCCCCGAGGTAGAACCTTGTGTCAACAAACTGTACGAGACATAACCATCATAATTTACTTCCTCCCTGGACCAAGTTTCCTGAAAGCAGAGTATCTCATAGCTGTTAATAAAGTCGTTCAAACCCAAAACGTTCCCCTTGGACTTAAGTCCAGCAAGATTCCAACTTACAATTTTAATAACATTGGTTTGCGTTATAGTATGGACAGCACTATCCCCCGCCATTGCATTCCCCATTAATATACCCCCACATCTGTTGATCTCATAGCGTTCCCCCGGCTGAATTTGCTCCAGATCTAGATGTATGTTATTTAATTCAATCTCTGGGCTTACTGAAATTGCCACTGCAGATACCCACGCCCCTCGGCAAGTCAGTCGCTAGAATCCAACGAGCTTAGGGCTTGGTATCTATTCTGCATGGGAATTTCAAAGCCAGGGTGTTGTACAGGTAAATGGGGACTATAGTGTCTTCTTCTATCATTATTGGGGGATACGTTAATAAATTGGCTATAAAAATACCCTAATGGGCGTACGCAAACACTATTCTCAGCATAGGCTAGTGAAGCTGCTCTTAGCAAGACGGTAGCTACATGTTGGGGATGTTTAAAATTTACTATAACGCAATCGCCCCTACAGGTCTTTCTAGACTGACCTATCCAATTTGCCCTTCTCATAGATAGGATTTGGTCTAAAAAAATTATCGGAAAGCCACATTGCTTATTCAGCCACGAAACTGTCTTATTTTTAAGTGAATTGTGGGTTTCCTGTTGGGGCTGGGTTGAATGACTTTCCAGGGGGGGGATGTTTGTCAAGACAACCACATATGGGGCACAGTCAGGTGGCAGGTTGGTGGAGTCATTATTCCTTCTTTCTCTTACAGTAGGAATACTCTCTCGAGCTACAGTACTCTGCTTATTTGGACAGATTAATGGAATCGGGTCAGGCATAACACGTTCAGTTTCAGTTAGTCTATTACTAGGTGGCTTGGATACATCTTTAGGAATGCCCTGATTTATTTCCACTATACCCTTAGCACCACATTTAGGTATTTCAGTCCGTGTCAGATGTGTCTCCATAAGGTCTCCTAGTCTTTTAACTTCAGCAGAAATGGTATCAAGTTTGGACACTAGGGGTTTAATGAGCTCTTCTAGCTTTGCATCAATGATACTGGCTAGAAGGTTTAATTGATCAACATTAATGTTACATGAGCCTTTACTTCCTACCGGCTCAGATTCCCCCGGTGGGCGTTTTGGAGGTGTCTCTAGTCTTTTTCTACTACGGTTTTCTCCTTGTTTGGCTTGGGTCATCCTACATGCCTTTACAGCCATGGATGTTCTAGGGGGGGATAAACACTGGTCCTTTATGCCGTTGTTTGAGGTATCGTGAGTATCATTATTTGATATGGCTGAGATGTCCTGAACATTTTCCGCATGAACTAGAACGTCCACAGATACCACCGCCTGGTTCCCCGTGCCACAGCTATCTGATAGTGTTGGTGCATCCGCTAGGATAGGTGAAATTGGGGTAGTACCAGGGGAACTCCCCCGCCCTAATGAGGCTCTTTTATCACTATTAATTTTATTAACCATTTTCACCAAATAGCTATCTAATGTGGCTACAGTAGTGGGAGTCTTATCAGCTTTATGTTTAGACATGGTTGATATTTATGATTAAAACCACAAAGTTATTTATCTAAAATGGAATAAAGGCAATCATGAATTACCAGAGACTTATAAACTATACTCTGCTTACTCTCCTGTAGGCACAGTATTTTACATATCTTACGAAAAAATGAAGGTCCAACAAATGAATTAATATAATAAAAGTCTCACTTCCAGGGGATCAGTGTCAACAACGAGGACCAATATCTGTTGCCCAGCCCGGCCTCGTTCGGCCCCGGATGGCCACCGACGGCCCGCCCTTTGCCCGGGCTTCGCCCGTGCGCGTCCCGCGATGCGAGGTCCCCCGCTGGTTATGAGCGTCTCCGGGTGCGGACAGGGCGTCGGCGGCTTCCTGCCGCTAATGCTGCTGGGACCTGTAGTCCCCCCCAAACAGCGGCCGCGCCAGGTGTCAGGAGGCTTGCGGCACCGGGGGGAGACCGGCCCGAGTGCAGGGAACTGGATGCACGGAGCTCAACACGGAGCTAAGCAGTGCTCCACAGTGCGCCAACAAAAAAGAAGGATTCAGGAGCACCAGCCCCGCAGGTAATGGCAGCGTCAGATAGTGTAATCCACACAAAACCTCATTTCTCTCTTACCATCTTGGGTGTGAGGTTTAGGCACAAGGACTACTGGACTGGCCCAAGGGCTCTCTGAGGGTTCAATGACTCCCAATTCCAACATCTTTTGAACCTCTTTCCTGATACAGTCCCTGACATGATCAGGTTGCCTGTAAATTTTACTTTTAACAGGCAGACTGTCCCCATTGTCCACTTCATGAGTGCACCAGGTCATCTGACTTGGAGTCAGTGAAAACATATGTCTGTATGACTGCAAAACTTGTCTATAGTCATTCTGCTGTTGGTCAGCGAGGCTGTCTGCCAAGACTACACCATCAACTGAACCATCATCAGGGTTCTGAGAGAGCAGGTCGGGGAGAGGGTCACTCTCTTCCTCCTGTCCTTCATCAGTGGCCATAAGCAAGCCCATGTCCGCCCTGTCAACATATGAGTTCAATCTGTTGACATGAAGCACCTTGTGGGGGCTCCTGGGAGTTCCAAGATGAACCAAGTAGGTGACTTCTCCCTTCTGTTCAACAATAGTGTGGGGTCCAGACCATTTGTCTTGGAGTGCTGCAGAAACCACTGGCTCCAACACCCACACTTTCTGTCCTGGCTGGTAAGCAGTCAGTACAGCCTTTGGTCATGCCAGGCTTTTTCTAATTCCTGGATTGCCCCAAGGTTTTGGGATGCCTTTTTCATACACTCAGAAAAGAAAAACCAAAGGTGATGATGGACGGAGCGTTGACAATACAAACACTCACCCCCAGTCAACTGATCTGGGTTTAATCCATCACCGTTCTTTAGCTCACTCCGCCACCCCAGTTCAGACATGGCCATATGCAAATCAGTCTGACCCTGTGCCTCATGGGAACAGTCCAGCCCGAACTGCCAGGCCATGTCTTCCCTGGACCGGAATCAAACTTCCCAGGACCGGTTTCTGGCATTACAGCCGTCTTCAGCCGTGCTTGCTTGACTCCAGTGGCAAAATGAGCAAGGGACTCCCGTCTAAGCATACCCTGCCAACGTAGGGCGAACAAAGAAAAACCAAAAGTGATGATGGACGGAGCGTTGACAATACAAATACTCACCCCCAGTCAACTGATCTGGGTTTAATCCATCACCTTGCTCACTTTGCCACTGGATTCAAGCAAGCTGGGCTGAAGAAGGCTGAAATGCCAGAAACCGGTTCTCGGTAGCTTGTTTCCGGTCCAGGGAAGGCATGGCTTGGCAGTTCAAGCTGGACTGTTCCCATGAGGCACAGGGTCAGACTGATTTGCATATGGCCATGTCTGAACTGGGTTGGCAGAGTGGGCTAAAGAACGGTGATGGACTAAACCCAGATTAGGTGACTGGGGGTGAGTGCTTGTATTGTCAACGCTCCGTCCATCATTTCCTTTGGTTTTTCCTTTTTCAAATACTCAGCCATCCTGGAGCGGAGACCAAGTACATAGTCCACAATGTCTTGTTTGGGAAGTTTGAGAGGTAACTCCCATCTTTCCTTCACCGGACAAAGGGGTCCTCTTACAGGATGTCCAAATAAAAGTTCAAAAGGGCTGTAGCCAAACCCCTTCTGTGGGACGTCTCTATAAGCAAACAAAAGGCAGGGCAGTAGGATATCCCATCTCCGCCTTAACTTTTCAGGAAGACCCTTAATCATGCCCTTTAAGATCTTGTTAAATCTCTCAACTAAACCATTGCATTGTGGATGATAGGGTGTGGTGAACTTATAGTTCACTTGAAAAGATTCGGCCAGGGAGATCCTTGTACCGAAGAATGTACGCACTATTTATTTGGAACTATTCTCGTTCCTTCATATACTTGTACCGATTTTTTCTTCCAAATAAATCCAAATTCAAAGATGTGATTTTGAGGTTTTTATTCCATTAATATGTATGCTTCTCAATTTGCAATTTTTGCAATCATTCAAATTCCGTTTTTGTTAACAAATAATCAATTCATCTATGACAAAACCCAATGCATTTCGAGTCCTTTCGATGGACTCTTCCTCAGGGGTCTAGAAAAATAAACGGAAAAACAAGACTAATCAGTCTTATACTGTGAAAGACAGTTCTGCATAATCATGTCAATTTTTGCTCAATAAAGTATAAAAAAACATGCATTGATTTGCTATGATAGTAGGTTACATAATCTCATTTAACATAATTCAAATTCATAATGCCCCAAAATTCGGTGGAGTTATAGTTCACTCCACACTCCTTCCACATTGCAGTTAGGTAACTAGACATGAAGTTTGCACCTCTGTCTGATACAACATCCTTAGGGAAGCCCACTCTTGAGAAATCTCCCAGGAGGGCTCTTGCCACAATAGGAGCTGTTGTGGTCCTAAGTGGAATAGCTTCTGGGTATCTGGTGGCATGATCCACTACCACCAGAATAAACCTGTGCCCAGATGCTGTTTGGGGATCCATTGGTCCAACAATGTCAATCCCTACTCTTTCAAAGGGAATCCCCACCACAGGTAGTGGTATAAGGGGGGGCTTTGTAGTGCCACCTGATTTGCCACTGGCTTGGCAGGTGAAATAGGAATGACAACACTCCTTGGTGTCTTCTGACATGTGGGGCCAGTGAAAGTGTGGGACAAGCCTGTCCCAAGTCTTGTTCTGGCCAAGATGTCCTGCTAAGGGAATATCATGGGCTAGTGTTTAAAAGGTAGCCCCTGAATGACAAAGGTTTGACCAAACTCCTGGAAGCACCAGGCTTGGGGTCTCTACCCTCTGAATACAGGAGCCCTTCATCCCAATAAACTTTATGGGTACCACTAGCATTCCCAGCAGCCTCAGCAGCAGCTTGCTGTCTGAGGGGGTTCAAGAGAAGGGCAGTCCAACTGCGCGTGCCTCAGATCTGACCTGGAAGGACCCCCTGTCCTAAGAAACTCAACCTGATCAGGCTCAAGTTCTTCTAGGACAGTTCATTCTTCAGGCTCACAATAAGCTTCCTCAGAAGGCTGATCCTCATGATCCTCATTCTGAGGCAGGGGGGAAGGCTAAGCATTTACCCTACTTCCCCTTGTCCTGGTAGGCAACTGGTCCATTATTCCAGAATCCAATGCCAGTTCAGTGTTGCAATTTTTGACCTGTGACCTAGTCACAACAAGCAATTGTGCTGAAATGCCTAACATTCCTGCATGTGTCCTATACTCCTAGCCCAAGCGGAAGTCTCCAGGTCATTGCCAAGCACCCATTCTACAGGGAGGTCTGAGCTAACAACAACCTTCTTTAGGCCAGTTATGCCTCCCCAGGAGAAATTAACAACTGCCATACTGTGTGTGGTAGTGACATTGCTAGCATTGGTCACTAGGTAATTATCACCTAGTATGATCTGTCCGGGGTCCACAAAGCTGGGTGTCACCATTGTGACACTAGCACAAGTGTCCCTGTAGGCCTGAGCCACTTTATCATTAATCAAAGGAGTTTGTCGGAACTTGCCCAAGTTATTGGGACTCACAGTAGAGGACATGGCTATGTCCCCATCACAGATCAAAACAGCTTGCGTTGGTATTCTGACTAGGCCAGAATCCATCTCAGTACCCAGGGCTAACCCTACTACACCCTTCTGTTTAGGACCACCACTTGGAGCTGAACAAGGGGGAACAGTTGGTGGCTGGAGCTGTCTCCTTCTTGGTGCACTCACTGGTCCAGTGAGAATTTACTTTACACACTTTGCCCCATGGTTTCTTAGGACCTTCTTTCTTTTTGGATTGTTGTGTAGAAGCTTTTTGGGGACCTTGAGAAGGCTTCTGGTCTTTTGCTTTCTCCCCACCCTTTTGGTCTTGCTTCTTCTGATCACCACCTTGGTTCTGTACCTTCTGCTTCACTCTGGTTCTGACCCATTTATCTGCCCTCTTACCCAATTCTTGTGGAGAGGTCAAATCAGAGTCAACCAAGTGCTGATGCAATAACTGGTTCTGACAATTATTAAGAATCTGTTCTCTCATTATAAGGTTATTCAATCCTGTATAGTCACTTACTTTACTGCCCAGTAACCAACCTTCCAGAGCCTTAGTAGCACATTCTACAAAGTCAGTCCAGTCCTGCGTCTGTGTCTCCTGGGTCTCTCTGAACAGCAACCTGTACTGGTCAGTGGTTAAGCCAAACCCATCTATCAGAGCACTCTTCATGACATAGTAGTTGTCAGCATCCTCTTCTCTTACAGTGAGGAGCTTATCTCTGCCTTTGTCTGCAAAGGATAGCCACAAAATTGCTGCCCACTGACTCTGGGGTACCTGCTGTACTTTGCAAGCCCTCTCCAAAGCAGTTATACATTTGTAGATGTCACCCCAACCTAATAGGAAGGAAACATTTTGTTCAGGTTTCTATGGTCATGTGACCTATCCCTACCAATAGGGACATTGCTGCCACACACAATTTCCTCTCTCTTTCAAGAGCAAGAGTCTCTTTGGCCAGGGCAACTTCTTGCCTTCTGATCCCAAGCTTGGCTTCTTCCATCCTCGCTTCATGTTCCCTCTTCTCTGTAGAAGTTCTCCTCCTCCTAGAGGAGTTTCTCCTTCTCCTATGAGCAGAGGCAGAAGACCCTATTGATGAACTGGAATGGTGAAGCTCTCCTGATGAAGACCTCCTCCTTCCAGGTCTAGCAATAGGCCTAACTGAGTGAATAGAGGAAGGCCCATTATGGCCCTCTCGACCACCAGATAGTCCTGTGTTCCCCAGGTGATGTCCAGTGACACTCTCCTGGTCTACATCCTTATCATCAGCCTCCTGTTGAGGCAACCCAGTAGGGCCTTCTACTGAGGAAGGATGGCCCCCCTTCCTGCGACCTTGATTTCCTGGGTCTGATGCTTTTGCTCAGTCATCTGCCACTAAAATCTCTATCAGGTGGCTGGTGGTTAGAATCTGTCCTTGTCTTAACTTTCTGGCCACACACAAGCTTCTCAGATCCTGAAAAGTGAATGTGTCATACTTAGTTGTCTGCAAATTGCTGACATCTGGCATTGAGCCACTAGCTCCAGCTCTTAAAGCCATGACTAGTGAGGTGTGGAGTGTGCACCTACCTACACTACTTGGTGTCCTACTAGAACCTTACTAGGAGTTGTAGTCAGGGTGTGCTATGCCCTTACCTCCTACAACTGCTACGTTCAGTAGAACTTATATATTATAAGTGTTTTTTTTTGTATCCTTATCCACATTCATGGTTTCTAGCTGCCATGCTCCAAAAGCAGGTAGTGAGGTAGATAGAGTACAGTCGTGCTGACTCAGTCGAAACTGGCTGGGACGATAATCGGGTGGTGGTGACATATCCCTTCAGCAACATCTGTCTCATTCCCAACAAACCAACCTTTGTTACACAAGTAGCAGATGACACCAATAAGCCAGATGCTATCATGGGTAATACCAACAGTTAGTTGGGTATAAGCAAAATGATTAAACCATGGCAGTGTAATCATCGGACCTGGGAAAAAAAAAACAGGTTCAATTTGACCAGCCCAACAAATGCCAAAAGGCTCTTCTCTCTTTCTTCCCCGCTCTAGCCAGGTCTAGATTCGAGATCTGTACAATGGAGTTACACCAATCGCTAAACATAGGGGGGGAAGCATCTTTCCAATGTTTACAGATTTCTCTTCGGGCTGCCAGGATGGAATAAAATAATAAGTTCTTTGCCGGACTGCGAGTCTGATCCACATCACCAAAAATGACCATACAGAGATTAATCCCTACATTGCAGCCCAGGGAAGATGAAAGTTTGCTACTTATTGAGTCCCGAAAGATCGTCAACTGGGGGCAATCAAAGAACATATGGGTATCCGGGGCCTCTTTAAATCCACACTTTGGACAGGCCACAGGGCCTCCAAGAGAAAACTTTGACAGCCTCTGTGGGGAGTAGTACGCCCTATGTAGGGTAAAAAGATGGTTTCTACGCAGCCAAGCTGGTTTAACTAAATCCCAAAGGACCCTACAGGAGGATGACCAGAGATCTTTCACATGTATTCCAGGCTTTAATTCTCCCCACAGCATCTCTGGGAGAGAGAAGTTACTATCGATCTCTTCTAATATTAAGTTGTACCACACAGAGATCTCTTTCTTTGCTGGTGGTTTATCTACCAAAAGGGTTTCGAGTTCACAGCCTCCTCCTAGTGGCAGATTTGTTTGTCGTGCAGATTGAGTGGTAGCAGCTTGAGCCCAGCTTGAAATTTGCAAATATTTAAATCTAGACATGTTGGGCCCCACTTTATTTACTAGATAGTCCCAAGGAAGCAGGATCCCTTTGCCAAACAAATCTCCCCAGGTTGATATTCCAGCTTCTCTCAATGGGAGTGCTAGTGCGTCTCTCGCCCAGCTTGGGGCCAAGGGTAGATCCCAAATTGGAGATCCACTGGAATAGTACCCCAAATTAATTGTAGATCTAATCTTTGCCCAAGTTCTTGCGAGGCCATGGAGCACCTTCAATTTTACCTTTTTAAAAAACTTGGGATCTCCAAACTTGAAAGGGAACCGGATTGACCAATTCCCTCGCAGCGTAGGAGAGCCGAGAACATGTTGCCTACTCCCTCACCTGTTGGTGTTTTTAAAAGCATGCGTGAGTGTGAGAGTTGAAACGCCCACGCGTATATCTGTATATCGGGGCCCGCCAGTCCACCCTTCTCCCTGCGATGCCTGATCTTTTTCCAGGCTATCCTAGGATTTTTGTTTTTCCATAGGAAGGTAGACATTTCTCCCTGTAATTTTGCCAGTAAAGAAGGGTAAAAAAAAGTGGGATTTTATTAAACAAAAAAGAAACCTTCGGTAGAATTGTCATCTTTACAAGATTCGCTCTTCCCAGCAGGGACAAGGGAAGGTGTTGCCAAGATCTCATCAGCTTACGACACTCTTTTGCTATTGCTGCAAAGTTTAAAGGGGCAATCTGGGTGATATCTTTGACGATATTCAACCCCAAATAGCGCAAGTTTCCACTAAGATGTTGATTAAGGCCACTAGCATCATCGTTCCAAGTCATTACCTCAGTTTTGGAGGCATTGACCTCGTAACCAGACACCTCCCCAAATTCCAGTGCTATTTTAATTGCTGCAGGAAATGCGGTGCCAATGTCCGAGGTCATTAACATGATATCGTCTGCATATAGGGCCACCCTCTTTTCCCAATCCCCGTATATGAAGGATTTGATGGTATTATCCTCTCTTAATCGCTGCGCGAAGGGCTCTATATATAGATCAAATAAGAGGGGGGATAGAGGGCAGCCCTGCCGCGTGCCTCTGGTTACTGCAAAGGGTTCAGACAGAGCCCCATTAACTAACAAGGTGGCTGATGGACAAATATACAGAAATTTCACCGCCCTGCAAAAACCCTCTCCCACATTGATTTTTCTCAAGGCCCCCGACAGGAAAATCCAATTGACCCTGTTGAAGGCCTTGGTAGCGTCCACCGTGAGAATAGACAAAGGCATAGAATCTTTAATTGCTATGTCTATGGGACCTATGAGATCGTACATGAGTTTGTGCAGCTGCCGACCTCTCACAAAGCCCTTCTGATTAAGATGTAAAATGTCAGGGGCCACCAGGGCCAACCTATTTGCTAACAGAGATGCGAAGATTTTGTAATCCGCGTTCAGGATTGATATAGGGTGATACGAACCACAGTTGTTAGCAGGTTTACCTGGTTTCAAGATAAGCGTGATAGACGCGCTATTCCAGGATGTCGGTGGTAAGGCCCCGTCCTGCAGTATGTAGTTAAAGAGTATAACCAGAAAAGGTGATATTTCAGTCGCCAGGTTTTTATAAATTTCGGCTGGAAGGCCATCAGGGCCAGCTGCCTTGTTACTCTTGCTTCCCAGGATAGCTGATGTAACCTCTTCCTCTGTAACCCCTCCATCCAAAAAAGCACTCTGTTCTAGCGAAAGTGATGGAAGGGAGACACCATCTAGCCAACTGTCTACATTATCTACAGTGATGCACCTGTCCTCCTGGTATATCTCTTTAAAAAAATCCTTAAAAGCTGTTCTAATTTCTATATCTGAAGAGACGGTGCCGTTGTTCGTGATTACTGAGGCTATGATGTTTTGAGCCTGGTCGAATTTGGTCTTCCTGGCCAAAAGTTTGCGCGCACCCTCCCCATATTCAAAATGGGATAGTTTCCTGCTCTCCCATCTTTGGAGGATACGCTGATTCAAGACCGTGGCCAATTTCTCTTTCAGAATGCGCAAGTTGTTCTGTAGGTGTGTAGAATCCTGACTAGAGGCGCTGTGCAGAGCTTCTATTTCTGCTTGCACTCTACCAGGATCAGATTCAATACATGCGATTTCTTGGGTGTACTGCTTTGTACGAAACACCACCTTATTTTTAATTACCCCTCGAAGGAAAGCTTTGTATGCGTCCCAAACTGTAGAGTGGTCCGCTGAACCAATGTTTAGATGCATAAACTCTCGGGTGTCAGTCTTTATAGATAAGATATCATCCGATGATGTAAGGAGTGAGCGATCAAAAGACCAAGTTCTAGAAGACAAAGAAAATAATCTGTGTAGGGTCAATGATACTAAGGAGTGGTCAGACAAATGCGAGGGCAGATACCTTAAATTTTTTACCGAATCAATCAAGTTACGACTAACTAAGAAATAGTCGATTCTGGATTGATGCCTATATTTGAAAATTCTAAAAGAGAATCCAGTTTCCAATCCTGCTCTCACCCTCCATATGTCTGCGAGACCATATTGACTCACTCAGTTCAGAAGTAAGGCTCTAGTTTTTAGAGAAGTTAACTGCCTACTACTTGGGGATTTATCAAGTGAGGGATCCAATACGATGTTAAAGTCCCCAGCTATAATAATAGGCTCTGGAAAATTTAGAAGATGAAAAAATAGTGCTTCAAGAGCTGAGGAATCATCCCGGTTTGGCCCGTAATAACCTGCAAGTGTCAAACGAGACCCCCTTCTGTCTATTGATGCAATGGCCCATCTCCCACCAGAATCAACCTCCTGCGAGATAATTCTTGCATTTTTTTTTTTTTTATAAGAATGGTCATCCCCCTTGTGTTCGAAGTTTGGGAGGAGGATATTGAGGTATCAATCCACCTATTTTTTTTAACCACTTCAAGCATCTCAGCCTCGATTAAATGTGTCTCCTGGAGTATAATGACCTGCGCATCTATATCACGCAGGTATTGCATAATCCTATTTGCTCTTGGCTTAGTGCGCAGGCCATTAACATTCCAGGAGAGGATCCTGAGATTACTCACAACTCAAAGACCCTATTATAAGCCTATCTTCTAGATTTGGTGCCACGAGAGTCAGTTCTTACTCCTGCTGTTTTTAGAATCACTAGAATCACTACCCACATATTAGAGTAAAAAAGAAATAGCCAGAAATCTAAACGTAGATGAGGAAATTTTGTGGTTAAAAGCCACCCCCTAGCACCCCCAGTGCCCCAACCTACCCCCCCTCCCCTGAGGAACCCTTGTGCTATCTAACCGGAGCAAGTCTGGCTGATGGCCCCCTGCAGAGTGATGCTGTGATTTTTTTTTTTTGTTATTTGGGATTTTGTGTTTGTTTGGTATATCCCTTATTTTATATATTTTTTCCATTACAGTGACCCCTCCCAGGAGTTTTTTTTTCTTTTTCCTTTACTCTTTAATATTTTTTTCAATTTTGTACATTTCTGTCCTTAAACTTTTATTATAATTAGTTAGCTTCATTCCCACTGCTATATATATAGAGACTCTACAATCATTTTATTCCGACTGAAGCGCTGCACTAAGATAGGAAAATAGATAGGAAAATGGGAGGAGTACCACCAGGAGGAACGACTGGTATTGCAAGACCTGATGTTATTCTACCAGAGAAAGCTTACTCTTGAGTTAGCCAGTGGCCCCCTTTTTCCTCCCAATAGACAGCAACAGCTCGTCTGCCGCCTGAACTGAGCGAACGT
Source organism: Lissotriton helveticus (assembly GCF_964261635.1). Classification (NCBI taxonomy): domain Eukaryota; kingdom Metazoa; phylum Chordata; class Amphibia; order Caudata; family Salamandridae; genus Lissotriton; species Lissotriton helveticus. Next base: position 542,355,683 of record NC_136071.1, on the reverse strand, counting down.
TAAACATCTTGTTGTTGAACATGATCTTTAAAGCTGCTGGAATGCCCATTTGTACTGTAGCACCCAGATCACGAAATGCCTCCATCCTCCTCCCCAGTTCCCATTGTTTCTCAAGGGTGATCCTGCTTAGATCTGATCGTATTTGAAAGGTGAATCCTTTACAGGTTAAAGATTTTTGCTTTAGCGCTAGGTTGAGGATCTGTTCTTTTAGTGTATATGTATGAAAGTTCACTAAAATCTTTTGGGGCTTTGTTCTTTGGGGGTTTCGCCTAAAAGGATCTCTGTGAAGTGAATCCTTTGAATATCCTTATGGAGCTCTTCTTCCGATATTTCGAGATTGAGGGACTGTTTTAAAAGTGGAATAATAAAGCCTTTGATATCCGAGCCCTCATTTCCCTCTGGCACATTCAAAATTCTGATGTTGCATCGCCTTGCATTGTTCTCCAATGTCTCCATCCTCTCTGCTAATGACAAATCTTCTCTCTTGAGTTTGGATATTTCAACCTTAGTGTCTTCTAGATGTTAAGATAACCCGCCCACTGTCTCTTCTAGAGCCTCTGTTCTTGCTGTGAGTCCATCGATCTTAGTGTCAAGAGACTCACAATAGTCTCTGATCTCTCTCTGTCTTGATGCAGACTCTTCAAAGCCTCTCTTTATGTCAGCTGACAGAGATGAAAACATAAGCTGTAGAGAAGCCATTGTAATGCAGGAGGAAGGGTCAATAGTTGGGGCGGTATAACTGCTGGCTATTAGCGTGTCTTTTGCAGTCAGAAGCATATCCAAAGTTATTTGTGGTGAGGGGTCTGGGTCATCTGAATTAGGATGCTCAGTTGAAGTCCCCCCCTTATGACCTGCATGGTCTCCCTCTATATCGCTGCTAATAGGTGGGGTTAAAGGGGAATCTCCCGTTAAAGGATGAGAAGAGCCCTGTTTACTGCTAGTAAGGAGGGTGCAATTGAGCTCTTGAGTTATTGAATGAACTTTCACCCCCTTCTTTTTGCGATTATTTTTTGATCTGCTAACTCCCCTACTCTGCGGTCCTTTAGCTGCGAAGGTTACTACAGCAGGGGGGGTTGGAACTGCTTATTGGGCTTCTTGGGCTCGGACAAAATCCCCCCCTCCTCAGTCCCATTCACCTCACTCTCCAAGGTTTCATCTGCTGTGTCTGCTTCTTCCGCGCCTGTTTTCTCCACGGCAGCCTCTGCCAACAGCACAATACTGCTACTGCGAGTGGTAGATTCCCCAGGGCAAAAGTCTCTTCGGAAGCTCCGCAGACGCCATCCACGTCAGAGCTCCAGGGCGGCTCGAAGCCACAGCCACACGCCACCAGGCGCCTCTCTCTGCGAGGGTATTGAGGGTATTGAGACTATTGGGACTCTGGTGCTGGTGCAGGAAGCCGCCGAACCTGCCCGTGGATAGGTCTGCACCACGCCCCCAGGCACGCAGCACATCAGCGTGAGCGTTCCGCAGGAAAGGCCGGTGAAAGAGATAGAAAAAAAACGTGGTGAGGCTGAGGTGGACTCGGCGTGATAAGAGTGAGAGTGAGAGTTTTTACCGTGATTGCGGGAAAGTCCAGAAATCGGGTTATGGGAAGCTCATTACGGTTACCGCGGTGGTTAAATCATCCCGCCGAACTCTCTGCTGGGGGGCTCGAGACACGGAGCTTCGGAGTGCCGCGGCTGCTAACCTGCCGCCATGTTCCTCGTAACCACGCCCCTCGCTCTTCCTCGTAACCACCGGGATCGAGGCTGCAATCCTATGTATTATAAGTCTTGATTTATATGTACCTTCAGGTACCTTAATGTGATTTTTCAAATGATATCTCAAGATTACTTGGTAAAACAATGCAAGCTCAAATTCCACACGCTGCTCACCAATGTGAGAAGTTAGCCTGGCATATGATGTCCACTAGTTCTAGTGGGCACCTTTCACCAGTCTAATCGACCCTTATTGATGGTGGTTGTAAAGTCAACCTTATAGAAAGCTATCCTAGTGGTAGCATGGCCCAGCAGTCGTCAGGCTAAGACTTAGAGGCGAATTAAGCAAGTTGCTTTACCATTTATAATCCCTTGAATACCAAATGAAAGCACACCACACAAGGTATATATCAAATATATATGTATTTATTATAAACACAACCCCTCTGGACTCTTTATGAGGTCAAAGGTAAAAGTACAATACAAGGAACTTAATTGGCATACGATAAGTTGCACAGTATACGTTTTGCCCTAGTGGCCTCACAAACCATACACTAAAACAGTGGTATAAGAACCACGCGATAATTAGAAAGTAGGCCTAGGGCCTGGGGAATTGCTGGGGCTACTCTAAACAACCACAGGTTAGGATGCAGGAGGCCCACGGGAGACGCGTGCAGTGACTAAACACAGCCGCGGGTTACCATTGACTTTCTATGGGAAACGTAGAAGTTACAAAGTTATAGTTTAAGGGCACAAAGGAGTGAATTACGATGGAGCCCTTTTAGACTAGGACACTAGGAGAGTCAATACCCATGGGAGCACCGGAGTACTCGAGTTACCTCACCCAGGGAAACCGGGTGCATAGGTGTCTTTTCGTGTCGGGTTTCGTTGTCAATTACAATGGAGAGCTGCAAAGAAGTGCTGCAGGCGACCGGAGCAAAAGTGTCCGCATGGATCCAAGGGTGGGTCGAAGATCTGAAGAACCTGAAAGCAGAAGGGAGAGAGCCTGGGTCACAGGCCAGTGACCAGGAAGGAACCAGGAAGGAACCAGGCGATGTCGGGAGTTTCCAGGTGAAGAAGTGAAGCTTGTCTCTGCAGCCACGAAGACCAGAAGGATTTGACAATAACCAGAAGCTGGATTCAAGCTGTCCCATGAGAGATCTAGTTGACTGCAGTGTCGGTATCCGGATTGGACCCAACAAGCCTTGGCAAAGGCAATCCACGCAGGAGATAAAGATTGGCTTCGGTGCAGACCAGCAAGGTCTGGGGAACTTTTCCTTTGGGGATAAGTTGAAACAAGCCTGAGCAACCAGGAAAACAGTTTAGTTTCAAAGAAAAGTCTTCCAGGGGCTCACTAGCCAACAGGCAAGGAACCGGGAAGATGCGTCAAGCTGAAATGCAGGAGCTAGCCCCACGGGACACTCGTGGAGTGTGGGGACCTGAGCGTCAGAGCAAATGTTGCTCAGGGGTGGGGATTCAAGCACCCCAAAGCACGACCTCCAAATACTTTGGGAAGTGAGTGAAGCTTGCAAAATGCAGGATGTCCAGGAGTTCCGGTCCCATGTCGCTCGTGTCTACCACAGGTCTCAGCTTTGCTGGGAACATTGAGCAGTGTCAGAGATGTCTGGAACTCCATGTCCTGTGTCACAAACTGTTCAGGATCTGGCAGGAGCCTCGACAATGCAGACTGGCAAGATGCTTCGCGGTGCCTGTTTGAACAGGGTGGTCAGTCCTTGACCACAAGGGAGATGTCTTCCATCTTCCAGTCGAAATGGAACATCAAAGGTCCAGGATTTATGTTTCAACGTTTTGTCCAAGGTAATCTAAAGTCCTAGGGACACAGCTCCTATACTTATACTAAGTTTGGGGGCTGGACTACGTGAAAGGTCCCTCCTATGGGTAGACCTGGGGAGGGGGTGATTACACCCCTTCCCCTTTGTCCAGTTTCACGCCAGAGTGGGGCTGGAGTGCCCCAGCAACTGGTTTGAACCGGGCTATGCATGAAGCACCTTGTGTGCCCCAGGCAGTGTCTGGAAAATGATTTCTGAATGCAGCCCTCCCTGCCCCAATACACTAAAGCCTGTCTGGGGAGGTGCCAGCACCTCCATGGGCAGGAAACCTATTGTCCAAGCCTCCCCTGCTGGAGTTTCGTCCAGCAGAAGGAGGTCAGACTCATGTCCGTGGCAGCAGCATCCATTTTGTGATGCTGAGGCTCTGTTTAACTTTAACCGGGTATACCAGTAACTACATGTCTTTACAGCAGAAAAATGTCAACCAATTTTTTCTATGTTTAGGACTGGGTGGTTCAAACTAACATAATCACCAATCCGTCCGACTTTTCACTTAGATTTTATTGAAGTTAGAGACCGATTTTTTTTATGTTTAGGACTGGGTGGTTCAAGCGAACATAATCACCAATCCGTCCGACTTTTCACTTAGATTTTAATGAAGTTAGAGCTACCCCCTTAATAAAATAATTTTTTCTGGGGAGTAGTCCACACTTCTTTTAACTCACTGAATCACTATCTTCTAAAGAAAAGAACCAAATGAAAACAAATGGCAACCAACTGTCTTGTTGGTGCCTGAGGGCTCTTTTTCTTTACTTTGTGCATGCAACACGAAACTGTATGAATGGTTATAGCCTGCAGGATTCTTTCCTGTAATGATAGTAACTGACTAACCCTCTTATTCTTCTAGTCACTCTTTTGTTGATTTATATGTAGTATCCATAAGGGGTATAAGAGTGGCCTTTTGAGTCCTTTCTCTCTTGTTGATTATATACATGACATTAATCAGGAGTCATAATTTGTTGCCTTTGTGTACCTCTTTGCGGCATTTGATTTTGTCATGAAGGGAAAGCTTTGGGAGGTCTTGCAAAGCATAAGAGGTCCCTTGGGTCTACTCTCTCTTACACAAGCAATGTACACAGATAATTTGCAAGATGTAGTCGAGGACTGGCAATGGAATGCCAGTGGATATTCCCATTCGAAGAGGTGTCAGACATGGGTGCATTTTGGCCCCTAACCTATTTCTACTATATATAAATGGATCTTTTTGACTGCAAAAATGATTCACCCAACATGGGGATACACAAAATATCGAGCCTTCTTCTCAGTGATGATACCTTGCTTCTTTCCAAAACTGCAAAAAGGGAATATCTATTCTCCAGGGAAATCGTAACCTGTTTGTGAGGAGCAGTGTCTTAAGATTAATAGTAACAAAACCAAATATATGGTGTTTAGAGGACTAACTTGGATGACTTTGACTCCATCCCTGGTGCACCTTCCTTTCGCCACAGAATCTGTTTTTCCTGGATCCCAGTAGAGCCTAACTGCGGCAGGCTCTGGAAGTGAATGCACAGGACACTTACTACTTATAGACAGGAATTGATGTGCTGAACCCTAGGTCAGCCGCTGTTGGGAGTGTTTCTTTGGTTCAGGATCTAGAGATTAATAGTAACAAAACCAAATATATGGTGTTTAATGCACTCAGAAAAACCAAGTAAAAGGTAGAGCTTGAGGGTGAGACATTGGGCAGGGTTAATGAATTTGACTATCTGGGTGCTTGTAGGAAGGTTGACCCCTGACTATGGTTGCCCCCAACTTTTTGCCTGGTGTTTTGCTGGTTTTCTGACTTAGTTGACCTGAGGCCCTGCTGTTCAGGACCTCAGGCCCACTGCTCTCTCTGTAAAATGGATTCCATGTACCTTAGGTACATATCTAAATTGGATACTGAGTCACCTTATCAGTCCCTGTACAGTGTACCTTAGGTACCCAGGGCATAGGTGTACCCAGGGCCTACCAGGGGCTGCAGCATGTATTATGCCACCCCTGGCTGGCCATCCAAATCTGACACAACTGGCTGCTTGACAGCTGGGGCAAGGTGGTGTAATCACCCTTTGCTTTAGATATAGTATACCTATATCTAACCCTCAAATGGACACACAGATCTCCTATCAGTCACTCCTATGGCAGGCCTTAACAATCCTGAAGGCAGAGTGCTTGGAATCGTGTGAGATGGTGCTCTGGCATGAGCTGAGCCTGTCTGCGGCTTTCGGGATCCATCCCTTAGCCGTTTCCATGATATCGCATACCATATACTCTTAAGTGCATTATAATCCTCGCGGTTATATGCCAACTCTGGTATCGCTTTATCAAAACATGTCGAGTAAGGTGTCATACGAATTGGAATACTAACCCCTCGCCAATTCTGGCGACGGGGTTAGCATTCCACCCTTCTAGAGGGACACGACATGTATGTAACCCCTAACCCCGGTTAAAGTCAAACAGAGCCTCAGCTCCACAAAATGGATGCTGCCACCGAGACACAAGTCTGCCCTCCTGCTGCTGGGAGTCCTCCCAGAGCAGGAGATAAGGACAAAGGGTTTCCTGCCAGGGGCGGTGCCAGCACCGTCCCAGACAGGGTTTTGTGTATTGTAGGTAGGCAGGGCTTTAGAGGAAGGTGACTGCACGTGGCACCCCGGTGCTCACTGTGCATAGGCTGGCTGGAACCAGTTCCAGGGTCACTCCAGACCCTGTGCTGGGGAAAAGCCCGCCAAGGAAGTGGGTGTAACCACCCCCCTCCTGGTCCCACCCATAGGGCAGGACCTAGTCGCGTGCCAGCCCCTTTTTACAGGATAAAGGTAGAGACTGGCCCCCTTCCAAATCAGATCATCTTTGAATCCTGAAACTACTTTCTGCGAAAGGAACTCAAGACTTCTTCCTAAGATTTCTCCCTTGTGACTAAGGAGTAGTCACCCTGCATCCGCAGGCACCATCTAAGAACACTGCGGTCTGCTGTAAGTCCTTCCTCCGGAATCCGACTGCCCAGCTCGACGAGAACCGGCTTCCCTGGCACCTCTGACCTCTACCCACCTCTACAGCCCAGCTGAGAACCGTGGGTGCGACGAGACCTCAAGGGACCGGCCATCTGCAAGACTGCACGACTTCTTTCCAGCAAGCCCGCCGAGTGAATTCCTGGTGAGTGCTTTGGGGTCCGAGAAGCCCCCACCCTGAGCAGCTCCAGCACCGAAGAGCAGCCCCCCAGCATCTCCACGATCTGCGTGGGGCCCTTCTGCTTTCCGCTGCTCACCGCGTTGTTTGGCTACTAGCCCGTTGGCTTGTGGCCTCCCTGACGACGCCCGACGACATTTCTGCTGCTGGTCTGGTTGCTCCAGACTGGCCCTTGCTCCCTCCCAGAAGAGGAGCACCCCGGACCCTCCTGGTCCACTCAAGACGCCATTTTGAGTCCACCGCGTGGGCTTGAATTAGCCAAGGCTTGTTGCCCAATCCTGGGTAACTTCGACGCCAACGACTTCATCCTCCGTGGGACAGCTCGCACCTCCATCCTGGTCGCCGACAACGCCTCCTGGTCCGAGAGACTGCAGAGCCCAGCAGCGCCCACTCACCTGACTGCGGTGACTTCGCCCGGTGCCATCCTGGTGCCCACTTAATCACTGGCTAGTGATTCAAGAACTTGGTCCCCTCTGCTTTCAGGTTTCTTCTTCCTTGATCCAGGCTTGGATCCATCGAACTTTCCTTCACTGGTCGCCTGCCAGCAACTTCTTCCTTCCAGGCTCCCGGTCCGGCAACGAGATCCCCGACGTCTTTTCAGACCTATGCAGCTGCAGCCCCTGGGCTAGGTAACTTCGGCACTCCGGTGTCCCAGCATAGCCTCACTATCCAAGGGTCAGGATCCACTGTCATTTTCTTCCTACCAGGTCGGGTTCGCCCGTGAACACTAACTTTGCCTTTACTAGCCTCCATAGACTTTGTCCCGCATCCCGCGTGAGAGTGCACACTCTGCACCCGAGTCCCCTGGGCCTCCTAGTAGTAATCTAACGATTCCCTAGTTAAGTCCTAGCGATTCCAAAGCCCATTAGAACTGTTACTTACCTGCTAGTAATTCGCATTCCACTTTTAGCGTATATGGTTTTTCGTGCCCCTCGGGCATTTGTGTAACGTGCTAACTTAAAAGTATTTTCGTAAGAGTTTTGTTGTGTGCTTAGCACCCTGTCCTCATAAAGAGTACAGGGTTGTTGTGATTCTAATAAATACATTGTTTATTTTCATAACACTTGTGTGGTGTCCTTTCACTGGGTGTTCAAGGGGTAATGTGATGGTAAAACAGCTGGCTTAACACGCCCTCTAGAGTCTTAGCCTTAGACTGCTCGTATCCATGCTACTAGGATAGCTGGTCTATAAGGTTGACTTACAACCAATCATCAATAAGGGTTGTTTGGACTGATATATAGTGATCACTAGAATAGTGAGCACTGCACATCAGGCCAACTTCTCACATTGGTGAGCAGCGGTTGGGATTTGAGCTTGCTGTTGTTTTACCACACATGCCCTAAGAATATCTTGTGAAAGATCACATAAGTACTAAAGGTACATATAACTTAGCTTAGAATACTCTGAGTTCTACTGAACCAGCTGTTGTAGCTCCTAGGGCCTAGCACACCCTAAACTACAACTCTAGCAAGGGATCAGTAGGCAAACATATAGTGTAGGTAAGTGCACCACTTACACCTCACTAGAAAAGCATGTCGACTCAGGGGGACTCTACTGAGACTCCCCTGGTCAGTGTTGACCCTCCACAGGTCACTTCAAGATATGCAGCTCTCAATTTTCAGGAGATGAGGCAACTCTGTGTCTCCAGGAAACTGAAGCAGGGGTCTAACCCCACCATTCCCTTTCTGATAGGTCTCTTAGAGACATATGATGCCAGAAAGCTCTCTCAGTTACATGAGAGCATGCCAGCCTTAGAGGGAACCTCTGGGGATCCAGACCTCCCCAACACTGATTCAGCAGTTGAGGAGGAGGATCAGGAGGTACTCTCTGGGGATGAGGTAGACAAAGGTCTTGAGGTAGTCAGAAGGCTAACTAGGACCAACTTAGACTTACTTGGGCTAGGATCTGGGGGCCCCCCAGTACTAACCCGAAGTGGGCCTAACCTTGGAGTTAGGAGAGATAGATCTCTTTCTAGGGACTCCAATAGATCTCTGCACTCTAATGCCTCTTCTCAGGGGAGAAGGAATCCTCCACAGAGGAGATTTACTTCCCCTCAGAGAAAGGAGCATGAAGCTAGGATGAGACAAGCTGAACTGAGGATTGAAAGGGAAGAAATTGCCCTGGCCAAAGAGAAGCTTGCCCTGGCAAGAGAGCAGCAGATGAGTGGGCTAGCTCCCACTGGTGGCAGCAATCTCCCAAGAGATAGAGAGAAGGGTTTAGATACTAAACACCTGACTAAAATAGTGCCCCCCTTTAAGCAAGGGGATGACATCCAGAAATGGATGGCTGCTCTGGAGAGGGCCTGCACTGTGCAGTGCATTCCCCAGAGTCAGTGGGCAGCTATACTGTGGCTCTCCTTTGATGGCAAAGGTAGAGATAAGCTCCTCACTACTAGAGTTGAGGATGCTAACAATTACCAGGTCCTGAAAAATGCACTGGTTGATGGGTTTGGTTTAACCACTGAGCAGTACCGGTTGCTGTTCAGAGAAACCCAGAAAACTCAGTCTCAGGACTGGTCAGACTTTGTTGATTGTGCCACTAAGGCTTTGGAAGGCTGGCTACTGGGTAGTAAGGTTACTGATTTCAAGGGATTGTATAATCTAATTATGAGAGAGCAAGTCTTAAATAATTGTCAGAACCAGTTATTACACCAGCACCTGGTGGACTCTGATCTGACCTCTCCACAAGAATTGGGTAAGAGGGCAGACAAATGGGTCAGAACCAGGATTAGGCCCAAGAACCAAGGTGGTGACCAGAAAAAGGAATCAACCAAGCCTCAAGAGAAGGGTGGGAATAAATCTCCAGATCAAACCACATCAGGGCCCCAAAAATCCTCTGAGGGGGGTGGGTCCCAGAATCCTTCCAACAACCAGAAGAAACCTTATTGTTATCCCTGTAAACAGGTGGGTCATTTAAAAACTGACAGCAGTTGCCCAAAGAATAACAATAAGGAAAACATACCCCCAAGTAACATTCCCAAACCTCCTGTTACTACTAGTAGTAATCCCCCAGGTGGTGGGAGTGCCCCCAAGAATTTGGGTGCATTTACTTTGGGAGTTCCTGGGGACTCTGGCCTAACCAGGTCCCCAAACTTAGATACTCTTGTCTGTGAGACTGGCATGGGGTTTGCCAACTTCACAACTTGTCCCAACACTTTGGGCAAGTACAGACAGGAGCCCCTCATCAATGGTATAAAAGTTGAGGCCTATAGAGATACAGGGGCTAGCATCACTATGGTGACTGAGAGTCTAGTCCCCTCAAGGCAACTTTTACCTGGTGCCACATACCAGGTGACCAATATTGATGGAGTACAGAGAGATCATCCCATGGCAGTGGTCAATCTCAGCTGGGGAGGTGTCACTGGCCACAAGAGAGTGGCAGTGTCACCAAACTTGCCTGTAGATTGCCTACTGGGGAATGATTTAGAGCTCTCAGCCTGGGCTGAAGTAGAGCAAGAGACCCATTCTAGAATGGTGAACATCCATGGTAAGGTTAGTGGGGCAGTGGTAGCCACAGCCCCAGTCCAAGATATCCTCCCTGAACAGGTCAGGAGGGTTGTGCCAGTCACAACCCAATCTCAGACAACTTCCTTCCCAGAACAGGTTGTCAAGGCTGTGATGGTCACAGCCCACACCCAAACTGAGCCCCCTCCTGGAAAGGTTGGGAGAGTTGTGATGGCCACAGCTCAAACTCAGACAGATGACAGTGTTGTGAAGCCTGAAACTATGGATCACTCCACTCAGACAGAGAGTATTGAGGAGGAAGAGAAATCTCCCTCCCACCAGACTTTAGGAAAGGATCAGCCTCCTCAGGGAACTGATCTGACCCCTTGTGAAGAAACTGCCACAGAGGTAGTCAGGCCTAGCCTGGCAGAACCCCTGATGTCAGTGGACCCTTCCAAGGTGGGACCCAGTCTGGAGCAGGTAACCTGCCCCTCTCTACCCTGCCTCAGTCAGCCCAGGGCTGTAGAGGTCAGGGAGGCCAGTGTTGGACCCCAAAGGGCCCCCTGTCCAAAAGAATTTCCCAATCAGCAGATTAAGGGCACTGAAGCTAGTAGTCCTAGCCAAGTGAAAATAAAACATACTCCTGAGGGATCCCCCTTAAAATTAGTTAGGGACCTCCCACAGATGGACACTGTTGGGCACAGCCAAACTTGGGACCTGAGGGCCCCAGACCTGACCTGTCCCTCCAGTAAGCCAAACAGAGGGACCCAACCTCCAGCTGTAGGTAGCCAGAGGTTGACCCTGAGAGCCCAAAACAACTCAGTCTTGGAAAGAAAGGCCTATATGGTGGAAAATGATTGGAGGAAGCTGAGCCCAAAATTAGTGGAGCCTCACTTCAGTACTCCATTTCAGCACCAGCCTTTTTCTTTGACAAAACACACCACAGGTAGAGATTCCCTATGGTGGAGACCCTCAGACACCCTTAGGGTGAGGGATTGCTTAGTGGACCATGACATAGGGGGTAACCATGCCAGTGCTGGTACTTCCTTAAATGGCCACTTAGGCAATATAGGCTTACCTGGACAAGGATAGCCTTATCTCCTTTCGTTTGGGGGGGGGTTATGTAGGAAGGTTGACCCCTGACTATGGTTGCCCCCAACTTTTTGCCTGGTGTTTTGCTGGTTTTCTGACTTAGTTGACCTGAGGCCCTGCTGTTCAGGACCTCAGGCCCACTGCTCTCTCTGTAAAATGGATTCCATGTACCTTAGGTACATATCTAAATTGGATACTGAGTCACCTTATCAGTCCCTGTACAGTGTACCTTAGGTACCCAGGGCATAGGTGTACCCAGGGCCTACCAGGGGCTGCAGCATGTATTATGCCACCCCTGGCTGGCCATCCAAATCTGACACAACTGGCTGCTTGACAGCTGGGGCAAGGTGGTGTAATCACCCTTTGCTTTAGATATAGTATACCTATATCTAACCCTCAAATGGACACACAGATCTCCTATCAGTCACTCCTATGGCAGGCCTTAACAATCCTGAAGGCAGAGTGCTTGGAATCGTGTGAGATGGTGCTCTGGCATGAGCTGAGCCTGTCTGCGGCTTTCGGGATCCATCCCTTAGCCGTTTCCATGATATCGCATACCATATACTCTTAAGTGCATTATAATCCTCGCGGTTATATGCCAACTCTGGTATCGCTTTATCAAAACATGTCGAGTAAGGTGTCATACGAATTGGAATACTAACCCCTCGCCAATTCTGGCGACGGGGTTAGCATTCCACCCTTCTAGAGGGACACGACATGTATGTAACCCCTAACCCCGGTTAAAGTCAAACAGAGCCTCAGCTCCACAAAATGGATGCTGCCACCGAGACACAAGTCTGCCCTCCTGCTGCTGGGAGTCCTCCCAGAGCAGGAGATAAGGACAAAGGGTTTCCTGCCAGGGGCGGTGCCAGCACCGTCCCAGACAGGGTTTTGTGTATTGTAGGTAGGCAGGGCTTTAGAGGAAGGTGACTGCACGTGGCACCCCGGTGCTCACTGTGCATAGGCTGGCTGGAACCAGTTCCAGGGTCACTCCAGACCCTGTGCTGGGGAAAAGCCCGCCAAGGAAGTGGGTGTAACCACCCCCCTCCTGGTCCCACCCATAGGGCAGGACCTAGTCGCGTGCCAGCCCCTTTTTACAGGATAAAGGTAGAGACTGGCCCCCTTCCAAATCAGATCATCTTTGAATCCTGAAACTACTTTCTGCGAAAGGAACTCAAGACTTCTTCCTAAGATTTCTCCCTTGTGACTAAGGAGTAGTCACCCTGCATCCGCAGGCACCATCTAAGAACACTGCGGTCTGCTGTAAGTCCTTCCTCCGGAATCCGACTGCCCAGCTCGACGAGAACCGGCTTCCCTGGCACCTCTGACCTCTACCCACCTCTACAGCCCAGCTGAGAACCGTGGGTGCGACGAGACCTCAAGGGACCGGCCATCTGCAAGACTGCACGACTTCTTTCCAGCAAGCCCGCCGAGTGAATTCCTGGTGAGTGCTTTGGGGTCCGAGAAGCCCCCACCCTGAGCAGCTCCAGCACCGAAGAGCAGCCCCCCAGCATCTCCACGATCTGCGTGGGGCCCTTCTGCTTTCCGCTGCTCACCGCGTTGTTTGGCTACTAGCCCGTTGGCTTGTGGCCTCCCTGACGACGCCCGACGACATTTCTGCTGCTGGTCTGGTTGCTCCAGACTGGCCCTTGCTCCCTCCCAGAAGAGGAGCACCCCGGACCCTCCTGGTCCACTCAAGACGCCATTTTGAGTCCACCGCGTGGGCTTGAATTAGCCAAGGCTTGTTGCCCAATCCTGGGTAACTTCGACGCCAACGACTTCATCCTCCGTGGGACAGCTCGCACCTCCATCCTGGTCGCCGACAACGCCTCCTGGTCCGAGAGACTGCAGAGCCCAGCAGCGCCCACTCACCTGACTGCGGTGACTTCGCCCGGTGCCATCCTGGTGCCCACTTAATCACTGGCTAGTGATTCAAGAACTTGGTCCCCTCTGCTTTCAGGTTTCTTCTTCCTTGATCCAGGCTTGGATCCATCGAACTTTCCTTCACTGGTCGCCTGCCAGCAACTTCTTCCTTCCAGGCTCCCGGTCCGGCAACGAGATCCCCGACGTCTTTTCAGACCTATGCAGCTGCAGCCCCTGGGCTAGGTAACTTCGGCACTCCGGTGTCCCAGCATAGCCTCACTATCCAAGGGTCAGGATCCACTGTCATTTTCTTCCTACCAGGTCGGGTTCGCCCGTGAACACTAACTTTGCCTTTACTAGCCTCCATAGACTTTGTCCCGCATCCCGCGTGAGAGTGCACACTCTGCACCCGAGTCCCCTGGGCCTCCTAGTAGTAATCTAACGATTCCCTAGTTAAGTCCTAGCGATTCCAAAGCCCATTAGAACTGTTACTTACCTGCTAGTAATTCGCATTCCACTTTTAGCGTATATGGTTTTTCGTGCCCCTCGGGCATTTGTGTAACGTGCTAACTTAAAAGTATTTTCGTAAGAGTTTTGTTGTGTGCTTAGCACCCTGTCCTCATAAAGAGTACAGGGTTGTTGTGATTCTAATAAATACATTGTTTATTTTCATAACACTTGTGTGGTGTCCTTTCACTGGGTGTTCAAGGGGTAATGTGATGGTAAAACAGCTGGCTTAACACGCCCTCTAGAGTCTTAGCCTTAGACTGCTCGTATCCATGCTACTAGGATAGCTGGTCTATAAGGTTGACTTACAACCAATCATCAATAAGGGTTGTTTGGACTGATATATAGTGATCACTAGAATAGTGAGCACTGCACATCAGGCCAACTTCTCACAGTGCTAAAATAAGTGATTCTCATAGATGACAGCTTCAGATATAGAGAATCGTATACTGCCCTTAAAGCAAAGGAAAGGGTCCATCTTAATGTTTGCGGGAAGGGTACTCACTTTTGCTGTTTCACCTCCTATTGAGATATATGCGTCAAACCTGTGGAGCAGCCCTGTATGGGGTGGATCTGTAAGGCCACTGTAATCTTATTATTCTTGAAAAAGATGTATATGCTTTTGAAAAGTCCCTATTGAGACTTCCCACCAGTACCCCTATGCTCCCAATAAGATTGGATGTGAATCTTCAGTCTATCTCAGATTTAGTTGACTTGAGACAAATTTTATATTGGATCAGGCTGTGGACAAATGAGAAGCTGGGTCCAATAGGGATTGTGTCAGGGAATTACTCGGGGGCCAATCAGCAAGCAATATCCCTTCGCTACTATATATAAAAACATGGCTTATGAAGATGGATTTGAAGGATTATTGGTCACATCCCACTGCATTGACTTGCGGTGCCCGCAAAAAGTGGAAATGAGTTATTGGAATATTGTATCAGAAGCAAACTCATCCACTGTTAATTCGGGCAGTCTGGTAAATTCCTATATGATGTTTAAATTTGTACCTGAATTTGAGTAATTTATGCATTTTATAAGTAACCCAATTTTCCGAGCATTTAACATAAAATTCAGACTTGGGCTGCTACCCTTGGCTTTGATTTACTTCTTTTTGGAATAAAACTGAAATTATACTCAACACATGTCCCATGAGTTGTACACCAATCGAGCATGTTGAACACGTCTTATTTTTCTGTAAAGCCTTTGTAAGGCAATGTTCTCAGTGGAATATTCCACTTTAGCGATTGTTGTCTTCTTTAATCGCCATACAGCTCTAAGAGTATGTAAAACAAATACACATGACTGTATTGTTCATTCAATATCAAACTATTTGTCCTCAATATAGTACATCAAGATGAAAGCACTGAAATAAGCGGGTTTTATAGAAGCATACTTGTATATGTGAGGAGCATTTTTAGATATTAGTATTGTTCTTAATGATAGTTTGTATGGTTTCATGTGCAAGTATTGATTTGTTTATCTAGCATTATTAGTATGCTATCTGACAAGGGACTGAGCATTCATTAGCACAAAAACCTTTCATAGACTATGCCTTTCTGACAACTATGGGTACAAAATAATTTTATTTATGGAACAATTTTTACAGTACATATAATGTGATTTTTTAATGAATGTATCTTGTTTTATATTAGTGTTTTATTTATACTTTTATGATTCAATCAGGGCAAAAAATAAAGAAATCATTAATTTTAAATTATTGGGACATTATTTTTACTAAAATATAATTAGATTACTTTTAATTAATTCTATACATCACTGATTATTGATGCTGAATAAAACAATATTTTATTTTTACCTTGTGTGGGAATTTATTTTTTCTTTTACCTACATGATAGCCTTATGTCTCCAGTCAATCTTTGATGCCCCCAGTCACAACCTTTCCAGTAAATAGAGGGTATTACTGTTGGTAGTAAATTACTGTAGGTTTAACTCACCCGTTCTCATGCAACTTCACTCCTTCAACTGGAACTTATGAGATTTTTATTCGAAATTCTACAGGAAGCAAAACAAAGGTCCAGCCCCCACCACTCAGATCTCTGAATTTAGAAAATATATTTTTCCTTGAATAACCTCCAATGGTCCCCAGAACCTTGCAAGTCATTTTGTGAATTATACTATACACTCTCTAATGATGATCCCAATATTTGTCCAGTGCAGAAATGTGCTGATTATTTGCCAGCAAACAGATAATTCCTCTGTCTCTCCAATTCAATCTTTATTTTCACCACAGCCTTAGCTGTGGTATTTCAAAGTTCCAACCTGAATGACAACCATTCTTACAGACAATTAACCAAATTTGATTTTTTATTAGGAGCAATGATTTCTGCTGCAAACAAATCATATATGCAAGAATAATTTACTTTTTTATAGATGGATAGACACACCATAATTGCCATTTCTTTAGATTATGCATGCTTTTAAAATTAACTTCATTGACAATTTATTCTGGTGGCTTGATCAGGGTATCACTTTAAAATTTCAGATATTTCTCCACGTTTTGTTTCATTTGAGGGCTGAAGCTCTTCTCATCCATGGCCTTCAACAATACATCTTCATAGTACTTGAAAAGAAAAAGGCAAGAAAGGGTTCAACACCAATTACACTACCATAGTCTAGTTAAATTAAAATGTTCTTTGCTTAACAATATTCCTTTGGATTTACATACACGATTGAGAATTTTTATCCTCACACAACCAATTTCTTCAGAGTGTCTGAATTTGTTTATATGAAAATATGCAAATTAATATACAGGAGCCTCACAATCCAATGATTGCGCTGGTGCTTAGACTTACTGAAGTACATCAGCAGGTTTAAAATACTGTAGTTGGATACCAAAAATAGGCTTCGCCTGCACTGCGCTTGTGATGTGCTTGTGAAATCTCTTATATTTAATATATCTTCAAAGGGGCTCTTATCTGTTCTCCAAAATCGAATTAATGTGTTCATTCGCTTTTGTGTGGAACTTTTTTTTTGTTAACTGCCTCTGTCTGCACACATTTACGATACTTCTACTAAATGTGTTCACACTATTTAAGCCAAATTCACTGTCAAGATAAGATCCTTTCCCATGGAAAAGGTAGACAGCTTCTAACAGTACTCTGGAATGCTTGATTTGTATTACTTAGTTGTGTAAAGCAATGCTGTAGGCTTAGAACGTTTGTGGCATTTCCTATTAATGCCTCAGTACCTTTCTTTGCACTTTGTAGGCATTATCAGATTGATTTTTTCAACCTAACAGATTTGGTCATTATGATCAAATCCTAAATGTCCTAATAAACATTGCAAGTCAAAAATAAAGTTAATACACAAGAGCTATGTTACGTTTTACTACTAAACAAGCAGCCACAAGTGCAGTTACCTTGCCGAGAACAGGGTCATGATTTGAATGGTGCAGCAGGTGCAGGTGCCCCAGCCCTAAACTTTATCAGATATCCTCTGAACACATAATACTGCCACATGTGACTACTAACAGGCAGTCACAATTGCAGTCATCTTGCAGGTAAAAGGGACTTGATTTGAATGGTGCAGCAGGTCAGAGGCACCTGAGCCAAAAACTCCAGGGACCACATTAAACCCAGATTATTACTAACATTTCAAACTGAACAGGCAGTCACAAGTGCAGTTACCCTGCAGACAACAAGGTCATGAATTCAATGATGCAGCAGGTGCAGTGACACCAGAACCAAAAGCTCTAGGCACCCCATTAAACATCTAAAATTGCTAAGTTATACTACTAAACAGACAGGCACAAGTGCAGTTACCTTGCAAACAACAGGGTCATGATTTGAATGGTTCAGCAGGAGCAGTAGCACCAGGCCCAAAAGTTGTCATAACTCCTCTAAACCCCTAATATTGCAACATTTTATTACTATATAGGCAGCCACAATTGCAGTTACATTGCAGTTAAAAGGGGCTTGATTTAAATGGTGCAGCAAGTGCACTGGCACGGGCCAAAAGATGTTATAACCGCACTAAACACCTAATATTTCAATATTGTATTACTATATAGGCAGTAACAAGTGTGGTTATCTTGCAGGCAATTGGTTCCTTAATTGAATTGTGCAGCAGGTGCAGTGGCATCGGGCCAAAGAGCTCCAGGCACCCCATTAAACACTGATTATTGCTATATTTTACAACTATACAAGCAGTTACAGTTAGGAACTAGAGTTATGATATGAATGGTGCAGCAGGTGCAGTGGCACCGGACCAATAATTTGTCAGAACTCCTCTAAACACCCAATATTGATATATTTGACTAGTAAACAGGTAGTCACAAATATAGTTACCTTGCAGTTAAAAGGGTCTTGCTCTAAATGATGCAGCAGGTGCAGTGGGACCGGGACCAAAAGTTGTCATAACTCCACTAAACACCAAATATTGCTATATTTTACTATTAAATAGGCAGTCAGAAGTGCAGTTAACTTGCAGACAACAGGGTCATGATTTTAATGGCGCAGGAGGAGCGCTGGCACCGGGCCAAAAAGTTGTCAGAACTCCTCTAAACACCTAATATTGCAACATTGTATTACTATATAGGCAGTTACATTGCAGTTAGAAGGGGCTTGATTTGAATGGGGCAGCAGGTGCAGTGGCACCGATCCAACATTTCTCATAATTCCACTAAACACCAAATATTGCTATATTTTACTACTCAACAGGCAGTCACAAGTGCAGTTATCTTGCAGGCAATAGGTGATTATTTGAATTGAGCAGCCGGTGCAGTGGCATTGGGCCCAAGAGCTCCACGCACCCCATTAAACACTGATTATTGCTATATATTATATCTATACAGGCAGTTACAAGTGCATTTACCTTTAAGCGACTAGGGTAATGATTTGAATGGTGCAGCAGGTGCAGTGGCACTGGGTCCAAGAGTTGTCAGACTCCTCTAAACACCTAATATTGCTATAATTGACTACTAAATAGGCAGTCACAAATGCAGTTACCCTGCAGCTAAAAGGGGCTTGATTTAAATGATGCAGCAGGTGCAGTTGCACCAGGACCAACAGTTGCATTAACTCCACTAAACACCAAGTATTGCTATATTTTACTATTAAATAGGCAGTCAGAAGTGCAGTTATCATGCAGGCACTAGGGTCATGAATAGTGCAGCAGGTGCAGTGGCACCGGGCCCAAAAGCTCCAGGTAGTCCCACTAAACACCAAATATTGCTATATGTAACAGGCAATCACAAGTGCCGTTACATTGCAGACAGCAGTGTCAAGATTTGTATGGTGTAGCAGGTGCATTGGCATTGAGCCTAAAGTTGTCAGACTCCTCTAAACACCTAATATTGCTATAGTTGACTACTAAACAGGCAGTCACAATTGCTGTTACCTTGCAGTAAAGGGGACTTGATTTTAATGGTGCAGCAGATGCAGTGGCACTGGGGTCAAAAACTCTCGGGACTCCACTAAACCGGATTATTTCTATTTCTAAATGTTCCTACTAAACGAGACATTCACAGTACATTTGTCCAGCATGCAATAGGGTCATGATTTGAATGCTGCAGCAGGTGCAGTAGCAACAGGACCAAAAGCTTTAGGCACCCCACAAAACACTTAATATTGCTATATTTTGCTACTAAACAGGCAGTCACAAGTGAAGTTACATTGCAGACAATAGGGTCATGATTTATATGGTGCAGCAGGTGCAGTGGCACTGGGCCCAAAGGTTGTCCGACCTCCTCTAAACGCCTGATATTGCTATATTTTACTACTATACAGGCAGACAAAATTGCAGTTATCTTGCAGGCACCAAGGGCATGATTTGATTGGTGCAGCAGGTGCAGTGATGCCGGGCCCAAAAGTTATTAGAACTCCTCTAAACACATAGCATTGCTATTACGTCAATTAATTCTATTATTTCCCTTTTTCATTTCATGTTTTGAAATATTGCTATTGCTTACCCACACTGTACCACTAGTAACAGCACAATATATTGCCTTTTTGCATATAAACAAGTCACGTGACTTTAGCAAGCTTTCTGCAACTTATATTGTACACCTACTCAGCAAGCTACAACTTACAACAAAAAACAGCTTCTTAGGAATCACATGGGCGAAACCAACTGCATTTAACAATGCTTGTTTTAAAAATGCATTTCAAAACCTAATAGGGATGGCACATCACTCTCTGCCCCTGGAGGTGTTTGAACAATAATTAATGTGCCATGAGAGGAGAGCCTTACCTGTGAAGATGGTGGCCAATAATCATAACAATTCATTTTTCTGGCTGTCTTACAAGGTCATAACTTAAGAGATATCATGACAGACTGAATACATCACACACCCACTATAGTAAATAGTAGTATCAAATTGCAAGGTAACTACCTGATACCTAGTAGGTTCACTCAATTTAAAAAAAAGTTTTAGGGACGTGGCTGCACAGATAGGAGAGGGAGTTTAAAATGTTTTGTTATCCTAGACATTATTTTCTAAATGTTTACAATATAATGCATCTGCAATGATATTTTGGATACTGAGCAGGGCCACATGCAATTGCATGTCTTCTGCTTTGCAGTGGTATGGATTGTTGTTAATGTGTTCCCTTGGACAGACATCCATATTTTTAATTCAGGGTCATCACCCTCCCTCTAAAATCTTTAACCAGGAAATCGACCCCAAATGGTGACCTACAGTCCCATAACTGTAAGAACTTTAAAGAAACCATTGGGCATATGCTCTTTGCTTGCCCAGGATATAGTGCACCTGGCCAGAAATGGCTCCTACCCCTTTGTAGGCTTTTAGAGATCAGTAGCAGCTGGTCTCCACTGATAATACTAAGGGCAGACCCAAACTCAACTTACACCTGTGCAAATGGGATGTTACTGGGATGGATCTGAGTGATTAGAGTAAGATCTAAATGAATACATTTGTTTAGCTTTATTTTGCATCATATAACACTGGTTTTAAATTGTGATTAGCAATGAACTGTGTTTTAATTAAGGTCTCTTATTGGTCGACCTTCCCCAAATTAAGTTGTCCTGACATTCTTATTTTCCATTTATCCCTGTTGAGCTCTTTCCCACTCCCACCTATTCCAATTGTCTTATTTCCCTTACGTGGATCATGATTTATTGTTTCCTATTCTTTATGTCAACTTGTTGTGGTGCATAGAATACCATACAAGTTGTTCATTTGCACATTCATATTTTACAGTGGCTATAAATATTTGTATTGTGTTTACCTTTTATGTGCTGATATGACTAATTTGTCAAATAAAGCTTTCCAAACTGAAATTGTAACTTTGTATGCATTGCAAAGTGACATGATTGCAAAGTAAAAAAAAAAAAAGATGAGGTAGGCTGAACAATTTCCTGCAGATAAATGTCTTTTCTATTCCAGTGACATAATTTCCTCAAACTTCCAGAGGTAGGGGAAGAGATATCATATAGTCTTTCGCCTTTAACCTTAAAGACATTACAGAAAGTGACATCATATGAAGTTTGATCCAGATTATTTCCAGGAAGGTACGTCACATGACCTGAACTCTACAATTAGCATTGCTGAAGTTTCCTAATAACTGCATGTAACAACACACCACAGAAAAATGTCTAATTTAGCCCACGACCTATATTATGGTGCTGACTTGATCTTTTAAAGATCTAGGGCGTAATACTTGCCATGAATTTTAAAAGAAGATTGCAGCTAGTATCTATTTTTTTTCAAATTGTGCTATGTGTGCCCCAATGTATTATTTATTAACCCATTATTGTGTTATAGGTGTCTGTCATGCTAAGAACTGTCTCAAGTATGCCAGCACCAGTTTTTGCTCTTGGTGTTGCCATAAAATAATAATTACCTTCAGTAAGTACCTTCAATATGAGTCAAACCACTGTGAACCTATCCAGCTGCCTTGCGCATTCCAACAAATGGATGACCTCTAGTTGCCTGAAATTACACATTGACAAAAGGTAATTGTGGTCAGTAATACCCCCATCCCTCTGGGACTATTTAATTTGACGGTCATTCCCAGGAGACTGTCCATCTCCTTCACCAAAAATCATGAGCTTGTGAGTTCTTTTGGATAAAGATCTCCCCATGCCCCCCCAGGTGAAGAAAGTTGCAGGGACTTGTTTTGGCCTTTTCAGAGCTTTGACGAAGATGCTTAAATGGTTACCTGGTGAAACCTGAAGAGCAGTTTTTCAAGGTCTCTTACTCTTACAGTTGTACTACAGTAATTTGCTTTACCGAGGCAGCACCGCCTGTGTCCTAAAGAGGTTGCAGACTATTCAAAATGCTGCAGTTTGTGTTTTGTTGTGCCTTCCAAAATGTCAGTCTGAACGCCTGACCTTGGTCAGCCTTCACTGGCTGCCAGCAAATAAAACAATTGACTTTAAAGTACTCTGCATTGCACACAATATGAAGCATGCTCAGGGGCCTCATATCCTGTATCCTCTAATTGTTTATTATAGCAATGCACAAGATCTGAGATCAAATAACTGTTTTCTTTTGACGGTCTCCAGGATACTCCTGGACACCAATACGTATATTCTGTAAAGCTGCATTTGCGGGACACAGCTTTGTTGATCCTTTTTCCCATTGCAGAAGAGGGAACTTTAGTGCCCTATTCTCTTCACCCACATGTACAATGATGATAGGTTGCTGGAAATCAGGAAGTTTTGTGCTTTTGTGGAAACTATAACCAAATATTTCCTGACGTATGTGGTCATTTTTGCCAAATTTCATAAAGTATGACCTGGTTTTCACGAATAACTATATCTTCATAGCATCAACATCACACCCTGTGCAGTTTGTGGAGGGAGAAATTCTTATGTCTGATTTGTATGGATCTTGCATCCCCTCAACCGACTTAGGGAACATACTTGAAGATTTCCCGCCCTAGAAAACATAAGGTAATAAGGTATGTGCTAGATCCTTTATTGAAAATACACAAATTAAATTGATATACTATAACAGTCCATACAAGACTTATTTGCTGACCCTGCATATGTAGAAAGTAAACCTGGTTACTAGTGAAAACTTCCATAATTGTGGTAACACTATGGCAGTAAAGCTGTGAGCATGTGAACAGAAATTACATATAAGCTGTCAGAACTGACATATTTTGCATTGACATCCACCTCAAATTCTATTTATTAGGGATAGTCCTGGTCAAGAAGCTTGGCAAAATGAGAACTACATTGATATTGCTGAATATTATACTTGTTCAGGGGTGTATCGCTATAAATGGTAAGCTAGTACTGGGCCATCAAAATACCAGTATTATCTGGAACTGCATAGGTGAGTACATCCAAAGTGTAACTTTAGATTACAAGGTCTTTGTTGAGAAATGGGAGGAGGACATTAAAGTGTCTGCGAAGAGCAACAAGGACCTTACTGGATAGCTGATCTGACAACCACCTGCCATAAATAGTGGATGGAATACATCATATTTCATTGCTGTATATTGTCAATCCTGGAAGCTATGGAGATAATACTTCTTCTGATTTTGAAAGTATGTCTCTCGTTTGTAGCAATTCCAGTGTCTGTGTTACCTGCTGTGTGGAACATGTGCCACATTATTGTGAAAACTGGAATGTGAACTGCTTTTACATCAGATGTGTTACACTCCTTTGAGGAGCCTTAATACTGAACATAATGAAGTTGGAAAAGATGAACAGTATTTTGCACAACTACTTGGTATCTAATTTAGAGCAAAACTAAAAACAAAAAATGGTTTGTCTATGCCATGCACTGCCGGTTTGAGTCATTTTCAGGTTTGATGGTTTGTGCCCCTGTGTGAAACTGCGTTGTTGATAGAGTTGGGTGAAACCCTACTCAAGCTACAACCACAGCCCTCCTCAAGATGAACCACAAAGAGACACCAAATTAACATATGCTTACCCTCTGGTAGCTTGGCACAAAAGCAGTCAGACTTAACTTAGAGGCAATGTGGAAAGCGTTTATGCAGCACTTAAACAAGGATAAAGTGCAAACACAAGACAAAAAAATCCCACACAAAGTTAGAAAAATAGAGTTACATTTTATGTATTATCTGACACCAAAATGAAATCAATCAGTAAAACCAGAGATATGCAATTTTAAAGATTTCAGGTGTGTAAAGCACCTAAATGCACAAAGTGCCACTCATGCTTATCTTGTAGTGTGAGACTAGATAAAAAAACATGTTCAGGCCGACCGTGATGGAGCGCAGGTCAGATACAGGGACCAAGTATGTCCCGCTGGAAAAGTTACCTGGGAAAGTCCAGAGTGAAGATTTCCATTAATGGGGAAGGAGGCTACGAGGAGCAGGGTGAGAGTTCCAGATGGGTGTCACTGTAACACAAAGTACAGATCTCGTGTTGCTGATCACTGCTGGTGGTCTCTGTAACACAAAGAATGAGATTTACCGGAGCTTCTCGTTGCTGGATATTGGTGGGAACTGGCCTATATGTGTTCTTGAAGAGCCGAAAACGTCAAGATTGCTTGTTTTCTTCATGGTGGAACTCAACTAAGGCCTCACCCTGGGTCCAGGACCAGTGAGACACCTCTTGGGGATCAGGAAATAACTCCATCAGGAGCTGCAGGGCTCAGGCAGGTCCAGTTGCATATCCAGGTGAGACCAGTTGCAGCAGGTCAGCTGGGCAGTCTGCATAGAGGCCTCTTGAGCTTTTGGTATCGCTGTAGCTCAGAACCGGGAGTCATTAAGCTGACCCTTAGAGTCAGTTCTGCCTGAGATGAAAAGTGCAGTCCCAGTTTTCCATCGCAGCAAACAGGGCATACTCAAAAAGCAAGGCAACAAAGCGTCAATCTGTAGTCCACAGATCCAAGAGTTTACTGAAGAGTGGATCTGTGAGTCCCCTTGTTACAGCGGGTGCCCATTTTGAAGTGGGAGAAGATTCTGGAGTTTCTCCCCACAGAGGTGTCTGGACTTTCCTGCCTCCCTGCCCTGGCCCCAGTCTGTCTGGGGAGCACAATAGGCTAGTGTGAAGTCTGCTGATGCGCCCTGAGCCAGTGCTTTTGATGTTCAATTGTGGTAAGTGAAAGATTAAATTCCCTCTCATCCTACCAGAGAGAGCCCATCCTACCAACACCCTGACCTTCTATTGTGATGCTGTCTTGGAGGAATACACAAAGACCAACTGCCAGCTACACCTTGAGATTTGACCCAGAAACAGGCTTAGGACAAGAAAATGGCAACTTTCTACGAGTAGCATACACAAAATGGGCAAACCAATAGACCCTTGGAAGCTTGGGTAATGTACAAGTTCAGGTAAAGATGCCCTCAAGGGATTATTTTTGAGGATTTTTATTTTTTCATAATTTCAAAAAAATATTTATCTAGAGCCCTGAATAGTGGCTTCTTAACAACAAATGTCAAAGTAAATTGACAATTATCCAGCAACATAGAACTAATTTTTTTTTAGAAAATTCAACTGAGATACAATTCAATATGGGTGCCACAAAGATCCATAACATAATTTTGCTAGTCAAAAGTTGGAAGAGCAAATGAATCACCATAGATGAAGCTAGTGTTAGTAATGTCGGTAAGCATGAAAAAGTACATTTGCTTTCATAAGGTATATTTCGGAACCTTGTAGTTTTTGACAATATAGCTTTAATTAGATATTGCTACAGAGGTGTACAATAGTCATCATATTTCAAGCGTTTTGTGGGATGTTCTTAATGAACAGACTATTCCTGTAACTGAAAAAATATCAATCAAACATCAGAAATATATATATATATATATGATAACTCTTGCTCAAAGTTAATAGGGGTAGTAATATGTCTTCCGTGGTTCCCATTGATATGGGAGCATTGCTGGCCCTTATTTATGAGTCATCTAAAATGCTAAGTGGACTAAAAATAACTGTACATAGTATCGAGGAAATAGATTTGTTCAAATGAAGTTCCTCATTAAGATCTTTGCAAGAGATGGCTCCCATGGATAATATATAGATTAGAGTTAAATACATCCAAACCTGAGGTATTACATTATAGATGTCAATGTGTGCCACTATACAGCTGTATTGAGACCTTTGTTCACATTATCTGTACTGCAGATCCAATGATTTTCCTTGATTGTCAATACATGTTCAACACTAGGTTTTCTAATACAGGGTTTCACTACTTCGATAACCCACCTTAGCATATCTTTTTCACCATGTTTGTACTTAATGTAATGTTCAACTAGGGGGGCCTTCTCGACTTTGCAACGTATTCTGAACTGATGTTGCAGAATACGTTTTTTTACTTGTTGGGTAGTCTTTCCTATGGAGTGTAGCCCAACAAGGACACGTAATACAATAAATTACATTGTTTGTATTGCAGTTGGAAAATTGTTTCAGTATAACCTGCTGGCCATTAATCTGAGATGTCTTAACAGTTTACATAGTGTTGCATACTGCACATGTGTTGCATTTATAATGCCCCACTATGGGTAGTCCTGAAAACAAGTTGTTCACAATGGCTGGTAACAGCGCACCAAAGGCATGCACTAAATAATCTCAAATATTATACTTGTGCAGGGGTGTATCGCTATGAATGGTAAGCTAGTACTGGGCCATCAAAATACCAGTATTATATTATCTGGAACTGAGTAGGTGAGTACAACCAAAGGGTAACTTTAGATTACAAGGTCTTTGTTGAGAAATGGGAGGAGGACATTAAAGTGTCTGCGAAGAGCAACAAGGACCTTACTGAATAGCTGATCTGACAACCACCTGCCATAAATAGTGGATGGAATACATCATATTTCATTGCTGTATATTGTCAATCCTGGAAGCTATGGAGAGAATACTTCTTCTGATTTTGAACGTATGTCTCTCGTTTGTAGCAATTCCAGTGTCTGTGTTACCTTCTGTGTGGAACATGTGTCATATTATTGTGAAAACTGAAATGTGAACTGCTTTTACATCAGATGTGTTACACTCCTTTGAGGAGCCTTAATACTGAACATAATGAAGTTGGAAAAGATGAACAGTATATTGCACAACTACATGGTACCTAATTTTAAGCAAAACTAAAAAGAAGGAATGGTTTGTTTATGCCATGCACTGCCGGTTTGAGTCATTTTCAGGTTTGATGGTTTGTGCCCCTGTGAGAAACTGGGTTGTTGATAGAGTTGGGTGAAACCATACTCAAGCTACAACCACAGCCCTCCTCAGGATGAACCACAAAGAGACATCAAATTAATATATGCTTACCCTCTGGTAGTTTGGCACAAAAGCAGTCAGACTTAACTTAGAGGCAATGTGCAAAGCGTTTATGCAGCACTTAAACAAGGATAAAGTGCAAACACAAGACAAAAAAATCCCACACAAAGTTAGAAAAATAGAGTTACAATTTATATATTATCTAACACCAAAATGAAATCAATCAGTAAAACCAGAGATATGCAATTTTAAAGATTTCAGGTGTGTAAAGCACCTAAATGCACAAAGTGCCACTCATACTTATCTTGTAGTGTGAGACTAGATAAAAAAACATGTTCAGGCCGACCGTGATGGAGCGCAGGTCAGATACAGGGACCAAGTATGTCCAGCTGGAAAAGTTACCTGGGAAAGTCCAGAGTGAAGATTTCCATTCATGGGGAAGGAGGCTACGAGGAGCAGGGAGAGAGTTCAGATGGGTGTCACTGTAACACAAAGTACAGATCTCTTGTTGCTGATCCCTGCTGGTGGGCTCTGTAACATAAAGAATGAGATTTATCGGAGCTTCTCGTTGGTGGATATTGGTGGGAACTGGCCAGCGTGTGATCTTGAAGAGCCGAAAACGTCAAGATTTCTCCTTTTCTTCATGGTGGAACTCAACTAAGGCCTCACCCTGGGTCCAGGACCAGTGAGACACCTCTTGGGGATCAGGAAATAACTCCATCAGGAGCCAGCAGGGCTCAGGCAGGTCCAGTTGCATATCCAGGTGAGACCAGTTGCAGCAGGTCAGCTGGGCAGTCTGCATAGAGGCCTCTTGAGCTTTTGGTATCGCTGTAGCTCAGAACCAGGAGTAATTAAGCTGACCCTTAGAGTCAGTTCAGCCTGAGATGAAAAGTGCAGTCCCAGTTTTCCATCACAGCAAACAGGGCAGCCTCAAGAAGCAAGGCAACAAAGCGTCAATCTGTAGTCCAAAGATACAAGAGTTTACTGAAGAGTGGATCTGTGAGTCCCCTTGTTACAGCGGGTGCCCATTTTGAAGTGGGAGAAGATTCTGGAGTTTCTCCCTACAGAGGTGTCTGGACTTTCCTGCCTCCCTGCCCTGGCCCCAGTCTGTCTGGGGAGCACAATAGGCTAGTGTGAAGTCTGCTGATGTGCCCTGAGCCAGTGCTTTTGATGTTCAATTGTGGTAGGTGAAAGATTAAATTCCCACTCATCCTACCAGAGAGAGCCCATCCTACCAACACCCTGACCCTCTATTGTGATGCTGTCTTGGAGGAATACACAAAGACCAACTGCCAGCTACACCTTGAGATGTGACCCAGAAACAGGCTTAGGACAAGAAAATGGCAACTTTCTACGAGTAGCATTCACAAAATGGGCAAACCAATGGACCCTTGGAAGCTTGGGTAATGTACAAGTTCAGGTAAAGATGCCCTCCAGGGATTATTTTTGAGGATTTTTATTTTTTCATAATTTCAAGAAAATAATTATCTAGAGCCCTGAATAGTGGCTTCTTAACAACAAATGTCAAAGTAAATTGACAATTATCCAGCAACATAGAACTAAAAATGTTTTAGGGAATCCAACTGAGATACAATTCAATATGGGTGCCACAAAGATCCATAACATAATTTTGTTAGTCAAAAGTTGGAAGAACAAATGAATCACCATAGATGAAGCTAGTGTTAGTAATGTCGGTAAGCATGAAAAAGTACATTTGCTTTCATAAGGTATATTTCGGAACCTTGTAGTTTTTGACAATATAGCTTGAATTAGATATTGCTACAGAGGTGTACAATAGTCATCACATTGCAAGCGTTTTGTGGGATGTTCTTAATAAACAGACTATTCCTGTAACTGAAAAAATATGAATCAAACATCAGAAATATATATATATATATAGATAATAACTCTTGCTCAAAGTTAATAGGGGTAGCAATATCTCTTCCGCGGTTCCCATTGATATGGGAGCATTGCTGGCCTTTATTTATGAGTCATCTGAAATGCTAAGTGGACTAAAAATAACTGTACATAGTATCGAGGAAATAGATTTGTTCAAATGAAGTTCCTCATTAAGATCTTTGCAAGAGATGGCTCCCATGGATAATATATAGATTAGAGTTAAATACATCCAAACCTGAGTTATTACATTATAGATGTCAATGTGTGCCACTATACAGCTGTATTGAGACCTTTGTTTACATTGTCTGTACTGCAGATCCAATGATTTTCCTTGATTGTCAATACATGTTCAACACTAGGTTTTCTAATACAGGGTTTCACTACTTCGATAACCCACCGTAGCATATCTTTTTCACCATGTTTGTACTTAATGTAATGTTCAACTAGGGGGGCCTTCTCGACTTTGCAACGTATTCTGAACTGATGTTGCAGAATACGTTTTTTTACTTGTTGGGTAGTCTTTCCTATGGAGTGTAGCCCAACAAGGACACGTAATACAATAAATTACATTGTTTGTATTGCAGTTGGAAAATTGTTTCAGTATAACCTGCTGGCCATTAATCTGAGATGTCTTAACAGTTTACATAGTGTTGCTTACTGCACATGTGTTGCATTTATAATGCCTCACTATGGGTAGTCCTGAAAACAAGTTGTTCACAATGGCTGGTAACAGCGCACCAAAGGCATGCACTAAATGATCTCGAAGGTTTGAACCTCCTTTGAACCCAAATAATGGTTGTTGTTTACATTCAGGTAATCTGATGAGCAATGTCCAATGTTTTTTGAGTATTTTCTTGATTTTGTTGGAATGAGTTCCAAAAGTGGAAACACATACCAATTGTGGTACCTTAGTTCATTATCTGATCTCAAGGAGGCAATTTTGATTGTTATACCATGCTCTTTCAAGGAATCATTTTAATAATCTTGCTGGATAGCCACGGACTTTGAGTTTATCTTTAAGTTTTTTTGCTTCCAAAAAATAGTCCCCCTTTTTGGTACAGTTCCTGCGTAACTCTCAAGGTTGTGTCATGGATCTTTGTGGCAGCCTTAACTTGACTTTCCATCTCGTTTTGCTGGATTTATCTATCTTGATTCACAATCTGAAGCCATTTCACTTCTTCCTTTTCGACTAAGTTGAAATGGCCACTGTTGTCCTTATGTGTTACCCCGTGAATTCTTAACCCTACATATTTCGGTGAGTCCGTTTATTTGACTCAGTTAAGATGGCGTACCTTTAACAAACTGACGTTCTGCGGTCTGTTTTTAACTTTAATTTGAATTGACATTAAAAATATGCATGCGTAACTTCCAGATTCATTTTTAACTTTCTCACTATTCCTTCCGTTTGTATGATTTTGACCAGACCAATATGGCGGATAGTGTTCAACAAAGATATCAGGCTCCTACACTTCCAATTTAGAATGGCCCAGAAGTATTTATACTTTTCCGCAAGGTGATCTTTCCCTTTAATTTGATCCTACAAAGTGCAGACAATGAAGATGCCGGCAACCTATGACTAAGTATGTGTTAAATAGCCGTAAGGGCGGTAGCCTTACTGTTCTTTTTTCTTTATATTTACTTTTCAGTGCAAGAGTTGCCCTCTGTGATGCAGATAGAACAGGGTTTGGGGCAAGACAAAATTGCACCTATCCTTAGGGATTTTTTTTATCTAAACAGGCAAGGTGCTACGGACCGGAGATCCAAAACCCCTAAATCTCCTAAGGCACGGACTGTCTCAATTTACCATAAACAACACACAATGGTCCAGCACTCTAATTTTAGTTGAGGTCCACAACAAGTAATTAGTTTTATATACAAATTTGTAAATCACATTTCGTCAAAGGAATGGCAGTTCAGCTGAGTTGTTTTCATCAAATTCTTTATTCATAGTTTCTTTTTCAGCAAGATAAAAAGACCGTAGCCAATGCGTTTCGTCCCCTCGGACTTCTTGTCATGGCTAGGCGGAAATAGGTACATGGGGCACATACACAGGACACTGTATGAATGAATGGGTACAGAACTACAGCTCCCAAACTCTCAGGGAAGGCTGGCTGTCACACCTGAATGCTGGTACATAAGCTCCGCCTTTGTTTTGCTTGGGGCTTGTCACTCGAGTATTTCCGGTGTAGGAGAAATTGCGTGAAGCAGCAGCGTCAGACAAGCTGCTGAACTTTGGATTTTGGTGTACCTGTGGCATCCGCCTTCTGGACGGCTGCCTTTTTTATTGATTTGGGACATTTTCCCCAGCGAAGCATTGCCGTACTGCGCCTCAAGCGCCCTGGTGCTGTTAAACCCCCGGAGCAGTGAAACGCCTTACTAAGTGCTTGGTAGGCGTGTCTGTGATGCGCTGGATAGGATTAAGCACAACGGAAGGAACTGCAAAAGATACAGGGCATCTTACGCCCGATAACCAAACACAGTAGAAACGCTGCAAACTCTGAGCAGCCTTATTGTAGCAGGGCTCCCCTTCGCTTCCTGGAAGCCTCCCGAGTGAGGTTAATTCAGTGCTGGTGAAACGTTTCTGTTTTCCCTGCCTCAGCTATGCCAGGTTCGCACAGGAGAGAGAGAGAGCGGGGAATACTCCTTGCGTCATGGAAACCTCCTGAGTGAGGCTAATGAAGCGCTGGTGAAGCACTTTAGTTTTCCTTACCTTAGCCTTGCCAGGTCCGCTCAGGAGAGCAAGAGAGAGCGGGGAACAAGTCCACTTGAAGTTTCCAGAACTATTTCAAGGCTCTGAGCAGCCATATGGAAATATTATAATTGTTTATGATTCTGAACGCAGCCAGAAACATTCAGGAGCTGATGCAAACAGGAAGAGGATTCCTTGGAATGTCAAAGAACATTTTCCATTTCCAGAGGATTATCTGCAGTAAGATAAGTACCTCACACCTTGACTGTATAATTAAGGGTTGCTTCCTTGTTACAAGTACACACCAGGCAACTCCCACGTGGAACAGAAATGTATATTTTATATTCTTTATTTTTCCCTTTTGTGCCTTTTCTGTTGGGAGATGTGCAGCTGCAATATGAGTAAGTACATGACACATAGAGGAATATTGTGGTTAAACATATAGGGGGAACTTCATATGTGTGTATTGTGTCTCACTTACAGGGCAGACCGGGTGGATCGTAGGAGAGAGGTCTGCATATCCCGAAGACATCCCTATTCTGTGTTAAGCAGCTGCAACGTTATTGTTTCTTTTGTCCCTTTTTTCCCTTTACCCTATGGTGGAATTTTCTGTGGAGCATGACATATATATATATTCACCGGTATCTCCATATAGGGGAACAGATTATTTAGCCTCAACCATCATTCTTGCTGTTTCCGGCTGTAAAGGTTAGTGTTTAACCTTCCTCTGTATGGCAGTGATAAGCCCACAGTAATCTACGGCTCGAACAACCAACACTGTTCTTACATCAGTGTTGGAAACATTGACCGCCCTAAGGATGGAGGTAGACGCTTTCAGGGGTGAGAATTTAGAATTACAAAATGAAATGGGCACCATGAGACGTGAAGTTGCAGGTTTGTCTCGCTCTAGCCCTATGGGTACACGGGGGGCCCAGTACATTAGGAATTGGACACTACCTCCGCCAGCGTCTCAAGATGCGGATGCAGGGCTATCGACTCATACCTTGGGAGGGGGCGCAGGTCCTTCCACCATACAGGTGATACAGCTTGCTCGTCCATCAGCCCCATTCTTTTTAATGTCTACCTCAAACCTTTGGTCACATTAATTAAATCCCATGGGCTACAAGCCATAAACTACGCGGATGACACTCAGCTCATTCTCTCTTGGGAGGGGGAAGAATCCATCCCTCTAGAATCATTTCATGATTGCCTGAGAGACAACGCTGGTTGGCTGCACAAAAACTCCTTGCAATTTAACTCCGCCAAAACTGAGATTCTGTTTTGCGCGGGAAGTAAGATTCCTCGCCCGTTCCCAACCGATTTTTGGCCCCCAGAGGCTCGGAAAAACCACAGCCGGCAACTACTGGCCGCAACCTGGGTGTCATGATGAACAACAAACTTAGCATGGAAACTCAGGTTGCGAGAACAGTCTCCACCTGCTCGGACCTATTGCGCTCTCTACGCAAGATCATGCCACTCCTCCCCGTACAGGCCCGAGCGTTAATAGTCAGGTGTACTATTCTTAGTCGCCTTGACTATTGTAACGCTTTGTTGCTCGAGTCCCCAGCTGTACTGTTAGATCGACTCCAAAGGGTTCAGACGGCCGCCGCCAAATTAGCCCTTGGCTGGACCAGGAGATCCTCGGCCACAGCGGCCTTAGCCGAATTGCACTGGCTCCCTCTGAAGCAACGAGTGGCTTTTAAAGCACTCTGTCTTGTGTTCAAGGCACTGCACGGAGCCGGGCCTAGACCCTTGCAAGCTATGTTCACCTGGTACACCCCTACCAGAGCCCTCCGCTCAGCATCAGCCTACCTTGTCACAGTACCAAGATTCAACAAGGTCAGGACTGGGGGAAGATCCTTCAGAGTTGCAGCGGCAAAATTATGGAATAGATTGCCCCTGGACATCCGCCAAACACCGCAACTCCTTCCTTTCAGAAAACGTATCAAGACCTGGCTCTTCCCCTAATTATTTACTCTAGTTGCCTCCTTTCAGTTTCCCTACATTTCCATCTGAGGAGTAATTTCTCTGTTTAGCGCAAGGATGCCTGCAAGGTGACAGCCGCGCTATATAAATGTTTTAAATAAATAAATAATTACCCTTAGCACCTCCTGAAATATTCTTTGGGGATCCAAAGAAGTTTGGTATTTTTCTGGGGCAGTGTAAACTACACTTTATGTGCAAGCCAGCAGTGTTTCTCACTGACCAGGCTAAAACGGCCTTTGTGATGTCTTATCTTGGGGGTAATGCAGCTTGTTGGTCTTTTCCCCTCATAGAGAGAGACAACCCTGTCTTGCGTAACTTCAACACCTTCTGTGAGGAAATGCGCAAACTATTTGATAGGAAGGCACACCAGCTCTCGTTAGACAGGGAATTGATTACGTTAAAACTAGGTACTCAAGACTTATTAACATACATCACCACCTTCAATAGGCTTATGGCTGAAACGGACTGGCCTATGGAGCAAAGGACATCTTTGTATTATCAAGGATTGAGAAGTGAACTAAAAGACGTCTTGGCTCAGGTGGTGCACATGCCAGCCACCCGTGATGAACTCATTGACCTCACCGTTCAATTGGACCATAGACTTCAAGAAAGAAAAGGAGATAGACAGCGTACTGAATCTAGATATATACCACCCCGCCCAAGAGCTATAACAGAAGGACATCCACCAGCTTCTGATAGGACAGAACCCATGCAGATAAGTGGCATACAAGGTTCACTAAGTCAAGATGAAAGAGAGCGAAGGCGGAGACAACAGCTATGTATGTACTGTGGAAACCCTGGGCACTTTATCAAAGACTGCAAGGCAAAAACCAAAACAACCTACAAAGAGTTCAAAGGGAACCGGAACGTGCCAGTGGTGGAATACCTTCTTGAGAACTCGGAAAACTAAAGTGCCCAAACAAGTTACAGATCCCTTGTTTGAGGCCAACAGATGAAGAGGTCTGCCCAGCTGTGGTCAACACAGTCCAAAACACAGTGGCCCATATGAACGTATGTGTTTCATTGGATATACCTGGGGCAGGACTTGTGCTAGTACATGCCCAGTTAGTCTCAGGGGCTACGGGTAACTTCATCGACCAAAGTTATGCACAAGAAATCTGTACACCCTGCGTAAACAAGAAGGTCCCAGAACTAGTAAAGGCTGTAGACGGTGGGCATGAACCATTATAAGTACATCCAATTTGATTTAATAGATACCCCTCATTTCACTCTTATATTGGGCATGCCCTGGCTTACACTGCATGATCCCTTCGTGCAATGGGCAGCTCAGACAGTCACGCTGAATTCTTCATATTGTATGTATTCCTCATATTGTATTGTATTGCTGGTTTTTAAAAGTGCCAGAGCCCTAACTTCTCTTCAACTATGATGGTCATTGTTTTTTGCAGACTTTGACTTTGTGATCAAATACAGACCAGGACCACAAAACGGGAAAGCTGGTGCGCTTTCTAGACCCTTGCCTAATCCTGCAGTCAGTGCCAATCCTGTGGAAGAACCGCCCATCATACTACAGAAGGCTTCCTTTCCAACAGAGACAATAGCCTTAATCACCACTGATGACTTCTTGAAAGAGGTAATGAAACAAATGACTGGCCTCGATAAAGATGAATGGGTCATAGAAGAATCACAACATCATTCTGTCAGCGATGAGTTGTTGTTTCATGATGAAAGACTGTACGTTCCTGAAGGACCACTCCAGCAACAGGCCTTACAATGGATCCACGATATGACCTTGGGCGGACACATGGGAATGCAGAAAACGTTACAAACCATGTCTCGTTACTTTTGGTGGGTGTCACTTTGGAGAGACACTGCAAGATACGTTTCTGAATGTTCTGAATGCATCAACGAGCCAGCGGTTTACTTAGACCTATACCCACAACACCAGCTCCTTGGCACACGGTGTCCATGGACTTCTTTGTGGAGATGTCTCTTAGCTCTGGCACGACACCATACTAGTGGTTATTGATCATCTGACCAAGATGGGCCATTTTGTTGCTCTAACGAAATTGCCTACCTCGGCAAAACTGACTTCTTACAAAACATAGTTCAACTACACGGAATCCCTTCAGTCATCATCACAGACAGAGGGACCCAGTTCACCTCCAAATTCTGGAAAGCGCTATGTATGGTCATGAAGATCGATGCCCGTGTGTCTACGAGTTATCATCCACAAACAGACGGCAAAACAGAATGATTGAAACAGACATTAGAACAATACTTGAGGTGTTTCACATTGTTACAAGAAGACGACTGAAGCACACTCTTGTGGACAGCAGAGTTCACCTACAACAATGCAGATCATTCTTCTTTAGGATGTTCTCCCTTCTTCTGTCTCAATGGTTTTCATCCCAACATGTTACCCTTTGAACGTCCTGTGGCCTCTAATCTTCCTTCTATTCAAGAACACCATGCAGACCTTAAGCTAGTAATAGCCAAGGCCAAAACCCACCTAGAAGGGGCATGTAGGCGGGATAAACAACAGGCAAATAAAAAGAGAACACCAGAACCTTCCTAGAAGGTTGGAGATTGGGTGTGGCTTAACACTAAACACCTGAAGATCGCTCATGGGAACCAGCGGCTAATCTACATTGACCTGGTCTTGTGAAGCGCTACCATTCACAATTTCCCACCAAACCTGGCGGATCGCCGAGACGTCCGTCAATGAGAGGGGATACAGTCATGGCTAGGGGGGATAGGTACATGGGGCACATACACAGGACACTGTATGAATACACAGGACACTGTATGAATGAATGGGCACAGAACTACAGCTCCCATAACTCTCAGGGAAGGCTAAATGTTGCACCTGACTGCTGGTACATAAGCCCCGCCTTTGTTTTGCTTGGGGCTTGTCACTCGAGTATGTCCAGTGTAGGAGAAACTGCATAAAACAGCAGCGTCAGACAAGCTGCTGAACTTTGGATTTTGGTGTACCTGTGACATCCGCCTTCTGGACGGCTGCCTTTTTTATTGATTCAAGACATTTTCCCCAGAGAAGCATTGCGGTACTAGGCCTCAAGCCTGGTGCTGTTAAACCCCCCCGGAGCAGTGAAACACCTTACTAAGTGCTTGGTAGGCGTGTCCGTGACGTGCTCGATAGTATCGAGCACAACGGAAGGAACTGCAAAGGATACCGGGCGTCTTACGCTCTGTAACCAAACACAGGAGAACCGCTGCAAACTCTGAGCAGCCTTATTGTAGCGGGGATCCCCTTTGCTTCCAGGAGAGCGGTCGACATCTCCCAAAGACATCCCTATTCTGGGTTAAGCAGTGGCAACGTTAATGTTTCTTTTGTCCCTTTTTTCTCTTTCCCCTATGGTGGTATTATCTGTGGAGTGTGACATATCTATACTCACAGGTATCTCCATACAGGGGAATGGATTTATTAGCCTCAACCATCGTTCCTGCAGTATACGGCAGTAAAGGTTATTAGTGTTTAACCTTCCTCTGTATGACACTTCTTCAGGGCAAAAAACACATTTACTTGCGGTCTGTGCTGAATCCGTTCATCGGTGCGGTTTCTCCTTTTAAAATCTGATAAAATCTGATTGTATCCAAGATTTCAAATGCAGTATATGACGTTTATTTTATATTTGATTGCTAAATTCTCATGGTAAGCATCAGTCAGTATCACCCTTCCGCCGTTTTATTTCCTGATTTTAGACGATCGGTCGGCCGGCACGGTAGCGTGGCTTAGTCCAACGTTTTCTCTACTGTGCAATTACTGGAGTGGCAATAGCAAATTTTACCCTTCTACAGTCCAAGACTTTCCTGACTGTTGCACTGACTGAAGTGGGAATAGTACATTTTACCCCTCCTGAGTACAACGCTTTCCCTACTGTTGCAATGACTGGAGAGGGAATAGTAAATGATACTCCTCCTGAGTCCCATGCTTTCCCTACTGTTGCAATGATGTGAGTGGGAATAGTACACTTGACCCTCCTGAGTCCAACATTTTCTCTACTGTTGCATAGACTGGAGTGAGAATAGGAAATGCTACCCCTCCTGTGCCCAATGCTTTCCTTTATATTACACAGACTGGCATGGGAATGGCCCTTTTTACCACTCCTGAGTCCAAGACTTTCCCTAATATTGCACCGGCTGGAGTGGGAAGGGGTATATTTATTATTTCTAAAATGTAATAGTTTGGTTAGTATTGTTAAAATGTATATTATTATGTTTTCGTGTAATTAATTTAAAATTTTTGGATTAGCAAATAAGCAATTTGTAAGATATTTTTAGTAAAACATATTTTTTTGATTGTTTACTGTTTAATATTGGCAATGTTTTTAAATTTGTTCCTGGTTAATTTTTATGGTTTTATTTTTATACATATGTATGTGTGTGCGTGTGTGTATTACCTACTGGCGGTCACCAGTAGGTAGTTATAGTTAGGACCTAGTTTCCATAGAAAATCTGCAACATTCTATTTGGAATAACTTCGTGAATTTCTCCAAGAATATGGCCTGCTCCGCTCCGCTCCTTCCCTGAAAGTTTGGGGGTGATTCATGAAGCAGGGGCTGAGAAAAAAGGGGGGTCCAAAAACGTGTTTTCCCCATGCAATTTTCCATAGGACCTTTCGCCAGGGCTACTGCCCGAATGGTCTAACGGAATTACACCAAATTTGGCAGAGAGGTAGAGTTCGGTTCGCAGATCACCCTTTTTGTTAAATGGTGTAAATCCATTCAGTAGTTTCTGAGAAAATAAAAGTAAAATCATAGATATATATCCGAATTTGTACCGTACGCGTACCGTCAGAGAACAGTACGCGTACCATTACGGCACAAGCTGCATGGTCATTGGCTGTCAACTGTCTGTCAACACTCCATACCAAGAAGTGTTGGCAGGTATCTTGTGCCTCGGTAGAACTGAGGCAAAAGAGAGCTGTGAAACAAATGTGTAAAACACGCAAAGGGGGCAGGGTAGAAACACCCTGACCCCCTAGGCCTGCTCAGGGGGTCCCACAAGGATCCCCAAGGCCCAAATGTTTATTTTAAATCGTGGGGTACGCATATGGTACGCGTACGCAGTATAAAAGAAAAAAACACAAAATTCGCTTTATTCTTAATTAGCCCCCGGGGGGGCGAAATCCAGGGAATTTTTTTAATGTAATGGGTCCCCCTGCCCTGGGGATTTTTTGAAAAGTATGCGGAGGGGCTTAAGCCCTCCCACTTGCCCCGGGGACCGCCACTTCCCTGGGGTTCTAATATTAAATATAGGGGGTCCGTGACGGACCCCCCAGCTCTGGGGACCACCAACCCCTGGGGCTTTTCAATGTTTGGAGGGGGGCCGCGTGGCCCCCCTCCTAGAGCCTTTGATGGCCCTGGGGACCGCCACCTCCCCAGGGCCGGCTCCTGCAGTGTCCCGGGGTACCTACCCCTGGGACACCAGTTTGCTATGGTAGGGTGGGAGCTTCGCGGCTCCCGCCCTACCATAGGAAACTGCTTTCCTATTTGAAAGCGAGCAGGAAATCTGCTTTCTCTTTCAAATAGGAAAGCAGATTGCTTTTCGTCAGAGACAGCAGCATGTTAGCTGCTCTCTCTGGCGAAAAGCAATGCCGGCTCCCAAAGGACTCTGGGAGCCAGCTGGGATCATGTGGGCTTTGGGGCTGCCCCCACGGTCCCCAACGTTATATTTTAGCCCCGGTGGATGGGGTCCCCGGGGATTATAAAAAATGTGTAATAGAGGCTATTTTTGTTTTACGGAAGATTTACCGTACGCGTACCATGCACGTACGTACGACGTACGGTGCGAAGTCTGTAAGTCGTCCCGTAAGCGTACCCAAGCAAGAACAAAATCGATTCAAAAATTATATTTTACAGATATCTATCAAATGTATGTGTTTATGTGTTGGTTGGTTCTAATGAGACATTTTATCTTTATTGGTACTTATAAGTTAGTACTTATGCATAGTTTAAACTTGTTGAGGAGCAGTGTTTTATAGAGTGGTGAACTTTTGACCTCTGTTGACAGTTCACTTTTGCATGATCTGTTGGGGGTAGGGTGGAAAGTTATGTCAGTTGGAAAGGTTTGACATGTTGAACCAATAGAAATATGTGTTTGGTGTTGAATTATTGTGTGAAGGAATTAGATTTTTTATTAGTGTGTATATATGTGTAAATTGAGAGGGAACATTTGCCATTTCTTGATTCTGCTGCAAGCACTGAAGCAGAGAGATTCTGTATAAGAGTATCTGCTGTGTGAGTGGCTTTCTTCTTAAGCTACCAATCATTTTGAGAGGTGAGTTGATAATTTGGAAGGGACTGTATGTGGTGCATTTTATTTTTAGTAAGAGTAATGTGTTTATCCTTGTTAAGTTTGTAGAATCATATTCAGAGTTTGTCTGCATTTGGATAAATATTGTGATAAAATCATTTGGTAAGGTAATGTGTTTAGTGAGTCACCTTTGTGCAATAATGTGCAGTACTAAAAAATGTAGAATGTGTGCAGTCACTTTATTAGTTATGGAGTAGTTAAAAGTGTTTTTTTTTTTTAATTAGGCTTGTGTTCTAAATGTACAATGTTGTAGTCAGTATACATAGGCTGCTGCATACACTCTTAGGCAGATTTACAAGCCCTTTGGGCCTCTTTCTTATTGTATTGTGTCACATTTTTGGATGTAATGTTGGCAAAAAATAATGCAGCACATTGGTAATGTATTTGCAAAATGAGTCAGGGCTGTCCATTGAAATGTAGTACTTATATATGTGGAATATGTTAAGGCAATTAAACGTTTTAGTATACTAAATGTGTTTTGGAAAAATGTATGGTTTTTAATATGTTGTCTCGAATCACACTGAGTGTCTGTGTATATTAAGGAATTATAGTTGCCCATTACTCTATATTCTCTCGTGTCTCTCTCCACAGTTTACTTCCCTCTGCTTATAGTGTCCCCTCTCTTCTGATATTTCCACTCTTTCCTTATTCTCACTTGTCTTTCCTCATAGTGCTGCTTATTCTCATAGTCCCTCCTGTCCTCTTAGCACCCCTCTGTCTTCATTGTCTGCTCTGTCTCCCAATGCTCCCCCTTCTTTTCTGCTCCCTCCTCTGACTTCTTAATCCTCCTTCTCTCCTCATACCTCCCTCTTAACAATTCCCCAGTCAGTATACATAGACTGCTGCATACACTCTTGGGCAGATTTACAAGCCCTTTGGGCCTCTTTCTCATTGTATTGTGTCACATTTTTGGATGTAATGTTGGAAAGAAATAATTCAGCAAATTGGTAATGTATTTGCAAAATGAGTCAGGGTTGTCCCCTGAAATGTAGTAGTTATATTTGTAGAATGTGTTCAGTTACTTAATCGTTTTAGTGTAGTATATGTGTTTTGGAAAAATGGATGGTTTAAAATATTTTGTCTAGAATCACACTGAGTGTCTGTGTGCATTAAGGAATTATAGTTGCCCCTTTTTGAATAATCTCTTCTGTCTGTCCCCTCAGTCTACCTCTCTCTGTTTATAGTGTCTCCTCTCTTCTGATGTTTCCCCTATTTCCTTATTCTCACTTGTCTTTCCTCATAGTGCTGCTTGTTCTCATAGTCCCTCTAGTCCTCATAGTACCCCTCTGTGCTCATTGTCTGCTCTGTCTCCTAATGCTCCCCTTTCTTGTTATGCTCCCTCCTCTGACCTCTTAATCCTCCCTCTCTCTTCATTCCTCCCTTTTAACAATGCCCACGTCAGTGTACATAGACTGTTGCATACACTCTTGGGCAGAATTACTAGCCCTTTGGGCCTCTTTCTTGTTCTATTGTGTCACATTTTTGGATGTAATGTTGGCAAAAAATAATGTATCAAATTGGTAATGTATTTGCAAAATGAGTCAGGGCTGTCCACTGAAATGTAGTACTTATATATGTAGAATGTGTTCAGTCAGTTAAACGTTTTTGCGTACTAAATGTGTTTTGGAAAAATGTATGGTTTTAAATATTTTGTCTAGAATCACACTGAGTGTCTGTGTACATTAAGGAATTATAGCTGCCCCTTTCTCTATAATCTCTCCTGTCTCTCCTCACAGTCTACTTCTCTCTGCTTATATTGTCCCCTCTCTTCTGATATTTCCCCTCTTTCCTTATTCTCACTTGTCTTTCCTTAAAGTGCTGCTTGTTCTCAGAGTCCCTCCTATCCTCTTAACCCCTCTCAGTCCTCATTGTCTCCTCTGTTTCCTAATGGTCCCCCTTCTTTTAATACTCCCTTCTCTGTTTTCTTAATACTTCTTAGGATATAGTAGTAAATAGTAATATGCATGGTGTCATATTTGTTTGTCTAATATCGCACTGTCTTTCTCTGTACATTAAGGAATTATAGTTGTCCTTTTTTATATTTTGTACACTCTCTTATTATACTCCCTCTTCTATCCTCTTACTCCTTCCTCTCTGATTATACTACCTCCTTTTCCTTATATTTTTCTCTCTCCTTATACTTCTCTTTTCTCTTCTTATTTGCCTCTCTTTTTGCATAGTTCCCCTACTCTTCATAATCTCTCCTGTCTTCATTTCCATCTCTGTCATCATAGTTTTTACTGTATCCTCATAGTATCCTCTCTGTCCTTATACACTCAGGGGCATATTACCGAGATGTGCGTTGCAAAACGCACAATGCACATCTCCGTATCGCCGGATATCGCCGGATTTCATCGCCTAATTAGCGCGCAATTATCAATGCGCATCAGGCAGGCGATCAGAAATCCGGCAATAGTCGGTGATATGGCACATTAGCGCATGAAAACTAACGTTGTTTTCATGTGCTAATGTGGGCCTTGATAATATGGGGGGGTGGATTCAGCTTTATGATCCACACCCCCATGTTAACAATGCCTAACGTCTGGTCGGAGCAGGCGTTGGTAGACCTGCGATAAATGAGTTTATTGCAGGTTTTTGTCTCCCAACGCCTGCCTTGGTAATAGGGTGTTTCCACCTCCAACCACATTTTACATGTGGTTGGACGTGGGAACGCCCACTTTGCATGTCATTAGCGATGTTTATCGGCAAAATGCACAGTGGGCTCGGGCCAGACTTTAAAGTGCCCTTGGTAATAGTGCTCTAGCTGTATCGCCGCTTTCTCGGCACAATTCGCCGAGAAAGCGGCGATACAAGCCCTTGGTAATATGCCCCCTAGTCTTCTCTTATATTTATTTTTTTCTCCACATTTTTGTCTCTGTCTCTCTTTATATTAATTCTTCTTTTTTCATATATACTCTTTTTTCCTTATATTCTCCCTTTCTTCTTATTCTCGCTCTTCTTTGCACATACTTTACAGTTTTTTCTCTTATTTTTGTTTTTCTTCTTATACTCTCCTCTCTCTGCTCACAATTTTTGTCTCTCTTCTTATACTCCCGACTCTGTCCTGATATTCTTCTCTTTTCTTATTGTCATATTTCTCTCATCTATATATTATCTGTTTATACTCCTTCTTTTGTCCTCATATTATTTCCTCTGTTTTTGTACACCCTTTTTCTTCTTATGCACCACTTTTTCTCACATTATCCCTGCTCTTCTTTGGTACTCTACTGTCCCTTATGTA
This sequence comes from Lissotriton helveticus, assembly GCF_964261635.1. Lineage (NCBI taxonomy): Eukaryota > Metazoa > Chordata > Amphibia > Caudata > Salamandridae > Lissotriton > Lissotriton helveticus. The sequence goes on along the minus strand of NC_136071.1, from coordinate 542,312,829 downwards.
TTCACTCTTCTTTCCTTATATATTTTGTTGTCCTTATACTAGTGGCAGTTTTCACATGTTTCTTGTTTTCTGTATATAGTACTTGTCTGTCTTATTATACTGCTCTCCTGTGTCCTCACAGTCTGTTTCTTTCTTCTTATACTGTCCGTTCTCTCATCATACTGCCACCTTTGTCCTCATACTCCTTCTTATCTCTTCATACTTTCCAGTCTTTTCATAGTCTCTTTATGCCTTTATACTGCAGTGTCTGTTAATATTATTTTTTCTATTTAAATTTCTCGTTGACTCATAGTCCTCTTTCTCTTGTTGTAACTCTTTCTATTTTCATACTCACGTTTGTTGTGATATTTTCCCTGCTCTTCTTATAAGTAATATAATAGTGTATTTCATATATCTATTTTTCTAAAGTGATATATATTTTTTATAATAGATTCTTTTGATCAACACTGTAAAAAAGTCATCATGCCTACAAAAATTGAAAAGGGGAAGAACGAAAGAAAGCAGTTTATTTAAAGAGAAGTCATCTACAAGATTTACCTGAACAAGAATGTGTTAAGAAAAAGAAAAAAAGTCCTGGTAAATAAAGTAAGACTTTTCTGCGAAAATTGTTAAACACTAAGTGTAGTGTGCAGAAAGACAAAAATAGTATTACTCTATTTGCATCTAAGAGGAAAGAGAAGAACCATGGAAAATCATCTGTTGAAAAAACAGTGTTTAGCAAAAGGAGGAAAAACCAATATAAGGAAATAAGGAAGAAGATGTTCTATAATAGACTATTGAATAATTTGTCTAAAGTCGTAAAGAATTGTAAAAAAAAATGTATTTTATAAGAAAAAGAAATGTATTGAAAAAGTTGTTGAGAAAGCTTTTGAGTTGGAAAAAAACTTTTTTGTTTTAGTCATCAATAGAATTCGATCACTAGATAGGCCAATCCATTTAATGAAGGCCAAAAGTAAGTGGAGAAGAGTAATTAACAGAAGTAATTTTTCTGAGTTTTTTTTGGGTGAATGGAAACATAGTTCAAGTTCTGAGCCTTTTTTTAATGAAGAGAGTTATTTTCAGAGTAATGATTTGTTGCATGCAGTTGACACTACTGGTCGTGCTTATGAGGTTAAAAATTGTTGTCCTATTGAGAAAGAGAAAATTGTTCCAAGAAATGTAGAAGAGGTGTTAGCTGATGAAATTTTAGGGAGACGTCCTAAAGGTCCAGCGTACACTTGGAATTGCAGTAGCATTTGTAGTGTACAGCAGGAATCTATTGATTTTTTACGCAATTTCTTATATAACTATACATAGAAAAGTTTTAAACAAAAGATTAAGATGTTGCAAAGACTAGACCCTTGCAAAGTGAGAAAAAATACTGGTTTGCATGGTCATTCTCTGGCTTGTCTTTCTAAAAAAATATGTCGAAGTATTTTTCACCATTTCAGGATGTTAGCAGTACATCATACTGAAATGAGGAAATTAGTGCGAACGTTGTATTAATGAAAAAGTACAACACTAATGTTAAAAAAGTTGAACAGTGCTCTTTTGCGTGGATCTGTATCAGATGTAATGAACGTGTGTGATGAAATTCAGGTTAGTTACTTTGGTCCTGAGGAACACAGTGCAGAAATAGATACGTTAATAGAAGGAAATGTGGAAGAGAATGTACAACATTGTAGTACAGAAAAATTTGAGCAAGAAATTTCAAAGTTCAAGGTGATTACCGGTGAAACACCAAATTATTCTTGTATTTGTTGTCGACGTACTCATTATAAAAGTAAGACTAGGACTGTTAATTTGTATTTAAAATGTGAAAACGAAAATAATAAGGAGTGGATAGAATTTGCAACTTATTTATTGGTAGAGAATTGTTTTGATTTGGGTTCTTAACAGAGTATTTGTAAATATTGTTATAACAAGTTAGACAAGAATAAAATGCCTGCTAGAGCTTTGCATAATAATTTTGAGTTGGTGAATATTCCTTCTGAACTGATGGATTTAAATACTTATGAGTCTGTTCTTATTCAATGTGTGCATCCTTTTCAGGCTATTGTTCATGTGGAGCCCAAGACAGGGAAATTGCCTCCTTCAGATTTGCAAAGAGGATTAAAGGGAAGAGTTGTATATTTGCCACTGGATTTAAAAAAAAATATTGAAGAAATTGGTGTAGAAAATGTAGAAGAGGAACCTTTAGTTATTCTTGTTAATGGCGTTGCTACTAAGAGTAAGAAAATCTGGCAGGAATTAGAAGATGTTAGGAAAGTGAAAAAGGCAATGTTTTATCTGGTAAAAAATAATCAGTACTATAAAAATGTGTATTTGGGAGAAGAAGAAATACGTTTAGAAGTAGATACTGGCTCGTGTACTGGACAAATTGTAAAAGTGGATGTGTCCAGAACTGAAGAAATCTACGAACATTACAGTGTGCATCGACTGCATTCTAAAGAAGTGATGGAGAATACTATAGAGTTATTCCAAGTGAAAGAAGCACGGGGAGGTCCCATTAGTGTATGGGAAAAAAGCTTTGAAGCTTGTTGTTTCCCTCAGTTGTTTCCCACAGGAAAAGGAGGGCGATATGATGATTGACCTGTACAGATTCCTGCATCTGAATACCGGACATTAAGATTGTATGCAGAAGATCCAAGATTTCGACAATGTATTCCGTATTTGTTTCATCTTTTGTTTAAGAGTGATTTGTCTGGACTTTCTCATGCAGTAAATCATATATTGAAAACAGGTGTACATCTGCAAAATGTTTCGGCAAAGGAATTTATGGATAAAGTATATCAGAATGATAATGTTTTGGAATCTCAGCTAATTAATCTCATGGCATGTCAGAGTGGTACTAATGAGTAGTGGTACCGTCGTCATGGAGAACTTAAAAAGTATGCTAAGGAACTTAGGAACTCCTACATGGTTCCTTACTCTAAGCTGTGCTGAATATGCTTTGGATGATTTACTTCAATTTCTTCGAGAAGCAAATCCAAATATACTAAATATTGAATACAAGACACCTGGAAAATTGTGCTCTTGGGATCCAGTTAATGTATGCAGACATTTCAGTCATAGATTTGAAGCTATGATGTCTTTTATCACCAATAAAAAAAATCCTCCTCTTGAAGAGGTTCTGGAATTCTTTTGGAGAAAGGAGCATCAAGCAAGAGGTGCTCCTCACATACATATGCTGATATGGATCAAAGATGCTCCGAAATTTGGAACAGACTCAGACGATACTCTGTTGTCTTTTATTGAAGAATATGCTACATGTGATGTACCCAAAAGTACACAAGATAAGGACTTGAGATAACAAATCTTACGATTCCAAAGCCATCGTTGTGAGAAATACTGTCGCCAAAAGTACAAATCTAAGGAGAAATTCTACACCAAATGCCGTTTTGCATTTCAACGACCTGTAATATCTAAAAGAAGAGTGAACAGCTTTATGTCATCTTTGCGACATACTATCACAAGAAAGTCTCAAAAAAATACCTACAACTTAAGAAGAAATGAAGAATCAAAATATATAAATGACTATAACTCATAAAGTCATTTTATCCATGTGGAATGCTAATATGGATATTCAATATGTTGCGGACAATTCCATTGCTGTTGCTCTATATGTAACATCGTACATAACAAAATCAGAAAAGACAGAATTAAAGGAAATGTGGGAAGAGATTTCTCATGAGAAGAGTTTAAGTAAGAAATTATATACTTACAGTTTGAAGATGTTATCTCATCGAGAAATCGAGAAATCGGAGCGTATGAATGCTCAGATCGTTTATCATCTGCAAGCCTATACTCCAAACCTAGATTAATCATTTGGGAGAGTCTAGGTCTTGCCGCAACTCGAAACCACGTACTTAAATCTGTACAAGAAATTGAATATTTAGCTGAAAAAGAGCCAGAAAGTACAGATATTGTGAAAAAAAATATTTGGATACATATTATCCAAATAGAAGTCATCATCTTGAGAACGTTTGTCTCTATGAAGTTCTGCAAAACTATATTTTTAAACGAAATATTACAGAAAACATCAATAATGGTATATATGCTGTGATTGGTTCTGAAGGTTGTTTGGTTAAACAATGAAAAGGACATTTGATTAATCACCGTAAACTGAGTTGCGAAACACCTGAAAAAAGGGCATTTAACTATTTAGCTCTTTTGCAACTTTTTAAGCCATGGCGTTCAGAATTGGAATTACTTGGAGATTTCAAGAGCTATGAAGATTCCTTCAACGCATGCAAAGATACCGTAGAATGTCCTGTTTTTGCTAAATATGTGAAAATGTTAAACGACGAAATTGAACAAGAAGCTATATTTGCAGCTGAGATTGCGAGAGACAGTTCTCAAGACAGTCAAACTTCTGCTCTGTTGAGTCAGGATCCATTAGGAGAACCAATTGTTCAAAATGAAGCAGCAACTGCTATGGAAGAGGTGGAAACAGCAATGTATCAAGCTCAAGGAGATGTAACAAACTTAAGAAACATGGAAGAACAACTAAATGTTGAGCAGAAACAAATATATGAGCAAGTGAGAGAAGATTCACCATGGATTACCTCATGAGAAAAAGATTGCTCTTGCTCATCATTTGAACCTATCCAAATGTACCTGAGTGGACAAGCTGGAACAGGGAAAAGTTTTTTAATGAAAGTAATTTCAACTTTTCGACACAAAACAACTGAGTCACACTTGTCTTGTGTTGTCACTGCTCCAACTGGGTTGATGGCACATAATGTTAAAGGAATTACTTTACATTGTTTATTAATGCTACCAGTAGAGCATGAAAACAAATTGGAATACTACAAGCTAACTGGAGAAGCTTGCTGTGAAGTTTCAAAAGTGTTGAAGAAAATGAAACTTCTCATTATTGATGAGATAAGCATGGTATCAAACGTAATGCTTGCCTTTGTGCATTTAAGAATGCAGCAAATTCTTAAAACAGAGTATGATGTATTATTTGGAGGAAAACACGTCATAGTTTTTGGAGATCTACTACAGCTTACTCCTGTAAAAGGACAACCAGTGTTTAAAACATTGGTGCATGAAGATACCAGAAAGTCTTTGGGAAGCATTGGAAATGTAAACATTTGGTCATATTTTGAGTATAAGGAACTTATTAAAAATATGCGACAGGCAAATGATGCTGATTATGGAACTATTCTTCAAGATATAAGAATTGGAAAAGTAACAGAACATGGCAAAGAAGCTTTATAGAGACGATTACTTCCCAATTTGTTTCCAAATAAAAAATATTGTTCCTGAGAAAATATATCTGGGAATTGCAGAAAACAAATCTGTAATCTGCTTAATGCCAACAGTGTGTGAATGTTCTATATTCAATGAAGAAATGTTAAAGTTGGACATTGAAGAAATTATAAAATTGGAAGTTATTGATAAAATAGAACATGAAGGAATCACTATTATTTTGAATGAAAAGTTGAAGAGGAAATTTAATTCTTTAGAGAAATCAATAAGTAAAACTGCTGGTTTAGAAAAGAATTTGTATGCATGTGTAAACTGTAGGGTAATTTTATATAGTAATTTGCATGTGGAAAAAGGTTTAGTTAATGGAGCAATGGGTAAAATTGTTGAATTTGTTAATTATGTAAATAGAGATGTGATTGAATTTTTGAAAATCAAATTTGATGAAATTGCTGAAGTACAAGAATTTAGTCGTTGTTCAGCTCGGTTTTTTCTTGTAAAAGATTTGTATGTACGCAGGAAACAGTTTCCTATTTCTTTGGCATATGCGGTGACTGTTCATAAATCTCGAGGTTTAAGTGTAGATAATGCTTTAGTGAATATTGGAAGTACAGCGTTTAAAGAGGTTATGGCATATGTTGCTTTGTCTTGAGTGAGAACTTTATGTGGATTGTACTTTATTGACTTTGATGAGACAAAGGTTACTGCAGATGCAAATTGTGTGAAAGAGTATAATAGGTTAAGAAAAAAATATGCACACTATTTAGGTCAATATCCAGTATTTGAAAAGCGTATGGTAGGTAGAAATAGAAGATTTGAGAATATCTGTAGTGAAACTTTAGAGAAAGGAAAAAAAACAAGATGAAGTTGTGACTGCAAGGAAAAAGAAAAAGGACAGTGTTGAAGAGGATATTGGTTATCGGTTTGAAAATAGTTGTGGTTTCAACTGCTATGCTAATGTAGTTGTTAATGTTGTTTGTTTTCTTGAAAGTTTGCAACTGCAAATGATTGAACACCTGGAGGAGAGATTCTGTTCATTGCTGTATTCTGTTTATGAGAAATCTAGTTGTGACAGAACTAAAATACAAAGTTTTTCTGATATTCAAAATGTTTTGGGCATATGTTCTGGTTCTACTCAATTTACGCAGAATATTCAGCAAGATTGTCAGGAATTTTTAATGCTTATGCTTGGTATATTAGAATATGAAGGTATAGATATTGAAAACCTTTTTGGCCTTTCTTATAAATGGCAAAATAACTGTGAATTGTTTGTTTACATGTACCACTAACATAGACACTGAAAGTATCATATGTTTGACTTTACCAGACTGTGAATCATTGTCTTTTAACAATCTAGTTAGAGGAGCAAGTCAAAACATGGAGTGTAGACAATGTAAATCAGAAATGTCATCAACATTATTAATAGAAAGATATGGACAGTATGTAATTATAATGCTGCAACGTTGTAGAGCTGATGGAAGAAAAGTGGAAACTTTAATTAAAAATGTTGTAGCTACTCAAGTATCAATATCAGAAAGAACTTTTGTAGCTGGTGCAATTAGTTTTCATGATGGACCTTCTACAACATCTGGACATTACACTGTTTATTTAAAATGTGTGAAAGGTTGGATACATTGTAATGAAAGTCAATTAATTTTTAAGCAACGTTTGCCTAAAGAGTTACCAAATTCTTACCTAATATTTTTAAAGCAAAAATATTAAGAACAAAATTTGGCATTTCAGGATTACTGCTGTTAAGGTAGATTAATCTGGTGTTGTAGAGTATTTTGTAAGTGATGGTGACGCACTTGAAGGTGATCCTCTTGTTGATGTGGAGGCAGCGTAGGTGTATCAGGTCGTGGGTGATGTGGCTCCAGCAGAGGACATTTTTGATCAGTCAGTTGGAGCTGCTTTGGATTTTTTGTAGTCGTTGTAGGTGTTTGGCTGGAATTCTTGTGTAGAGTGTGTTGCCACTGTGTAGTCTGCTGCTAATGAGGGCCTGTGTTACTGTTCTTCTTCTTTTGGTTAGTATCTACTTCTAAATGTTGCGGAGCATGTGGAGGGTGTTATAGCAGTATGAGGAAATGCTGTTGGCTTGTTTACACATGTAGAGGGAGGAGTTGAGGATGAATCGTAGGTTGTGTACATGGTCAGTAGGTGTTGGTACTGTTCACAGTGTAGTTGGCCAGCAGCAGTCATCTGAAGCTGAGGGGGTGGGTCTGAGGATGAGTACCTTCATGTTGTGCGAGATCAGGTTTAAAGAGCTGCTCCTTATCCAGTTGGTGACGTCCTTAATTGCGTCGTGGAGGTTGTTTTTGTATGTGGCTCCTTGGTGAGGAAGAGGTTGAGCTGGGTGTCGTTGGCGTAGGAGATGATGTTGAGGTTGTTATGGAGGGCCACTTAGGTGAGGGTGGCCATGGAGATGTTGAATAGCGTCGGGCTGAGGGATGTGCACTGGGGGACGGTGCAAATGATGTCAGTGGTGCTCAGGGTTACTATTAAACATCTTTCAAACTAAGAATTTCACACATACTATTTGGCCATGAGTGAAATTATCTGAATCTATTAAGGACTTTTTGTTGTATATTTTGTCAGGATATATTTGTAAGTAACATTCTTTATAATGGAAGAAAATTAATTATAGTGTTTTGTTATTTTAAGATTGTTTGACATACCTCATAGTTACATAAGAAATTGGTCTTAGAAAAAAGCATTTAACATATGTTTTATTTCTATTTTTTAGATTGTTATTGAGATTGTTGTTTTTTTAAGATAATCTTCTTGATTGTCTTTTTTTGCCCGCTGTTATGTGATGAGTACTATTGAACTCACTGTTTCTAGTGACATTCAATATATTCTGAGAACAGCAAAAAAGGCAAAAAAATGCTTTACAAATTATTTTGTGTTGTAAGAGATGAATTGTAACTATTTTTTGTCTTCTACAATGCTAATTTTACAATAATTCTTTTTTTATTTTTTTATTTTGAAGGTAAGTATAAGTAACTGTTAAAAATGATCGATGGGATGTACTTCTACAGAGCTGAAGAAATATAACATGGATGGAGAACATAAATATGTAAAGATGGTTTGTATCTTTTAAACACATTTGAAGCAATTAAAAAATATATATTCTCAGTGTACCTATATTATTTGCATTTTACTACAACACATCTACTACTTTGGAACTGGTAAGGTGAATAGATATATTGTACTTTTTTTAGTACTGCATTTTATTATAATAGCCTTAGTTTTTTCCTATAGTGAGAAGGAGTGAGTGGTTTGAAAATGTAAGAACATTTTATAACTAAAAATTCATATAAGCAGCTTTATAGATATAATCTTATAAAATAGTTGAGAATGCTATTTGCATAATATTTTTTAAGGGTCAAAATAGTTGATAAAGCTAGTTTTGTATTATGTAGTAGGAAAAACGATAAAATGAAGTGTTTAAGTTTTTCTACAAGGAACAACAACATAAAAAATTCATTATGGAAGAAGAACAGAACAATATAGAAGACAGTTTCAGTATTTCTAACACTCTAATAGAGGAGCTAAATAAACCTTTCATGGGTAGCGAGAATTAAGATGAAAATATTGATGCAGATATCAGCTGCGAGTTTCTTAGATGAAACATTGGATGATGATTTTGTGCAAGCATTAGAGGACATCGAGTTTCATGATATGACTTTCGAAATTGATAATCAAGAAAGTGAAATATCAGATGGAATCATGTTAGAAGCTCTATTAAATTATGAAATGTTACAAGAATAAATTTATGATTAAAAATAAAAAATGGTTTGAGAGACTCTTCTTGCAGAACTGTAATCATTCAGCTAGTATTCAAGTACTCATGGTGCAAAGTGGGCCTTAGGGCATGGACTGCTTAAAATCTCAATAGATTATGTATGCACTCTTCTATGCATCAGCAAACCTATCTTTTATAGCTTTTATTTCCAGGTCTATATCCTTTCACTTCCAGCAAAGTCTTTGTGATTGCTGATTCCATATTTTACTGAGCTATTCTGCAGAGTGTACTTATCTATGCACTGTGGTAAAAATTAACCTATTTTAAATTCAGTCAGGCATTCTCCTTGCAGAACTGTAATTATCCAGTCAGTACCCAAATAATCACGGAGGAAAGTAGGCCTTAGGCCATGGACTGCTTTAAACCTGTATAGACTATGCATTCAGTCTTCTATGTACTTTCAAACTAGTCCTTTATAGATTGAATTCCACAGTCTTTATCCTTACACTTCCAGCAAACACTATCACATTACTGTTTCACTATTGTACTGAGCCATATAGAAATATATGCTTGTATATATACTGTAGAAAAAGTGAAGCAGTTAGACATTCAGCTACACACTCTCCTTGCAGAATTGTGATCATTCAGGGCCTCATTTATGAGGCTCCTTGCGCCATTGGAAGGTCACTTTTTGTGATGTTCTGTGGCACAGCTGTCTGCGTGATATTTATCAGGTAGCACTAAGGCACTTTTTTTGGTGTACTGCTGCCTGATTTAAAATCAGCCCCTTTAACACAGTGTTCTGCGTTAATGGGGCGTGCAATGGGTATTGCTGGGGGCGTTCCCAGCAACACCCATGGCCTTTTGACACTGCCCCACATTTCCAAGAAAACGTAAATCTGAGGCAGTGCCAAAAGCTTATGCCTCCCCAGGGGAGGCGTAAGGAAGGCGCAAAGCGGAAAAATAGTTTTATTTCTCCTCGTTTTTTCTTTTTCTATGTGTGCTGCATTCTGCAGCACATGGAGAAAAAGGAAAAGTCTCTTGTGATTATTTTTGTAGAGAAAGGTTTCCCTACCTGTCCAAAAATAATCATCCTTGCAACGCAGGCACCCTTGCACCATTGTGTAAAGTGTCTGTATTGGTGCAGGCAGACCATTGTGTGCCAGCGCAAGGGAAAAGGACAGGAATGTGCCGTATCTTATAGATATGGCGCATTCCTGCCTTTTTCTTTTGCCATAGGGAAACGCAGCAGGAAGGCCTGCTGCACTTTCCTACGGTAAAATCTCATAAATGAAGCCTATGTCAGTAGCCAAGTACTCTTGGTACAAAGTGGGCCTTAGGGCATAGAGTGATTCAAACCCCTTCAGACTGTGCATACATTGTCCTATGCACCTGCAAATTTGCCTTTTATATGTTGAATTCCTCAGTCTCTATCTTTACACTTCCACCAAACACTCTGTTACTCTTGGTATAGTTTTCTAGTGATTCATTGATCAGTGTGTAGTAAGGCATAAACTACAATAAAACAGTAATTAGTAGATGTACAATAAGTGGTACATCCCCAGAGATATACCAGTTATTGTGCACTGTGACATCACCAGCACGGATGCACCATATTTACAATGTGGTGCACTATGAGGCAAAAATGGCACAGATATGTGATGTACCTGTGCTGTGAAGATTGCGCATTGCTTGCATTGCGTTGGAAGCGCAATGCAGCTCCAGCAATGCTTTTTGGACCCTATGCTCATAATGCTGTGTCAATCCTTACACCTGCTTCAAGCAGGTGCAGGGTTTTGACACAGTATAAGCCCAAAAGTGACTGAATGAAATCTTATAGATTTCACTTAGTCACTTTTAGGAAGCGTTTCTGCGCCAGTATATCCCCCACCTGCGCAGGAAAGCCTCCTTCTGGCGTAGGGCTTTACAATGTGATGCACCATCCAAATGCGTCACATTGTAAATACCACACACCATGGCACATCTTTTGCACCACTGCTGCATCACAAAAGTGATGCAACGGCTGTGTAAAAGAGGTATAAGGGGGTTGTATATCCGCCCCTAACACATACAAATTTATCCAGGCAGTTTCACCAGTAGGGCAAATTGAAGCATAGACGTGTAACATATTTAGATGCATATGTTACATTCAAGTGTTTCGGAGGTACTACAGTATACTATAGGTAAACACCTTATAGATATTTGCTGTAGCACTTCCTTATAGTTCTGCACTTTCACATTCACCATACACTACTAATGTATTCATTCATTCATTTATGAACTACACATTCATTCTGACAAACTTTTACACACTAACATAGAAATGTAGTTCTTTCTTTGACTAGTACTGAAAATAACAGGTGTTTTTTGTCTTTTTAGTTTTGTATTTTTTTTCTATTTTTCAACAAGTTTTTTTATTTATTTCTTTTAAACCAGAAAAATTGAACTTTTTAAACCAAAAAACTATGGACCAGGAACAAAAAAAGAAAATAATTAGAGAGTACAGTTGTGGTTCCTCTTCTTGCGAAGAATCAGTTCTATGGACTGTTCTCCATAGGCTATAAGTTTGTTGCAAAAGTTACAACGAATTGTAAGGTCTCTAAATTCAGGTTGGATATTTGGAATCATAGTGCTTGGTGGTGGTGGTGGTGGTGCACTTGATGTACTTGGAACAGCAGAGCCCTGCTCCTCCTCCAATCTTCGGGTTACTGCTCTAGCCCTATTATTGGGATGTAAATTATTTACATGGCGCACCATGCTCGCAGTGCCAAATGAATATTTCTTTCTGGGGTCGCCCCTGGACAAAGTAGTTTCACATATCTTACATGTGACCTTAGGGGCATTCACTTTTTTTTCACCTTCAGGGAAGGTGAAAAATGTCCATATAACTGCCTCTTTTCTTTTTGGTTGAGGCTGCTCAGGAACAAATCCTTCCTCAGAAAAGTGCTCAGAAGATGATTCCAAGAATTAAGACATGGTGCAGGTTCTTTCTGACTGTAGCTCCACAGAAGATATCCTTCTCCTGAGAAAGTCAAAGAAGAATGATTAAACTGGGAGGGGTCTTTCAACAGTTAGAATAGGAAGTATTATGAACCAATCAAATGTCTTCTTTTAAAGTCACATGGCTTTGCGTACTCTTACGTTGCGCTTACTGTACGCTTACGGTGCTATTACGGTGCAAGTACGTACGACGTACCACGCGATTTGCGTAATTGGTTTTAGAAGTAATATACGCCTTTTAAAAGTAAAAAAAACTTGTTTCATGATTATCCCAGATAATGTCTTTCCTTAATATGTACATTAAATACATAAATATATGTTTTTGAACAATTAGAAACTTCGCAAGGTGCGCTTACGGGTCGACGTACATGACGTCACGCAGAAGCCTAATGCGACGGCAACGTCCAAGCGTATCTGTATACGAGTGCGTGGGTATGCGCAGAGGACGATTTACCATACAAAGTATGGTGCGATTACCGTACGCGTACGGTGTGATACCCCCAAAAATAAATAATTATTTAGCATTTCATTTTAATATATTGAAAAAAAAGAATAAAAAAAAACAGAATTTAGTTTTGTTATTATTTTACATTAAAAATATGAAATATAATTTATAAAATAAAATAAATATAAATATTTATAATAAAAATGTAAGAAATTAGTATAAAAAGAAAGAAATATAATAATAAATACATTTAAAAATTATCATTTAAAAAACCTTTGAAATTCACTGAAAAAACTATAGGTTTCACACACGTTATAGTTAGGAATTAGCATTTAAAAAACCTTGCAAAGTAATTGAAAAAACCATAGGTTTCACACATGTTATAGTTAGCTGGACATTTCACTCATACAAAACCATTGAAATTCCCACGTTATAGTTAGTTCAGCAATGCATTGCTGATGACATCACATATTACATCACTCATGACATGGTCAGTGACATCACTCATGACATCACTGATGACATCTCAAATGACATCAATGATGTCTTGAAGGTTTCGAGCTGATTCGACACACAGGGGCAAGAAAAATGGGGGTCCCAAAACGTGTTTTCCCCATGTAATTTTCAATAGGAAACTTTAGACACAGCTTCAGCCCAAACTGCTGAACGGAATTACACCAAATTTAGCAAAACGGTAGGTCTTGTTTCAGAAAAAGCCCTTTTTGTTTAATAGTGTAAATCCATTTAGTAGTTCCTGATAAATTTGAAAAAGAAAAAGTTTTGATATCTAGGGAAGCGTTGGAGTCGTGACCCCTCCCGAGCACGAGCTTCACTGCGATTGTCTGCCAACACTCCATGCCAGGAAGTGTTGGCAGCCATCTTGTGACTCAGTAGAACCGAGTCACAAGAAAACAGTAAAACAAAGTTGAAAAACAAGAAAAGGGGCCAGGGTAGAAACACCCTGACCCCCTAGGCCTGCTCAGGGGGTTCCAAAAAAGCAATTTTTTAAATTTCTGCGAAATTCACGCTGGGGTTGAGAATCACGCAGAAATTTAGAAAACAAAAATGAAGCGCGGACTCCTGCAATTCATTTAATTGAGCCCCCCGGGTGGGCCAGGTCCCGAGGTCATTTCAAAAAAATATTAGCGGGCCCATGAGGGCCCCCGCAGCCCCGGGGACTGCCACCTCCCTGGTCCTATGTTTATAATATGCAGGAGTGCACACAGCCATCCCAGCCCTGGGAACTGCCACCCCCGGGGCTTGTTTAATACGTGGGGGCCTAAAAGGCCCCCCCACGCCCCGGGGACTGCCACCCCGGGGCTTTTCGTAAATATTCATGGGGCACACAGCCCCTCGCAGCCCCTGGGAGTGCTACCCCCTGGGGTTTCTTTTTTTAATAAAATATGTGGGAGGGCACACAGCCCTCCTGCAGCCACAGGGACTGCCACCCCCGGGGCTTGTTTAATTTGTGGGGGGCCTCCACAGCCCCCCCCAGGCCCTGGGGATGGCCACCCGGGGGCTTTTTGCACATATTCGTGTGGTGCGGGTAAAGCTAAAATATGTTTTATATATATTCCAAGGTGTATTGAAGAATGAGTGGGTGTATAAGTGTCTGGATGGAGGATTTAGTTGGTGCGTGACTGACTGTATAAGTGAATGATTAAATGTGTCTTACTAAATGCATGGGTTTCTGTCTCAGTCTGTATGTTGTTGTGCAAGCTGCTGCATGGGTTGGTCAGTAGCTACATGAGTGACTATATAGGTTATTGATTGGCTGTCTGAGTATTTGGGGGGGAGATTGAGTGTGTGTGTGGGTGGGTGGGAGGTGTGTGACTCTGTGCATAGATGTGTGAGTGGTTGATTCACTGGGTGTATGGGTCCAAGAGTGCATGTGGAAACAGCTGTATGGGTGCATGAGTTTGTGTATGGATGTGTTGGTGAGTGAATGGATGTCTCAGTGGTACATGTCCAAGTAACTACATATGTAAAAGGCTGTGAATGTGAGAGTTGAAGTATATAAATGACTCTACATCAGTGGTCTTCAAACTGTGGGTCGCGCCCCCCTTGGGGGCCGCAGAGTCATCTCATGGGGGCGCCTGTTCACATCACCCCAGTGGCAAGAAGAAGCCCCGGACAGAACGCACTCACGAGTGGTTTTAATTAGTACAGTTTGTAACATGTTTCTGTCATTGTGCACTTTCGGCCTTATTTTTAAAGGCAGGTGGGCTTTTTCTGAGAATGGCTTGGTCCCGTGTAAGGAAGAGCAGGAACAGCCTCGAAAATTCATAATGTAGCGAAGAGCTGCCCAGGGTCACAGAGCACCTGTCCCTCACTTTGATTTGAAGGTGGCACATTTCCTGTGGATGTTTTACAATTCCGCAGCTGGGTTAGAAATAATAATTTTCGCCTCTACCATGTGTTGGAGGGCAGCATACAGACTTGTTTCCTAGGCAAGCATCTATCTTTTAAAGGTGGCCACTTGTAGGTCCTTCAGTGGGCTTTGTTTGTGTTATAATCTTTATTATGATCCTCTTTCACCTTGGTACCTCCCTCTGTTCCCCCTCCTCTGTTCCCCCTCTTGGAACGTTCGCTGTCCCCTGATGGCAGCCTTAGAATGTTGGGAAAAGGAGATTGAGAGTGACGATAGTACTGTGAAGTGTTTCCATTGCATTCTGGTGGCTTAGTGGAGGCTGTGAATAAAAGACTCACCTTTAACCTGATTCCGGTGTCTTTTTAACAGCTACAATCTGCTGTGTTGTACTTTTAAGCAGACAATAAGGTTCCCACCTTTCTCAGGGAGAAATAATGGTGATATTTTCAGGTTTCGAAATTCTGCAAAGGCCTGAACAGGATACCTAAATAGAACTTTACATATACTCATCTGTATACATTCTTACCATGGCTTTTTAGTTTGTATTAACTTTTATTATCAGTCAGGTATTATTAAGAGAGCTCCAGAACGCATTTTAAAGTACATTCTTCTTATAATTACTGTTTAAAGTATGTACACATAAGGGAAAGAAGTACTGGTGTCTGGCAGTTCTCCTAATTTTTGTATTGGCCAGGTCATTAGGGGGTAGTAGGTTGTTGACCTTCCATTGCAAATGTTTTTTAACAGTTTCTAGAACTGTTTAATGCTTCTCATTGCTTAATAGTGTGCAATTTCTGATATCTACCACCTTCCATGCCCTTCATTGCTTGTTTTTGGTCATGGGCAAGTCTTACTCCAAGTGTCGTACATTTGTTAATTGAATGTCACTCCTAAGCACACTGAAACCATGACAATGTGACTCATAAGCAGTCTAAAAACTTGGCAACTATGGTCTGGGTGTACATTTGAAGGTCTTTCAGATTAGGACGTTGTAAGTACAGATCAGACTGGTGCTTTGCAGAGAAGATCTGAATGGGGCTTTGGTAAGAGGACCTGGATGGGGCTTTTGCCCAGTGGAATTCCCAATATACTGCTGGTTTATTTAGCCTTCCTACCCTTGTCTTAATCTACCCTTTTGTATATTTGAGGGGGGCCCGACCCCCAAACATTTTGCTCAGGGGGGGCTTGACAGAACAAAGTTTGAAGACCACTGCTCTACATGATAGTCAGTGTTTGTGAGACTGGCTGTATGGATGAGTTTGTACTTGTATCACTGATTATATAAGAGAGTAAGTATGGATTAGTATCTGTATGAATAAGTGAAGTGGTGTGTGTATAATAGTATAGGTGAGTAAATGGGAGTGTGATTGATTATTAGCATGACTGACTAGGTGTGTGAGTAACTGAATGGAAGAGTGGCGGTGTGTGTGTGTCTGTGTAGGTGTATGAATGCATATGATAGTGTTGTATTGATGAGTGACTGCATGTATGAGTGATTGTATGGATGAATGAGTAGATGTGTGTGTAGACCTAGGAATCAGTGAGTGCATATGTAGTAACTGGTATTTGTGTGTCAATGATTTAGAAAATGGTAGTCTCTATTTTTACAGTGGGTGTATCAAAGGTTATATTAGAGTGTGAGGAGGTGTATCAGATGTACACGTCGATGATGTCATCAGTGATGTCATCAGTGATGTCATTTGAGATGTCATCAGTGATGTCAATAGTGATGTCACTGACCATGCCATGAATGATGTAATATGTGACATCATGAGCAGTGCATTGTAGGTGTACGAGTTATAGTTAGCCGAACTAACTATAACGGTGAACTTTCTATGGTTTTGTGAGAGTGAAATGTCCAGCTAACAATAATGTCCCTGATATATATTTATATTTAAATACTATTTAAATATATTTAATTGACATTATATTGATGTTAAAACTTAGAAAATGTAACTATTGTTAACTATATATATATATTTTCAATATAAGTGTGAAACAAGGTTTTTTTTTCAATATTTTTGGCCTTACCATACATGTATACAAAAACAATCTTTTTGACACAATATGTATATCACAATTATCAGGGCTTAGATATAATGTTAGTGAACCACTCTACACAGCTCTACTCTACAGCACTACAGTTAATGTCACTCCACTCTACTGTACGCTATTTCAGTGTATGCTACTAAAGTGGACGTTATTCCAATGTGTGATAATCCACTCAACGCCACTCCCTACACACACCTCCTATTTACCATATTCCAGTGTATACCAACCCAATTCACCCCATTCCACTCTACGCCACTCCACTCTACATTACTCCTCTTTGTGCTAATCCTCTGTGTGCCACTGCACTCTATGCCACTGCATTAGCAGTGTATGCCACTCCAGTGTATAACACTGTACTCTATGCGATTATAACACACTTTACTGCATGCAATTTCACTCTATGAGACTCCACTCTATGCCACTCCACTGTATGCTACTCCAATCTATAGCAGTCTACTCTACTCAAATTCACGCCTTACCACTCTATGATGCTCTGATCAGCACAAAACTCCACTCAACATCAGTCAACGCATCTCCACTGTACCGGGCTATACTTCACTGCATGGCACTAATCTGTACGTGGGTTTATTTCGCTCAATGCATCTGTACAACACCCTACTTTACACTGTAGCACTTTATAACACTCTCTTCCGCTTTACGACACTCTACCCAACTCACTTTGCGTCGCTCCACCCCAGTTAATATACTTTTCTCTAGCAGACACTAATCTACTGTTCTCTATTACAGCACTCTATAATACTCAACTGTGTGCTACTCTATGCCATTCAGTTGTATGCCAATCTGTTCCATTCCACTCTACCATACTGAACCCCACTCTAATGTACTTTACCTCATTCCACTGTTTTATTTCCTCTTTGCCACACTACTCTACTCCCCTCTATGGTACATTCTGACACTACAACACAGAAGTCCAGACCCCACACCACACCACTCTAAAACACATTATTCTATTATACCCTATGCCACTCCACTCTAATCGATTCCACACCACTGTATTCTAGAGCATGCCACTCCACCCAATGTTATGCCATTCCACTGAACTACATTACACTCTACTTCAATGCATGACACTTTACCCCACTCTACGGCACTGTACAACACTCCACTCTACACCACCTCACTGTACCACACTGTACTTCACTCTATGCCACTCCACTCTGCAAGACTTGGCTATGTTCTGTGCCACCATACAACATTGTACTCCACTTTATGTCCTTACACTACATTGTACAACCCTTTACTCCACTCTATACCCCTACACCCCAGTGTGCAACACTCTACTCAACTCTATGACACTTTACAACATTCAACCATACAAATTACACTGTCCTATACCACTCGAATTTATAACAATTTACTCCAGCGTACGTTAGGCCTCTCTACTCTGTTCAACTCCACTGTATTTTACTCTATAATACTGCACTCTACTCTAAACCACTCTAGCCCACTCTACTGTAACTATACTGTAACTATACTCCACAGTACCCTATCCCACTGTATGCCACTCCACTGTACCACATTCCAATCTGCTCCACGCTACAATACTATGGTCTATGACAGAACACTTTACAACACTCTCATCAACTCTTCGATACCATACTCCACTCTTAATAACACTCCAGTCAAGGAAAGTAAACACTACTATTTCAAACATGTTTTATTAAAAAAAAAAAGAAAAATGTAACTTTTTAAACCAAAAAACTGTGGACCAGGAACAAAAAAAGAAAATAATTAGCGAGTACAGTTGTGGTTCCTCTTTTTGCGAAGAATCAGTTCCATAGGCTATAAGTTTGTTGCAAAAGTTACAACGAATTGTAAGTTCTCTAAATTTAGGTTGGATATTTGGAATCATAGTGCTTGGTGGTGGTGGTGGTGGTGATCTTGACGTACTTGGAACAGCAGAGCCCTGCTCCTCCTCCAATCTTCGGGTTACTGCTCTAGCCCAATTATTGGGATATAAATTATTTACATGGCACACCATGCTCGCAGTGTCAAATGAATATTTCTTTCTGGGGTCGCCCCTGGACAAAGTAGTTTCCCATATCTTACATGTGACCTTAGGGGCATTCACTTTTTTTTCACCTTCAGGGAAGGTGAAACATTTCCATATAACTGCCTCTTTTCTTTTTGGTTGAGGCTGCTCAGGAACAAATCCTTCCTCAGAAAAGTGCTCAGAAGATGATTCCAAGAATTGAGACATGGTGCAGGTTCTTTCTGACTGTAGCTCCACAGAAGATATCCTTCTCCTGAGAGAGTCAAAGAAGAATGATTAAAATGGGAGGGGTCTATCAACAGTTAGAATAGGAAGTATTATGCACCAATCAAATGTCTTCTTTTAAAGTCACATGGCTTTGCGTACTCTTACGTTGCGCTTACGTTGCGCTTACGGTGCTCTTACGGTGCAAGTACATACGACGTACCGCGCGATTTGCGTAATTGGTTTTAAAAGTAATATACGCCTATTATTAGTAAAAAAAGACTTGTTTCATGATTATCCCAGATAATGTCTTCACTTAATATGTACATTAAATACATCAATATATGTTTTTGAACAATTAGAAAGTTCGTCAGGTGCGCTTACGGGTCAACGTACATGACGTCACGCGAAAGCGTTAATGCGACGCGCAACGTCAAAGCGTATCGGTAACGAGTGCGCGGGTATGCACAGAGGACGATTTACCATACAAAGTATGGTGCGATTACCGTACGCGTACGGTGCGATTACCCCCCAAAAATAAATAATTATTTAGCATTTAATTTTATTATATTGAAAAAAATAATAATAATTAAAAAAAGAATTTAGTTTTGTTATTATTTTACATTAAAAATATGAAATATAATTTATAAAATAAAATAAATATACATATTTATAATAAAAATGTGAGAAATTAGTATAAAAAGAAAGAAATATAATAATTAATACATTTAAAAATTATCATTTAAAAAACCTTTGAAATTCACTGAAAAAACCATAGGTTTCACACACATTATAGTTAGGAATTAGCATTTAAAAAACCTTGCAAAGTCATTGAAAAAACCGTAGGTTTCACACATGTTATAGTTAGCTGGACATTTCACTCATACAAAACCATTGAAATTCCCACGTTATAGTTAGTTCAGCTAAATATAACTCATGCGCCCGCAATGCATTGCTGATGACATAACATATTACATCACTCATGACATGGTCAGTGACTTCACTCATGACATCACTGATGACATCTCAAATGACATCAATGATGTCTTGAAGGTTTCGGGCTGATTCGACATACGGGGGCTGAGAACAATGGGGGTCCCAAAACGTGTTTTCCCCATGTAATTTTCAATAGGAAACTTTAGACACAGCTTCAGCCCAAACTGCTGAACGGAATTACACCAAATTTAGCAAAACGGTAGGTCTTGTTTCAGAAAAAGCCCTTTTTGTTTAATAGTGTAAATCCATTTAGTAGTTCCTGATAAATTTGAAAAAGAAAAAGTTTTGATATCTAGGGAAGCGTTGGAGTCGTGACCCCTCCCGAGCACGAGCTTCACTGTGATTGGCTGCCAACACTCCATGCCAGGAAGTGTTGGCAGCCATCTTGTGACTCAGTAGAACCGAGTCACAAGAAAACAGTAAAAAAAAGTTGAAAAACAAGAAAAGGGGGAGGGTAGAAACACCTCGACCCCTTAGGACTGCTCAGGGGGTTCAAAAAAAGCAATATTTTTTTATTTCTGCGAAATTTGCGCTGGGTTTGAGAATCCCACCGCAATTTAGAAAACAAAAATGAAGCGCAGACTCCTGCAATTCATTTAATTGAGGACCCCGGGTGGGCCAGGTCCCGAGGTCATTGCAAAAAAATATTAGTGGGCCCATGGGGGCCCCCGCAGCCCCGGGGACTGCCACCTCCCCGGTCCTATATTTATAATATGCAGGAGTGCACGCAGCCATCTCAGCCCTGGGAACTGCCACACCCCAGGGCTTTTTTAATTTGTGGGGGCCTCCAAGGCCCCCCCACACCCCGGGGACTGCCACCCCTGGGGCTTTTCGTAAATATTCATGGGGCACAAGCCCCCCGCAGCCCCAGGGAGTGCCACCCCCTGGGGCTTCATTTTTTAATAAAATATGCGGGAGGGGACACAGCCCTCCTGCAGCCCCAGGGACTGCCACCCCCGGGGCCTGTTTAATTTGTGGGGGGCCTCCACATCCCCCCAGGCCCTGGGGACCGCCACCCCGGGGCTTTTTGAAAATATTCGTGTGGTGCGGGTAAAGCTGAAATATGTTTTATATATATTCCAAGGTGTATTGAAGAATGAGTGGGTGTATAAGTGTCTGGATGGAGAATTTAGTAGGTGCGTGACTGACTGTATAAGTGAATGATTAAATGTGTCTTACTAAATTCATGGGTTTCTGTCTCAGTCTGTCTGTTGTTGTGCAAGCTGCTGCATGGGTTGGTCAGTAGCTACATGAGTGTCTTTATAGGTTATTGATTGGCTGTCTGAGTATTTTTGGGGGAGATTGGGTGTATGTGTGGGTGGGTGGGAGGTGTGTGACTCTGTGCATAGATGTGTGAGTGGTTGATTCACTGGGTGTATGGGTTCAAGGGTGCATGTGGAAACAGCTGTATGGGTGCATCAGTGTGTGTATGGATGTGTTGGTGAGTGAATGGATGTCTCAGTGGTACATGTCCAAGTAACTACATATGTAAAAGGCAGTGTATGTAAGAGTTGAAGTATATAAATGACTCTACATGATAGTCAGTGATTGTGAGACTGGCTGTATGGATGAGTGTGTACTCTTATCACTGATTATATACGAGAGTAAGTATGCATTAGTATCTGTATGAATAAGTGAAGTGGTGTATGTATAATTGTATAGGTGAGTAAATGGGAGTGTGATTGAATATTAGCAGGATTGACTAGATGTGTGAGTAACTGAATGGAAGAGAGCCGGTGTGTGAGTGTCTGTATAGGTATATGAGTGCATATGATAGTGTTGAATTGATGAGTGACTGCATGTATGAGTGATTGTATGGATGAATGAGTAGATGTGTGTGTAGACCTAGGAATCAGTGAGTGCATATGTAGTAACTGGTACTGGTGTGTCAATGATTTAGAAAATGGTAGTCTGTATTTTTACAGTGGGTGTATCAAAGGTTATATTAGAGTGTGAGGAGGTGCATCAGATTTTCACGTCGATGATGTCATCAGTGATGTCATCAGTGATGTCATTTGAGATGTTATAAGTGATGTAAATAGTAATGTCACTGACCATGCCATGAATGATGTAATTTGTGACTTCATGAGCAGTGCATTGTGGGTGCACGAGTTATAGTTAGCCAAACTAACTATAACGGTGGAATTTCTATGGTTTTGTGAGAGTGAAATGTCCAGCTAACTATAATGTCCCTGATATATATTTATAATTAAATACTATTTAAACATATTTAATTAACATTATATTGATGTTAAAACTTAGAAAGTTTTACTATTTTTAACTATATATATATATTTTATATATATTTTCAATATAAGTGTGAAACAAGGTTTTTTTCTTTCAATATTTTTGGCCTTACCATACATGTATACAAAAACAATCTTTTTGACACAATATGTATATCACAATATTCAGGGCTTAGATATTATGTTAGTGAACCACTCTACACAGCTCTACTCTACAGCACTACAGTTAATGTCACTCCACTCTACTGTACGCTATTTCAGTGTATGCTACTAAAGTGGACATTATTCCAATGTGTGATAATCCACTCAACGCCACTCCCTACACACACCTCCTCTTTACCATATTCCAATGTATGCCAACCCAATTCACCCCATTCCACTCTACGCCACTCCACTCTACATGACTCCACTTTGTGCTATTCCTCTGTGTGCCACTGCACTCTATGCCACTGCAATAGTAGTGTATGCCACTCCAGTGTATAACACTGTACTCTATGCGATTATAACACACTTTACTGCATGCGATTTCACTCTATGAGACTCCACTCTATGCCATTCCACTGTATGCTACTCCAATCTATAGCACTCTACTCTACTCTACTCAAATTCACGCCTTACCACTCTGTGATGCTCTGATCAGCACAAAACTCCACTCAACATCAGTCAACGCATCTCCACTGTACCGCGCTATACTTCACTGTATGGCACTAATCTGTACAAGGGTTTATTTTGCTCAATGCACCTGTACAACACCCTACTTTACACGGCAACACTTTATAACACTCTCTACCACTTTACGACACTCTACCCAACTCCCTTTGTGTTGCTCCACCCCAGTTAATATACTTTTCTCTAGCAGACACTAATCTACTGTTCTCTATTACTGCACTCTATAATACTCAACTGTATGCTACTTTATGCCATTCAGTTGTATGACAATCTATTCCATTCCACTCTACCATACTGAACCGCACTCTAATGTACTTTACCTCATTCCACTGTTTTATTTGCTCTATGCCACACTACTCTACTCCACTCTATGATACATTCTGACACTACAACACAGAAGCCCAGACCCCACACCACACCACTCTACAACACATTATTCTATTATACCCTATGCCACTCCACTCTAATCGATTCCACATCACTGTATTCTAGAACATGCCACTCCACTCAATGTTATGCCATGCCACAGAACTACATTAAACTCTACTTCAATGCATGACACATTACCCCACTCTAGGGCTTTGGGGTGTGGACTCACCATGTAGAGTTCTATACAGGACTAAGGCTGTATATAGCAGGTGTTTCACCATCTAACACGGTTTGTGAGTCTCTAGGTAGTGGACTGTCCATGCAATGTTGTACAAAGGGTGATTGATGTGTGTAGTACGAATATGCCAACCTAATGTGGTGTGGCTATCTCCAGGGAGTGCCCAATCAATTAAGAGTTGTGCACAAGGTTGAAACTGTGCATAGTAGGTGCTTGTCCACCTAATGCGACATCCATGTTTCAACTGAATGAGCTCTCCGTGAAAACAATGCACAGGGCTAAAGGTGTGTATAGTAGGGGCTTATCCAGATAATAGCACTTGGACATCTAGGGGAGTCAGCTCTCCAAAAAGAGTTTGCACAGGGTGAAGGTTGTGTGTAGTGTAGGCTTGGTCACTTAATGTGGCTTTGATATCCGGAGGTCATGGACTTTACATGAAAATGTGTTGCTCAGAATGTGGGTAGCAGGAGCAAGGCTAGCCAAGGGGCCTTGTGTGTCTAAAGGCATTGGGATACATTCTCATTATTTTATGTAAGCATGTATGTTTATGTAAGTAAAAACAACAGTTGATGGACAGAATGCAGAACAATGTCATTCATTCACCCAGGTACAAGGTCTGGGCCTAAATCCATCGTTTTTTCTCTCACCATGCCATTCCAGTTTGAACCCAGCCATATGCAAATCAGTGTTGACCCTGTGCCCCATGGGAACAGTTCGGCCCAAACTGCCAAGCCAGGTCCTCCCTGGACTGGAAACAAGCATCCTAGGACCGGTTTCAGACTTTCAGCCCTCATCAGCCAGGATAGCTTGATTCCAGTGGCAAGGAGAGCACAGGACTCACGTGTATGTAAAATAATGTACCCAGGCAAACAATAAAAAGGCTGGCACAATTCAATTAGCAAACAGAACCAAATTAATAATAAAACACTGAATTTAGCATAAAAAGTACATTTTAATAAATTTCATAAAAAGTGTCATGAATTGGATCATTGACATATTGATAAAACATGATAAAACAAATTCTATTAATGAATATAATGTTTATCTTCCCCAATGCATCAAACTGGTATTCATTTGACCTTCCCTTGTGAATTAATTGAGTATGTGGCATTCCCACATCTGCCTGCTAATTGTAGCCACTTGTAACTACGTTGCCCCTGTGGGGTATTTGACAGCGTACCTCAGGTAGACGTAGTTGACAATACTTACTACCATCGTGCGAACTCGTTTTAAACAAAATATAAACGTTTTGGGCATACACCTTTAAAAGGAGGCTATGCAAATGACAACTGCCAATGGCAGGGCTCAGTATATAAACCAATCGGGCAACTGAGTCAAACCCCCCTTTTTTCGAGACGTTAGACCGCGCTACACGGCATGCCACTACTTCGGCTAATGCAGGTAAGAAGCCAAATAGAAATTCCCGCTATTGATAACACGTAATCCGTCACGCTTTTTGCAATAGTCATTTCTTTATACGGCCATTTTTTATCTCTAGTTAATCAGTAACCAGTAGCCGTGTAAGCCTTTATCAGCTTTACAATCACGTGACACCGGCATGCCCGCATCATACTAAACACAGGTAAGAAACAAAAAAGGTAGTTTTGCTGTTTGCAATAACCATTCCATCACGTACTCTAAAACGCTTACCATTGTATACGCTGTCGCTTATACCTTAGATAGCCGGTAATTTGACCCCGATAAAAACCAGATCTATCAGAGCAACCACGCAACTACGGTACGCCACGATTCAGTCGAATAAAGGTAAGAAACTACAAGACATTGGACCCCTTATTAACTATTCCGTAAATGCCTCGTGTAATGCTGACTTTTATATTCGGCTATTTTCGTCTTCAGACAGCCGTCAATTTGAGCCTGACCACATCCCACCCGATTGTAAAGACAAACGACCTATCGGGGGCTCGCCTTCTACTCTTTAGCATTACTTACTCAACATATTCTCTAAATACAGGTAAGAACCGTGAGAACAAATAATCACCTGTGTCTCCGTGAACAACTAAGACAATGTATTGATATACAGCTAGCATTTACCATAAACTTATTATTCTTTAAGGCAGTGGATATCCTGTATCTGCATAGATCGTGTCCGTACAGAATAACTCTATCGTCCTGATATATCACTGATCCTGAAATACAGGTAATTAGCGACAAAGATACTAGAGTACCTAAGATACTTTTGTGACAAGCAAAACAATTAATCGACATCCTGCCCCACACTTATGGCCACTTGTATTTTCTTTAACAGCTGGTTTTACGTATTCAGGCACAGTCGCTGTATCTGAAACGCCACAACAGGGGCCCTGACTATAAGTAACCACGCTGCCCCAGTTTAATATAAAGAACTTAAAACAGGTAATCAAATGTGCAGACACTATGTCACATTATAAATAACTTGATAAACAGTTTTCGAAGTACTTCTTTACATAGTGAATAAAAACTTATGACTCCACCAAGTGAAGGACTTCTCCCTCCCCCTACAATACCAGTAAACATGTTAAAGCCAATCCTTTATTAGTTTAATATCTGCAAGGAACAAATAAACATCAGTCATTTTCACTCTTTTTTCTACTCGTGATTTGTGCATTTTCTTTTTTATATACCTCTCCCTTGAAAAGTGTAATGTGACGTAATATTAAATGTCAATAATTCTGTTCTAATTATACCACTGTGACTGTAACCATGTTTTTTTAGTATCTTTCTGTATGTTAAATGTATTACGTTATTTTACATACATTATTTGCCCTGACCCAGGAACTTTATCCTAATCAGGGGGTCCTTGTTACTCTCCACATCGAGCACAGGACTCACGTCTGAGCATACCCGTTACACTCGGGGTGACAAATGCAAAAACAACAGTTGATGGACAGAATGCAGAACAATGTCATACATTCAACCAAGTACAGAACTCGGGCCATAATCCATCGTTTTTTTGCTCGCCATTCCAGTTTGAACCCAGCCATATGCAAATCAGTCTTGACAATGTGCCCCATGGGAACAGTCCAGCCCGAACTGCCAAGCCAGGTCCTCCCTGGACTGGAAACAAGCATCCTAGGACCGGTTTCAGACTTTCAGCCCTCATCAGCCAGGATAGCTTGATTCCAGTGGCATGGAGAGAACAGGACTCACGTCTGAGCATACCCGTTCCACTCGGGGTGACAAATGCAAAAACAACAGTTGATGGACAGAATGCAGAACAATGTCATACATTCACCCCAGTACAGAGATCTGGGCCTAAATCCATTGTTGTTATGCTCACCATACCATTCCAGTTTGAACCCAGCCATGTGCAAATCAGTCTTGACCCTGTGCCGCATGGGAACAGTCCAGCCCGAACAGCCAAGCCAGGTCCTCCCTGGTCAGGAAACAAGCATCCTAGGACCAGTTTAGGGATTTAAGCCCTCATCAGCCAGGATAGCTTGATTCCAGAGGCATGGAGAGCACGGGACTTCACGTCTGAGCTCACTCATCCCACTTGGGGTGACAAATGCAAAAACAACAGTTGATGGACAGAAAGCAGAATGTCATACATTCACCCCAGTACAGAGATCTGGGCCTAAATACATAATATTTTTGCTCACCATGCCATTCCAGTTTAAACCCAACCATATGCAAATCAGTATTGACCCTGTGCCCATGGGAACAGCCCAGCCCGAACTGCTAAGCCAGGTCCTCCCTGGACTGGAAACAAGCATCCTAGCACCGGTTTCGGGCTTTCAGCCCTCATCAGCCAGGATAGCTTGATTGCAGTGGCATGGAGAGCACTGGACTGACGTCTGAGCATACCTGTCCCACTTGGGGGACAAATGCAAACACAAAAGTTGATGGACAGAATGCAGAACAATGTCATACATTTACCCCAGTGCAGAGATCTGGGCCTAAATCAATTTTTTTTGCTCACCATGCCATTCCAGTGTGAACCCAGCCATATGCAAATCAGTCTTGACACTGTGCCCCATGTGAACAGTCCAGCCCGTTCCGCCAAGCCAGGTCCTCCCTGGACTGGAAACAAGCATCCTAGGACTGTTTTGGGGCTTTCAGCCCTCATCATCCAGGATAGCTTGATGCCAGTGGCATGGAGAGCACGGGACTCACGTCTGAGCATACCCGCCCCATATGGGGTGACAAATGCAAAAACAACAGTTGATGGATAGAATGCAGAACAATGTCATACATTCACCCCAGTACAGAGATCTGGGCCTAAATCCATAGTTTTTTTGCTCACCATGCCATTCCAGTTATACTTTGCATGATTTTGTGCCATGTATTAACTGGTGAATGTGAGGGTTTTGCTTGTTAACATTTTTATTTTGACTGATATTTTCACCCAACTATAACATCACTTTATTCTTTGTTTATTTCAGTGCATTTTTGCGTTTTTAACATAAAATTAGATAATAATATTAAACCTATATATAATCCAATTGTAACCTTTTTTAATTGAATTTCTGAGGTTTTATAGCATAAA
Source organism: Lissotriton helveticus (assembly GCF_964261635.1). Classification (NCBI taxonomy): domain Eukaryota; kingdom Metazoa; phylum Chordata; class Amphibia; order Caudata; family Salamandridae; genus Lissotriton; species Lissotriton helveticus. Next base: position 542,284,801 of record NC_136071.1, on the reverse strand, counting down.
GTAAAATTGTATAACCCTACCTAACTATGACATCACTTTACTCTGTGTTTTCCTGAGTGAATTGTTAGTTGTCAATGCAAATTATGATCTTACCAACATACCTAACTATAACATCACTGGCCTGTGGTTGACAGGCCCCATGCCTAGCCCCACCTGGGCGGCCAACCCACTTTGTCAAGGAGTCACCACATCAATCTATGTAGGCAAACCTATTAGTATTGTCAGGGGCTATCTACATCAATGTATAGGGACCATCTAATGGCTATGATACTGTGTCACTACATCATTATATGAAGATAAGCCAATGGGCTTTGTCAAATGGTGCCCACATTATTACATAGCACAAGTCTATCAGCTTTGCCAAAGAATCACCACATTAACATATGCAAAGCAAACTCACTAGCTTTGTCAACCACATGAAACAAGTGCCAGAAAACTCTTCAAGTCAAATAAAGGAATCATAATGCCATTACAAGGGGGGGGGGGGGGGTCATTATCACCTGAACAGCAAAAGCTTGGTCAGGTAGTTTACACCCCAGGAAACATAGTATTACTTAAAACACCTATTTCTGTGGGACTGCTGCATTTGCCTTGGCCCCAACAACATTTTTAACACACTTGTGGTGACCCTGCCAAGACGTGGGCACCTCAAAGGAAGAACAAATATGTGAATTAGCCCGTGAAAGGCATTATGGGGCACTCCTCGCCAGAAGCAGTGAATAATAAATAAGCATCTTGGCCACTCATTTATTATTTAATTTTATTGACTTGTGTCTGCATTTTTTTTGTTTGGGTGTCTAGTCCCACCGGGACACCCACATCTGTTAATATTTTTAGGGGTGTGAGGGGAGCCCTGTGGCCACTGCAGCCCCACCAGTTACCTGACCAGCACCCATCCTGGGTGCATGAGAGCTGGCAAGCCGGTCATTTGTTTTGGTCATTGCCCTGGCCCATTCTGGGATGCCCATAACAATTCTATCCTAAGGGGGATGCAGGTGGAGGCCCATGACTCTGCAGCCCTGACAGTTCCCCTGCAACACCCATCAGGGGAGTGTATCACATTGAACAGGTTTCATGAGGTTGTCGAGTTCTTGATTAACGTGTTTGATAAGTCTCTATGACCACAGCACTCCCAATTCAGTTTTTTTTTTAGATTGTTCATTTTATAAGGGCGACAAATCAGATAACCTTCAATGACCTTAAAGATCCTAGATGTGTAACGTTCTCCTTTAGCTGGTGAGGAGTACAAGATGTGCATTTCAATCACTCTTTCTCAGCTGGTCTGTCACCAGAGATTGGAGTCACTTGTGAATTAACGCATTTTCCTTCTTACTTCAACATAAGGATTGATAGCGAGGCTTCTTGACACAATTTTGTCACTTATCTGGAACAAGTGTGTTTGCCATCATCTTTCAAGGGAGCATGTATCTACAACCTCAGATTCACAGGCAGTAATGATTTGTGATCTTTAGTGCCTCCTCGTTGTTGTGATTATGGAAATTGCAGTGCAACACTCGATCTTGTATTCTTATCATAAAAGCATCCATAGTCTTGCCTTCTTTTAGCCGCATGGAGTGGGAAAGATATCTTTCATAATCAAGGTTTTGTTTTGAAAGAAATTTCCCCATCAGCAACCGGTTCAGACAATCATGTGAAAAATGTCCATAGTTATCAGATTGATATATGCGTGTGAGGCCCCACACAGTACACAAGTAAGCATATCAATCTCTTCTTGTTCTCAATGTCTGTAGCCCTGGTGAGCACATCACTGTCTCTGATCCATCAGCATCATCTTGGGCTTAAGTTGTTCATGTCACTCAAACTGAAGGGCATAGGAACGCTCAATGTTAATTGCTCAGATAATTACTCATTTTCTGTGTTTTATTAGACTCATCTGTACACTATTAGCTAGCGTCTTTCACCCTATGTTACTGTCAATGAAAGCTATGTGGTTTCATTAAAATGAAATACATGTAAAAAGTGAATTTGCACATTTACTATACCAGCACAGACAACCACTAAACATAATTAAGGAAATATATTTTCCTGCATCTGTATGTTTTACGGAATATTTTCTCCCAGCAACTTCCATTTAGAAACTATGGGCCACATGCATCAAACTAAAAATCGGTCGCAAACGGGCAGATTCTCAGAATTTGCTCCTTTGTGACCGGTATTTTTGCATTTGGAATGCATTATCCCAAATGCAAAAATCGCAAATTGCGATTGCATTTAAGGAATTGCAAATTGCGATTCCTTTAATGCAATACTACAAGCAATTTAAAATAGCGATTTCACCAGAAGAGGTCACAAATTACCGAAAAATAATATAGGTAGTTAATTTGCAAAAACTTTGAAAAATTACATGTTACACACACACATGCCCTTGGGGCATGTGTGTGTGCAACATGGGTGCACATTACAATTTCTGGGGTGCAACAGGGTGTCCTTTTGGCACCCTTGAAATTGCATGCACAATTTGCAAGTACCTAATGGGTACTCGCAAATTGCGCTTGCAATTCCCATTTAATCCTAAATGCTTGTAGGCCCATAGGAATGAATGGAAAGCCATTCCTTTATTGCGACTCACAATTTGTGAGTCGCAATTAAGGAATTTGCAAGAATCGCTATTTTTTTAGCGATTCTTGCATGCATAGGCTTTTGCAATTCTTTATTAGTGAATCCTTTTTTTTTCCCTAATAAGGAATCTCAAATGACATTTTTGATGCATGTGCCAGTATACTATTTGATCCCTGTCAAAATATGGAATAAACAACTGGTAATATTAGATTACAAACCTATCAATATGACAATCAGATCCGTCATTTGATTGCAAAGCCATTTCATTTATAGATGTAAGCAAGAACCAGACAAAGAAGCTGGTGCACAGACAGAAAATTGAGTCTGGAATATCGAAGTGCCAGAATATTGAGTTGGAAATATCGGAGTGGCAGAACATTGACTTCAAGAATATCGGTGACCAAAATATTGACTTTAAGGTAAGAAATATTGTTTTCTGTAATATCAAAGTTAGTAATATCGTTTGTCAAAGTATCGCTGTTAATAATATTGATATTTATATTAGTGTTCTGTATTTTAGTATGTTTGTTAAAAGTATGTGATCTAATATTTTTTGTATAAGTATAGCTGTTTTTTTTAATGTATGTGTGAAATTTTTGGAAGTGATTAATTTAATGGTAATTACATTTTGCGTATTTTAGTTCTGTAGCTGGTTGTGGGTTTATAGGGGAATAGGGTGGGAAGTAATTTAATTATAATAAGGAAATTGATCATTTTTATTTGTTAGTATTTATAGTAAAACAAGTATTAATTAATTATTAATTGGTGATTCTTTTTTATTCTTAAATTAATTGATAATTATGTAAATTGTGTTATTTTTTTTAGGAGTGGGTTGTGGGTTTACAGGGGAATAGGGTGGGAAGTAATGTAATTATAATAAAGTAATTAATAATTTGAATTTGTTAGTTTTTATAATTATTTTTATTAATTACTTATTAATTGGTTATCACATTGTATTAATTCATTAATTTATAGTTATGTAAATTGTGTTATTTGTTTTAGGAGTTGGTTGTGGGTTTATAGGGGAATAGGGTGGGAAGTAATTTATTTTGAATAAAGTAATTTTTTATTAGTATTTATTTTATATTTTGATTTTAAAGTGTTTGTGGTAATTTATTTATTTTTAATTAATTACTAATTGTTTGTTAATTATAATAAATGTATTGTTAAATATATTAATTGTGTCAATTATGTAGGAGTTGTTTGTACATTTATGGGGGAACATGGTGAGAAGTAATTTTCTTTGAAATCATTAATAATTGTTGGGGGGATTGTAATTAATTTATAATAAATATAGTTATTTGTTTGTAAAATGTTTTTTTAAACTACTAAACATTAACGTTTGTAGTTAATGTTTAGTACTTTTTAACATTTAAATAGTTTTCTGTTTTTTTATTTATTATATTTTTATATGTTTTTTATTTTTGTGTTATTTACAATGTTTGTATAGTTGTTGGTATTTTGTTTCTTTTTTATTTACATTTTTGGGAAATATTAATTTTAACCCTCTGCTATCCAATACTTTCCCTACTATTGCACTCACTGGAGTGGGAATAGTAATTTTTATTCCTCCACTCCTCCGCTATCCAACACTTTCCCTACTCTTGCACTCACTGGAGTGGGAATAGAAATGTTTTCCCCTCCGCTATCCAACACTTTCCCTACTGTTGCACTCACTGGAGTGGGAATAGTAATGTTTACCACTCGGCTATTCAAAGCTTTCCCTACTGTTGCACTCTCTGTAGTGGGAATGGTAAATTTTACCCTTTGCTATCCAATACTTTCCCTACTGTTGCACTCACTGGAGTGGGAATAGTAATTTTTACACCTACGCTATCCAACACTTTCCCTACTGTTGCAGTCTATGGAGTCGGAATAGTAATTTTTACCCTTCCGCTATCCAATATTTTCCCTACTGTTGCACTCACTGGAGTGGGAATAGTAATGTTTTACCCCTTCGCTATCCAACACTTTCCCTACTGTTGCACTCACTGGAGTGGGAATAGTCATTTTTACTCCTTTGCTATCCAACACTTTCCCTACTGTTGCACTCTCTGGAGTGGAAATAGTAAATTTTACCCTTTGCTATCCAACACTTTCCCTACTGTTGCACTCTCTGGAGGGGGAATAGTAATTTTTACACCTACGCTATCCAATACTTTCTCATCTGTTGCAGTCTCTGGAGTGGGAATAGTAATGTTTTCCACTCCCCTATCCAACAGTTTCCCTACTGTTGCACTCAGTGGAGTGGAAATAGTAATGTTTTTCCCTTCGCTATCCAACACTTTCCCTACTGTGGCACTCACTGGAGTGGGAATAGTAATTTTTACCCCTACGCTATCCAACACTTTCCCTACTGTTGCACTAATTGCAATGGGATTAGTAAATTCTTACCCCTAAACTATTCAACAATTTTAAAAATGTATAAATATTTTAGTATTGTATGTTATAATATAATGTTTTTATTATTATATTTTATGTTTTAGGGGTATGTCTATATATATGTTTTAGTTAATTTTTATATATGTATAATATCTTAAAATTAATTTAAGTTATTAGATTATTTTTTTTAAATATACATTTTTATATTTAATTCTGTATATCCATGTTTAAATTTTGGTACACAAAATGTGTTTATTATGTTTTTTTTATGTTTATTATATCTAATTAAATATTTTTTTACTTTGTACTTAATTTTATAATATAAGTGTTTTAACATTATTATTTTTTATATATAAGAAAACGATATTTTGGACTTTGATATTTTTGACATCTATGTTTCTTTTTCGATATTTTTGTCATTTACATTTTAAATATAGGATGACAATATTTTGACTATCAATATTTTTACATCAATATTTTTGACATCTATATTTTTGTCAACGATATTATCTCAGTGACTCAAGAGGCTAGTGCATGGTCTAGATAAACATTTTAGGGTACCTTTAAGTTTGCAGCTTTTTTTTTAAACCTTTAGAAAATTCCCACCTTTTTCTGGAATTAATCTCTTTCTTCTCTGGATTTCTTTTCTTCAACAGATTCCCATATCATTTTCAAAGGTTCAAAAGCCGCCCTCCTGGCAGCCCTCCTGCCAACTATAGTATCCTCATCGTCTGCCCGAACAGATCTCGTGTCCCACGGTGAGTTTGCCGCCCTTCTAGCAAGGCAAAAACAAAATATAAACAGGAAAAAGTTCTACTAATATCGGTGATGTATCAAACCTTTATATTAACATTATGAAGGGTGTCTACTGCAGCTAAACAATCATTTACCATAATACAAACTGGATAGCACAAGCCATCCACTCTAGAGCCAGTGATTAAATACAGCTGGTGCTTGCCAGGGCTCAGCCCTGGAAATGATTTCATGACACAGTGGAACTAAACTGAGTGGCTTGAATATATCATTTCAATGATTTGGAAACTTGCAATGATTTTCAAACTCCTTTGATGGAGCATGTGATGGTGTCGCACTGCGAATGCTTAACAGTGGAATTACAAGCCTTTTATCTCCGTGCCATGCAGTTTCTGTCATCAGCAGTTGTCCTCCTTTTTTTCACAAGAGCAGGTAAAACATTAATGGAAAATATCCTAGTTTACTAATGTTGCCACATAATTGTGGCTCTGCCATATTTACCACATAATACATCATCTGCTGTATATTCTGATGATTTTAACAAAAACATTGTTTGTAGCTCAAAATGATCAAAAGTTACAAAAAAATGTGACTTGTGTTGCTGCAAAGTGGAGAGCCCTTTGCAAAGGTTGACTGATCACCTTTCACGCTGCTGCATTTGTATGCCACACTAGTTCTGAGGCAAAATCTTTGCAGTGACTGTTAGTGTCTGTAAAAATGTAAAAATAATATAGTATCAGAAAATGTACTACATATGCCGCAGCCTTTTTTCCCTGAATAATTTAGTCAGCACTTTGACAAAATGTTGTCCTCCATTGCTGCAAAATTCCAGTGGCCCTAAAGCAGTCAACACATGTTAAAAGTGCTTGGCAATGAAGCCGAGAGACCATGAAGTTTGTGAACTTAGGGGTCGATTAGGATGGCGGTTGGAAAAGCATTCCGACCGCCTTGGTAGCGGAAATTAAGTGTCCGCATGTACCGCAGGAAGTCTAGTGGACAGATACTGCAGGAATTCTGGCAGACAGATAAGGATGAACCGCCTGCAAAATCTGACCGCAGTGGACGGATTTCATGAAACTCCAACGGGACCATCCGGAACAGCTGAAAATCTGTCTGCGGCGGTCGGATTTGCTGTGGAAAAAAACAAAAACCGCCATTCAATTAGCGGAATGACTGCACGTGAAATTACGATATGATGGTAGCGCCAGTGGAACGATCAGTTGTTTCTGACTGCTGCGATCGTATCAAATGATGAATGGGAGAGCAGGCAGAAAGACTGTTGCATTGCCACCACCGCGGTCGAAAGCAAACACACAACAAAGCTACCAGGTGTGGCTTTAAATATCGCTCAGCCTCAATAAACACCTAACACACCCCAATGACACATCCCCATCGCGAGTAAAAAATACAAATCCCAGGTCAACCCACCTAACACACCTGACATGGATACTCTATTTTGACCCACCCCCATAGTTGAGTATCAAAACTAAGCCGTTCCCTGCCCAGAATCCTTTGCACAACTCCAAAACTAAAGGGCCCAACCCCACAGCACAAAGGAGAGGCAAATCAGCACACATCACATCCACACACACACACACCACACACATCAACACCACCACCTTCACACTTGCAATTTTCACCCACTTGCACATCACACACCATGTCACAGAAGAAGATGCCCAAATTCACTGACAATGAGTTGTCAGTGATGGTAGATGAGGTAATCAGAGTAAAACCAAATTAGTTAGGAAGCATGGTCCAACAGATACCAGTAGCCACAAAAAATCAACTGTGGGCAAGGAAAGTCAACAAAGTCAATCCAGTATGCACCACCCCACGCACCCTGAAGGACATCAGGAGAAGGTGGCATGACCTCAACATCAGGGTGAAAGAGCATGCTAACAAGAACCATGAGCTGGCTCAGAGGACTGGCGGTGGCTGTCAAGGCCGTCCGAATCCAGTTCCTCAAGGTTGTGTGATGCTCTATGGGGGCCCACCTCTGAATCGACCCAAGTCCGGTTTGCAATAAGCACAGACTTTTGGGCGCGATTGAGCGGGGGGGGAAAGAAGGGAGGGGACTGCGGGGGATGGAGACCTGCAAGGGCGACAAAAGCAGACAACAAAGATCATAACCGGCACACTCCTGCACTGACTATTCCCACTCTTTAGTATGTCTAGGCTAGGCTCATACCTAAAAAGGAAATAGTATACTGAGCAGCAAAGGGAGAAGAGAGAGACTGCAACGTCTGATGTGTTCTGGTCTCTTTACTTCTCCTAACTCAAAAGGAGATTAACAACGGATAATAGTGACTGTTCCAGGAATAATGGTAGCTGTCTTTCCCAGTTAGTTTAGTCCCACTACTTTAGACAGGAGAACCACAAGACCTGATTGCATAAGTTCCGTCAATCTTGAATAACTTGAAAACAAATGTTTCTCTCCCCAGCAGAAGCAACTCCAAAGCAAGTACGTTATGCCTAATGCGCTCTTAGGAATACGTGCAAACAACACAAATAGTCTCGAAGAAGCTGTAGAAACGAGGGTACCGCTTTTCGCGGGTGTATACACCGCCCTGCAAGAGACCAGCCGGTCTCAGCCAACAGAGAGATAGCACTACCCAAGCGCCACTATGTGCGCACTCCTCCTCTGCACGAGTACGCAGGAAAGTAGCGTCTCTGCCAACAGAGGAGAATAAAGCCGCCCCTCACGATACCTGATATCCAGGAGCCCGGAAGGAAGAGGGTCCGAGAGAATCCGAAGTCCCGGCGACCCCTGGCCAGAAGTCTCAGCAGAGTAATCCACAAGGAAGTCTTTGTGCACAAAAACGGAGGTCCGAAACCAGGAGTCTTCGTAACCGCGTCCTGCGAGTTACTTAAGAATTATCGGCAGCGTTTCGACTGGCTTGCCATCTTTTGTGCTTCCCTGTACGTCAGAACAATGCATCACGTGGTACGCCCCCTACGCTTGGAACCCGAGGAACATGGGAAATGTAGTCTTTCCCATGTTTCCCAGCTGATTCTCACGCAGCTAGCGTGGTAACCGGCGCGTTGCTAGCGCGGTTCGTGACAGTACATTTCCCTCTTCTCCTGACGCTAGCTGAGAGAGGGCTTCTCTGGATGTAGTCGGTGAAACCGAGCAGTCAGTCTCGGGCATGAACCGCCTCACAAGGCTCCCAGGGGTCCTCTTCGGGGCTGTACCCTTTCCACGACACTAAGTACCACAATTTGCCTCTCACTCTTTTTGCATCAAGGATCCCCTTGACCTCATACTCCTCATCGCCTTGTACTGATACCGGAGCAGGCCTTCTCGGTAGAGAGCCCTGCAATGGTTTCACCAAGGAGACATGAAAAATCGGATGGATTTTCATGTGCGACGGAAGCATGAGTCTGACCGCCACAGGGTTTATGATTTAAGACACTTGGTAGGGACTTATGTACTTGGGACCAAATACGCTGTGTCGCTTAAAGCGAATGTTCCTGGTGGACAACCGGACCCAATCCCCTACCTTATAACCGGGACCTGCCCTGCGATGTTTATCTGCTTGGGCCTTGTACCTAGTTTTGGCTCTGTGTAGATTGGCTCGTGTATACAAAAAAACTCTACGCATACGCTGCAGCCTTTTTCTGAGATCTGGAATCCTTCCGTTATGACTGGGTAGGGCAACCGGGATAAACCTGGGGTGAAACCCGTATGTACAGTAGAAAGGAGTGTATGAGGTGGATGCATGTTTAGCGCTGTTATACAATATTTCTGCCACCCACAGCCACTCCACCCATGCGTCTGTGTTGTTATTAACATAGCTTCTAAGGTATGTTTTGAGCGTTTGGTTGAGTCTCTCGGTTTGTCCGTCTGTCTGTGGGTGGAAACTTGTAGACAGCGAGGATTCCATCCGTAACTCGGCACACCAGGTTTTACAAAACGTTGCTGTGAATTGCGCCCCTCTGTCGGATACAACAGTCCTGGGTAGACCGTGGAGTCTCACCACATGCTGTAACAACAACTTCGCTAGTCGACTTGCTGAAGGGTCCTGCTTGCAGGGGATGAAGTGTCCCATCTTGGTCAGATAGTCCACTACTACGATTATGGCTGTGTTTCCCTGATCTTCTGGCAGTCCTACTATGAAATCGATGGAGATCCTTTCCCAAGGTGTTTCAGGTGTAGGCATGGGCTGTAGTAGGCCGGCCTTGCGTTGGTGATCGGTTTTCGTTTGTGCACACACCGTACAGTCCTTTATCCAGGACACCACATCCTTGCGCACTGAGGGCCACCAGAACTGTTGCAAAACCCGGTCTAGGGTTTTTTCTCCTCCCTGATGTCCCACACAAGGAAGGGTATGACACCAAGAAAATACCATTCTTCTAAGGTTGTTGGATGGTATCAGCAGCTGTCGTCCACGCATAGGAAGACCATCACACGTCCTCCAGTCAGGATGAGCACGAAGCCAACACTTCCATAGCATTGCACGCATTTCATGACGAATTCGCTGGAGGATTGAATCAGTGTGGGTTAAACAGATCACTCTGCAGGGTTCTATGATCGATTCTTCCGGTGGTTTTTCTCTCATGGGAGCGGTGTCCTGACGTGTCAACGCATCCGCTTTCTTGTTCTCCCTCCCCGGACGAAACGTAACCAGAAAATGTTACTCTGAGAAAAACTGCATCCATCGCAGCTGTCTGGGAGTGAGATGTGGAGCCGCTCTCATGAACTGGAGGTTCCGATGATCGGTGTATACCGTGACCTGATGAGTCGCCCCCAACAGCCAGTGTCTCCGCTCCATAAATGCGTAACATATCGCCAGAAGCTCCTTCTCGGCTATGGTGTAATTTGCTTCGGCCTCGTTCAATTTCCGGGACATGAACGCAATGGGATGTAAACAGCCAGTGGTGTCTTGCCGTTGTGAAAGCACTGCCCCTATAGCGACGTCCGAGGCATCCGTCTCTACTATGTATGGCAGGGCTGGATTCGCATGGGTGAGAACAGGAGCAGTGGTGAAGGCCGTTTTAAGGCGTTCAAACGCCCTTTGAGCTTCGTCCGTCCAACAGAACGTTGTTCGTTTCCGTGTTAGCTGGGTCAACGGGGCCACCATGTCGGAGAAGTCTCTTATGAACCTCCGATAAAAGTTTGCAAAACCCAGCAGGCTTTGGACTTCCTTGACGTTGTCCGGACGAGGCCACTCCTCTATGGCTTTTACCTTTCTTTCACCCATAACTTGTCTAGAGGGAGTAAGCATTACTCCCAGGAATTCCACAGTAGACACATGGAAATCACATTTGGTGATTTTGCAGAACAAATGATGTTTTCGTAATGCCTGTAGGACTAAACAATCGTGATCCACATGTTCCTGTTCTGTGGCCGAATACACCAGTATATCGTCGATATACACCACCGTAAAGACATCGAGGTATTCCCTTAACACCTCGTTTAAGAAGAATTGAAAGGCCGCAGGGGCGTTACATATCCCAAAGGGCATCACCAAATATTCATACAGCCCGTACCGCGTCTTGAAGGCCGTCTTCCACTCGTCGCCTTGTTTGATGCAGACCAAGTGGTACACCCCACGTAAGTCAAGTTTATTGTAGATAGCCGCAGCTCTCACCTGCTCCAGGAGCACTGGTATGAGAGGAAGGGGATACCGGTTCTTGATACTTATTTCGTTAAGCCTCCTATAGTCGATGCAGCATCTCAGTTCTCCATTAGGCTTCGGTATAAAGAAGAGGGGAGAGGCAGCTGGCGATCTGGACGGACGGATGTATCCTAGTCGTAAGAACTTATCCAGATATTCCCGTAAATGGGCGTTTTCAGGCACCGTGAGGGAATAAACCCGACTACATGGTATCTCTGACCCTGGTACTAGGTCGATCCGGCAATCGTAGTTTCTGTGTGGTGGTAACACCTCGGCCTTGGTATCACTGAAGACGTCAGCAAAGCTCTTATAACATGAGGGTAGTACCACTTCTTTTTCGGCTGCTGTAGCGACATGATGTTCGTAACAGCCGTTGCCCTGTTGTTGGGTCGTGTCTTGACAATGGTTCTTGCAGTACGAAGAGTCAAACTTGAGTGTCTTTTTTCCCCAGTTCACCGATGGTTCGTGTTTCTGCAGCCATGGGAGGCCTAATATGGCTCCATACAGAGTGGCTTGGATTATGTTAAACGTTATCGAATCCCGATGATATCCATCGTAAGTCATGTCACACCCCTCGGTTTGATACAGGATGGGTCCGGAAACCAATTCCTTTCCATCCACCGCAAATACCAGTTCAGGTACTTTTTTCTGTATGAGGCTCACCCCCAGACGAGACGCTTCTCCTTCGTCCATAAAACACCCTGTTGCTCCCGAGTCCACCATGGCTTTAACGTCTTGGGCCACATTCCCAACCATGAGAACCAAAGGGATAAAGAAATGTTCTTGCTCACTGGAAATGTGGGGTTTAATGAAGGGATGATACAACCGCTCGAAGAACCCCCTTCTGTGTCCTTCAAGCTTTGTCGTTTCCCTCCTCCTTTCCAACCTTCAGCACCGCCGCTTGTCCCACTTTTGTTCTTCCGTTCTTCGGTTTAACGGGACACTCCCTCAAAAAATGACCTTTTTTGCCACAATAGAGGCATAGACCTTGTTTCCGTCAGTGATCTCTTTTGCTCAGCATCAACGATGCCCTCACTGTTCCGATATCCATGGCCTCAGCGGATCCAGCGGCTTTTTCTGTGACTGTGGTTTTCTCACTATATGGCGTTACTCTATCCTTTTCTTTGCTCTCCCCACGGCGTTCCCGCAGACGATGATCCAGCCTTAAAGTTAACTCGATGAGCACCGAACACGTCGCTGGTTGGGGGTCTATCTGGGCTAAGACGTCTTTCATTTCTTCCGTTAACCCACGGTAAAACACAGCAGACCTCTTGGTTTCCGGCCAGTCGGTCTCGGCAACCAAACGCCGAAAGCTGTTCAGGTATGTTACCAAATCCGTGTTGCCCTGGCATAGTTCCAGTAGGTCTCTGTCAGCAGAGAAATGGTCCGCCCTTCTGTCAAAGGTGCGTTCGAAACTGTCCCTAAACTCATCCCAGTCGTATAACAAACAATCGTCTTTGCGTACGATAGGAACAGCCCATTGTGCCACTTCCCCACCCAGATAAGAGATGAGAAATGCTACCCAGGCTTGGTTGGTGGAAAATAGCTTAGGCTTGCACGTGAAATGTAGAAGTACTTGTGTCAGAAACACCTGGACCTTTTTAATGTCCCCATGGAACCTCTCGGGAGGGGCTAGTGGGACCTGTACTGGCATCTCTACTACTACTGGGGTGGGACGAGCGGTCGCCCCAAAGTCAAGAGGGTTCCTCTGTAACTGGTCTACCTGAGCGTGTAAAGCAGTGGTTTCTTGGTGGGAGGCGGTCAATTCCGCCTGCACCAACGCCAAGGCAGCCACCACGTCTTCTATGGTAGCCATCTTACGTGTCACACAACCAGGAGGGATACAATTCTTGGGCCGATAATCCTGTCAAGGTCATCCGAATCCGGTTCCTCAGGGTTGTGTGATGCTCTATGGGGGCCCACCTCTGAATCGACCGAAGTCCGGTTTGCAATAAGCACAGACTTTTGGGCACGATTGAGCGGGGGGAAAAAGAAGGGAGGGGACTGCGGGGGATGGAGACCTGCAAGGGCGACAAAAGCAGACAACAATGATCATAACCTGCACACTCCTGCCCTGACTATTACCCATCTCTTTAGTATGTCTAGGCTAGGCTCATACCTAAAAAGGAAAGAGTATACTGAGCGGCAAAGGGAGAAGAGAGAGACTGCAACGTCTGATGTGTTCTGTTCTCTTTACTTCTCCTAACTCAAAAGGAGATTAACAACGGATAATAGTGTCTGTTCCAGGAATAATGGTAGCTGTCTTTCCCAGTTAGTTTAGTCCCACTACTTTAGACAGGAGAACCACAAGACCTGATTGCATAAGTTCCGTCAATCTTGAATAACTTGAAAACAAATGTTTCTCTCCCCAGCAGAAGCAACTCCAAAGCAAGTACGTTATGCCGAATGCGCTCTTAGGAATACGTGCAAACAACACAAATAGTCTTGAAGAAGCTGTAGAAACGAGGGGACAGCTTTTCGCGGGTATATACACCGCCCTGCAAGAGACCAGCCGGAAGGAAGAGGGTCCGAGAGAATCCGAAGTCCCAGCGACCCCTGGCCAGAAGTCTCAGCAGAGTAATCCACAAAGAAGTCTTTGTGCAAAAAAACAGAGGTCCGAAACCAGGAGTCTTCGTAACCGCGTCCTGCGAGTTACTTAAGAATTATCGGCAGCGTTACGACTGGCTTGCCGTCTTTTGTGCTTCCGTGTACGTCAGAACGACGCATCACGTGGTACGCCACCTACGCCCTACGCTTGGAACCCGAGAAACATGGGAAATGTAGTCTTTCCCATGTTTCCCGGCTGATTCTCACGCAGCTAGCGTGGTAACCGGCGCTGTGCTAGCGCGGTTCGTGACAGTGGCCCTCCCATTACACCACTAACATTCACCGAATGGGAGGAGAAGGTACTTGCCACACTGTATCCAGAGAGTCTCACAGGAATACCCGGGGCAAGGGAGGCTGGTAAGCACCAACAAATGTCTACCATTACACTGCTATGTACTGTCTTGTACAACTAGAAAGCTACACTTCCTAGACACAAATGCTCTTGCGTAGAACACACTCTTCCCAACACATGTTTACATATCTAACATTTCCTTACTCTGAACCACCCCAAAGGTAGCTAGCAATATTTTCATGGGGGCATATGTACAGGTAGTCAGCACTACAACTCTTACCAGGCACCCCTGTCCCACAGCTGAGCTGGATTGAACACTCCCCACACCCACAATAATGTGTCAGGCATTGCACTGCTCTCCCCAAACTTACAGGTAGGTCACAATCATAACAGGGAGGGGTGTTTGTGGGTGGGAAGCCAGCACTACAACTCCCACTGGGCACCTTTGTCCCACAGCTGAGCAAGAAAGCACACTACTCCCACCCACAACCATGTGGCAGCCATTCCATTGCTCACCTTCACCTAACAGGTAGAAAACCATCTTAACAGGGAGGGGTGTTTGTGGGTGGGAAGCCAGCACTACAACTCCCACCAGGCAGCTCTGTCCCATAGCTGAGAAAGAAGGCAAACTCTCCCCACCAACAACCATGTGGCAGCCATTCCATTGCTCACCTTCACCTAACAGGTAGGTAGCCATCTTAACAGGGAGGGGTGTTTGTGGGGGGGAAGCCAGCACTACAACTCCCACCAGGCACCCTTGTCCCTCAGCTGAGCAGGATGGAACACTCCCCCCACCCACAACCATGTGTCAGCCATTCCATGGCTCTGCCCAAACTAACAGGTAGGTAGCTATCTTAACAAGGAAGGGTGTTTTGGGTGGGACGCCAGCTCTACAACTCCCACCAGGCACCCTTGTCCCACAGCTGAGCAGGATGGAACACTCCCCATACCTACAACCATGTGGCAGCTATTTCCCTCCACTGTGTTACTGAACAGGTAGGTAGACAGTGCATACACCTTGCCACCCTTCTCAAGATGCATAGAGCCATATGACTACACCAGCCCTCACATGTCATCCAACTTGGGATAGATTGAAAAGTCACATCCAGTGTGCAGACACCTAAGCGTTCATAACTTTCATAGAAATTAAACTTTGAACCACCAAGTGACATGTTGAATAAATTCAGGGCCCAGTCATGCACCTCTCAGAATACAATGTGTTAGTGCCACGGTGTCAGACATGAAGGCCCATATGAACACAAAACATTCATGGTCAATCAGACAAACTAACTAAAGTACATGATATGAAAAAGGTATGTATGACATCACAATGGCTAGTCCTTGCTTAGCTGAAAGTGATTCCATGCAGAGAAAACCAAAAAGACACACCACATAAAGTTGATATGCCGCAAGACGTTAGATGACAACATGTCCTTGTATTCACACAATATGTACGTAGCACATGGTTTCTATTTACATGTCACACCGTGGACAAGTAATGTAAGTACCTCAACATCATGTCATGATGTTCAGTATCTTGCAGCCATACCAAGTGATTGCAATGTAAAGTGTGTGGTGTATCGCATGTAACATCCAAAAGTTGAACACCAAGCTTGTGGAGTGCACTTGAATGACCATTTCACCTCTGTGTAAGAGGAGATCCACAAGCAACTGCTGCAGAAGACAACACCAACCTGCAGAGCCAGTCTCCCCCGACCATGAACTCTCGGATGCAGACTCCCTACATTTCTCGGTTGAGGAGCAACAATCTGGTGTAGTAGCGAGTAAGTGATATTTAGGTATTTAATTATTTAGAGTTTAGAAGTCTATGCATGTCATTTCATTCTACTGTATGTCATTACATTCAAATGGTTATCCGTTGTGACATTATTACTAAGAGACCTGATTCGTGACTAGATGCATGCCGTTTTCATCCAATAAAGGATACTGAATTCAACGTCAAGTTGGCATATTTAATGAAAAATACTACACCTGGCCCATCCGGACTGCCAGGGCGCACCACATCTCAGGCCCTCATTTTCCCATCACCGCCTCTACCTTAGCCACAACCACAGTGGTGATCCCTGCTGCAATGACCTGTGCAGCCTCAACCACCACCACCACCACTACTGCCTGCAACACTCTTGTGCGGGTGCGATGAGTGCCAATGCCACTGGTCTGGGTCAGTAGGACAGGTGGGAGGGCAACTAGGGGACAAATACAGGAGGATACTGGGACCAAAGCCCTGGCCAACATCGAAAGAGTCCTTGGGGCATATGAGCAGCAGACCCAGGGACACATGGGCCAGGTTGTTGAAGATGTGCATGAGCTCTGTCTGCTGCTGAGGTCCATGGACACATGTATGGACCAACTTATCCATGTGCATGCTTGTGGTACACTATGACTCCATGTTCACTTGATGACTGCTGTGGTGTCTATGTCTGTGTTAGCTGATTTGTCCCATTGATTCCAGTTGGTGTTCATGATTGGCATTTGATGATGCAATTCTTGTTTGTGTTGGGGTATGGTGTCTGTGCATTGGCCAGAGTGACAATGTTGTGTAGTCCTGTTCTGTCTAGGGTCACATTGCCTTACCACTGTTTGACTGCACGTGGCTGGGCTTGTTGGACTTCTGTGGATGTTGTTTGTGAGATTTTTGTTTGACTATTGTTTTTAGGTATGCATTGACATCCCTGAGTGTGAGTCTGACATTTGTAGTTGCACACCAGGGTGTGTGATTGGTTGTCAGTAAACTCACAGGACCTTATTTGCACCTTCATGTGTGTTTCTCACAGGTGTTAAGTGTTGCAGGTGTGAGATGGGTAGACGAGGGGTATGTGTGAAGGTCCTACATGTGTTTGTCAGTCAGGGAGGTTACAATGAGCCATGTGTGTTGTGCTGGCGGCATACACATGTCAAGTAAGTTGACACAGATGTGCGGCTGGTCACTGTATGGCTTCTGACACTTCCTATCATTCCTGTGCCTATGCATAGCTTGATTTGATGTATCCCAGAGATGTTCCACAGAGGTCACTTTGGTTTAACTGCAATCACAGTGCCACCCATGTCTGATTTGAGGGCCTAAGGGTAGTGTGATATGTTCCTCCTCTTGCATGTGATGTACACATGCTATGTGGCTTGCACCATGGTTTTCCAGCACTGTGCACTTCACTTTGGGCTAGCCCATTTCTTGTCCTACATTGCTGCTGACCTATGGTATGTGTATGTGGCAGAGTGTCAGTGTGGGATCTTTCTGAAGGACTTGACAAGCAGAGTGAACAGGTCAGTGGTTGTTCATATGCAGTGTGAGTCTTCATTTCTTAATTATACTCAGTTTTATTCACATAAGTGAAAGGTAGGTATGAGGAGGAGGGTTGTCCAGCCCCATAACTTCTGTGCAGGGTGTTCATCTTCACCTTCCCAGTCAATATACCTTGCCCTTTGCTGTGTGAGCTGCCAGGTCTAGCCACTCCTGGCTGATGAATTGTGCATGGAGGGGGGCACAGGAGGGGCACACCGCATGTGCAGAAATGGGTGTGGGATGCGTACTGTGGGTAGGGTGAAGGTGGAGTCCTGGGAAGCTGCCCAGAATGCCCATGCCTGCACCGGCCCTGGCTACTACTTTGTGCACAGGTTTTTCCATGTCTTCACCACATGCAGTGACTTACCCGCGACATTGCAGTGAGTTTCGCTCTCCGCAGTCTTGCTTCCACCATATACGAGGGGCTGATTTCTCCGCTGCATTCTAATAGGCTGTTTGAGGCATTGCGATTTCTCCTGCGGTCGGGACGTCATTCCGCACAGCGGTCTTTCTCTATTGGCTCCCTCCGCCACCATTGCAGAAGGAAATTTCTGGTGGATCCCAAAACTCCACAGCGGACGGAAAATGGGCTATCTTTGCCCATTGTTATATGGCGAACGCTAGGACCTCCGATGGTGTGCAGAAAATACATTTTCCACCAGCACATTGGATGTGCCCACAACCTCCATCCTAATGAGCCCCTTAGTTTGGTGTGCATGAAAATCCTGCATTGCCGATCCCTGGTGAGTAGCACTACTATTGCTGAAACAAGGCAAATAGAAGTCTCAATGGGTGAGGCGGACTGGCCTCATGGGTCCTGTGACCTCAGTTACAGAGTCACCGCCACTCTAGGGTGTTCTGCTTCATAGGCCTGCCCGCAAGTCTGGAGGTGAACTTCACTATGGATTGTGGTGGCCAGAACTTCATGGTTAACCCACACTTGCCACCACTAGGATCCACCTGCTGATGCTAAGACACAAGGGCTTCTAAGGTCTAGGGGGGCCTTTTAAGGTCTAGCATAGAAATGTGCTCCCTCAAAACAGTGGTCTGGTGGACTGGTCATGAAGGCTGAACTTGGTTCCCCTGCTCTGAATTCGGCAGCTCTGGTCATAGTGCCACATCATCTCCCTCACTGAAAACCATACTGCCACGCTGAGAGAAAATGGCACCGCCTTCAACTACAACACAATTGTTCCCCCGCTATTAACACTTGGATGTGACTCATTTCAAAATATGCACTAAACTAGAGTAATATGCTGCCTGAAAAAAGAGTAACAACATCCTGTAAAAAGTAAAAACTCATAAGGAATTCAGGATTAGGTAAAGCATGTGAAATGTAAGCAGGAACAACATGGTTACCGTAATGCATTTATACTTATAATTCAGAAATCAATTACTGTTTTTGCCTGAAAAGTTAAGGACATGACTACAGGGCCTGGAAGGGATCCATTGAAATGTCCATTGCTTATATCCTTACAAAACGTATCTCTAAACACGGAGCTGCGGTACACGTATTACAAACTGAAATAAGGAAAACAGCTGATAAGGATCACATATAACGTTTTCCACTTGAGGCATCAACCAGGTGTTTCAGTACCTCCAGGAATGGTGCACTTTTCCACCTGGGGAAAACAATGTTGTTCAAAGAAAGACGAGAAAATGAAAGTAGGGCTTCACTGGAAAACTCTTTAAAGTGGTGCTAATATGTTTGTGAATAAAACTAATGTAGACATTTTGCAACCACTATTTCTTGCTTTAGTAAAGTTTCATATTTTTAACCTTTTTTTCTCTTCTTTACGAGGATGCACGTTGGAATAGAAAATGCCAGAAAAAGGGAACATTTCCAGCAAAAGTGTTTCTTTATTTTTTGGATCAAATTCAAAGGGGAACAAATGAAGGAAACAAGAGGAAAGAGAGGGTGAGAGCTGGTTCTTGAAGTCACGTTTTTTAGCAAGTGAGGAGGAGCAAGGCATAGACAGAAAGAGATGGAATAAGAGGAAGAAAGAGAGAGAGGGACGGAGGGCTGCTGACAGCAGCAGAGCAGGAGAAGTGGGCACTGTCCTTGTCTTCTCTGGGAGACAGAGTCCTTTCCTTCTTTGTCCACTCGGTCCCTGAACAACAAAAAGCAGCCGAGTGTTATCTATAGGTATTAGCTATTTCTCTTCTTTACGAGGATGCACGTTGGAATAGAAAATGCCAGAAAAAGGCAACATTTCCAGCAAAAGTGTTTCTTTATTTTTTGGATCAAATTCAAAGGGGAACAAATGAAGGAAACAAGAGGAAAGAGAGGGTGAGAGCTGGTTCTTGAAGTCACGTTTTTCAGCAAGTGAGGAGGAGCAAGGCATAGACAGAAAGAGATGGAATAAGAGGAAGAAAGAGAGAGAGGGACAGGAGGGCTGCTGACAGCAGCAGAGCAGGAGAAGTGGGCACTGTCCTTGTCTTCTCTGGGAGACAGAGTCCTTTCCTTCTTTGTCCACTCGGTCCCTGAACAACAAAAAGCAGCCGAGTGTTATCTATAGGTATTAGCTATTTCTGCAATACTGGGATATATTTTCAAAATAAAATAAGTCGGGTAAAAGATTCTATTAAATTAAAAAAGTAGGGGCTCGCCGTACTCTGCTGATTCCATCCACTTCAACCACTGGGGGTCAGCAAGAATCTGCTTCACAGAACGACCCACAGAACTGCCTCATCTTGTGAAGCTGGGGTGCAGTGGCCTTGACTGTACGGAGAGGGGCTGAGACTTGGAGGTCCAATGGTGCATGCTTCTCGGACTGGCCTGGGAGACATTTGCATTGCTTGGTTTGGGTTGTTTGGGCCACAACAATGCGCTGCTCACTAGCTGAAGGAAGCCAGTGTTCTGACTGCTATTTGGGCCTGTGCAGAAATCTGTTACAGTCTATGCCATTCCAAATACTTTGTGAGAGGAGGCCGATCATGGTGGTAAGGACAGTTCCGGCTTGGACATTGGTCTGGACACTGAATGGTCAACTCATGACAACCCCATGGGCAGTCTGGCTGCCTCTGAACCATTAAGGAATCATCGCTCAAGCAATTACACTGCTGAAGACAGGGCAAATAGTTGCAGGTGTAATGGCTTGGCAGCATTGGATACCAGAGCTCACAGGAGTGGTATTGTAAAGCATGCTAAAGCCTCAGGAGTGCCACCATGCCAGGAGTAGATACCTACTGTGAGTATGATAATAGCCAGGCATGATGAAGCTGAGGGAGAGAGCTAGATTATTGGCAAGTAGCAGGCTCCTTGGGGCTCCTCACAAGAGCTTTATGAGATTCAAGAAGCTCTTGAGGCTTAGTTGCACTTTCAGTGGCCTGTAGCCAATCAGAGGCAGAGGAGGAGAATATGGACCAGATTGATGGTGTTCAAGGCTCACAGACCAAGGGACCACCTTTGTCAGATAATACTACTATTCAACTTGAAATGGCACTCCAGAAAAATAGGCCTGGTCATGCTGCTGGTCCCAGTGCACCCAGTGCTGCTGCTACATTATCAACTGGACAGGTAGAGAAGTTGCAGTCGCAGGTTTTTGAAGGTGGCTCCTTAGACCCAGTCTGGTTTAGTGAAGAGGAAGAGCTACTATGGGACCTCAAAGGAGTTGCGCTTACCTCGACAAGTGAACAATACCAGCAGCCTGAGAAACACTGATAAAAACATCAAAAGCAGGGGTGAAGTGTGGGGCATGGCTGCAAAGCTAATCATGGCGGCTGCTTGAGCGAGGTGCTCCACAGTGGCCTAACATTAATCCTGACAAAACAGCTGCTGCAAATACCAAGACGATATTACCACACATCACCAAGGGCCAGCAAAGCTGAAGAGCAAGTGGATATATGGTAAAGCGGAGGAAAACAGTGTGCTGCCAGATGCCGCGAGTGGCCTGAAAACCGCGGGCCACAGTGCAGAAACACCCAGGCGAATGCAGTTGGGGGTGCGCTGCTCCTCAGCATAAACTGAGCCCACACTGGGCAAGGAAGAAACAGAGACTCCGCCCTGGGGACACAATCCGGCTGGACCAAGTGAGTCAGGACACCCAGGCCGAGGGACTGAGAGGACAGATCTCGGCGGCCGAAATGGGACAAGTGAGAGTCGGACCGAGGAGCGCCAGCGGCCCATGAGATAGGCCCAGCACCGGGAGTTCTTTGAAGCATTGGACGGTACCCCTAGGAGCAGGGCACACAGGGAACGGCCTCCCCCCGTGGCTCACAGGATATACAGCGGTCCATGCACCAGTGACATCCTCGGCTCTGTGAGACAGGATTCTGGGAGGATGTACGGTGCAAGAGTGATCAAAACTGCACTGGGCCCCTGGGGGAATACCTGTTCAGAGACTGAGGATTAAGAGGTCAGAGCAATCTGTGGCGACCCTGGAGAAATGTCCTGTGGCCAGAAGCGAGCATGGGAGATGACATTAACTGTTGGAGACCATGGGAGGAACGCTTGGCTCCTGGTACACCCCTCTCTCGCCCTTCCGGGTGATGCGATCAATCAGGGCAGGTGCCACTGGGACCCAATGTGGATACTGGGGGGGCAGAAATGAGAGAATGACATACCCAAGTATGGGGCAATTAGGTCCCATTATACAACCGAACACTCCCTGTTGACAGTCTCCCACAGGGCAAAAAAGAGGGGAAAGCCCAAGCGGACCACTGCATGCTGGTGACGTTGCATGAGTGGAGGCGGATTACTTCTAAGGGGGGAAGGGGTAGTGTACCGGCCAAACTGTGCCACAACATGGAGGAGGAGCTGAGTGCTCCCAGAGAAGGAGCTTGCGGGCTCATCAAGCCCCAGGGAGATACCCTCCTAGAACTTGAACACTCCCTCGCCACAGGCAAAGCGCAGCAAAAGCAGGGTGCGTGCCGCAAAGGAAGGAGAAGTTGTCATGGTAACTTAGGACTTGGGACAATCATATCAAGCCCTCCACAACCACCTCAATAAAATATTAGCGACTATAGCAGACACAAAAGCAGCCCTGCAGCAAGATATAGGGGCTGTGTCCGTTAGCCTCAGATTACTTCAAGTGGAACACCACAAACTGGTGGACAGGATGAAAAAAGTCAAACAATCAATTGAAACAATGCTACCAGATTGCATGAACCACATCTAACAAACTGTAGATTCTGGCAGCAAGAGTTTCTACTCTGGAAAAACAGGTAGAAGATGCTGAGGGATGTAACAAACGCAATAATATACGCATTGTAGGATTACCTGACAATAAAGAAAGCACAGATATGGTGACTTTTTTAGAAGACTAGTTGAAGTCCACTGTGAACTCGAGTTGACTCACACCCTTCTTTTCTCTAAAGAGAGTGCACAGAGTCCCCTTGTGCCCACCGGCAGCAGGGAGGCTCTCCGGCCGGTGGTGGTACTCCTCTTGCATAATAAGGACCGCAGCATTTTAATACGACAGGCCTATACTAATGGACCTTTTGCCATGGACAACAACATGGCGTCTATTTTTCCAGAATTTACAGCCAAAGTGCAGGCCCAGTACACCTCCTTTTTAGAGGCCAAGAAGGCATTGCAAGGAGAGGGAATCCTTAATGTTCCCAGCAAAATTACGAATCACTCTAGACGGAGCTACGCATTTCTGCCACTCACAGGAGGATGTGTGCACCTTGTTGGAGACTTTCAGAAAAGGTGGTCCAATGGCTCAGGAAACATGGCTCTAAGCTGCCCAAACCACAGCAAAAAAGACTATCACGCTCATCCAGGAGAACCCCGCTACAGAAACCCTCTGCATCGCAGACGGTACAGCAGAAAAAAGCAGCCCTGCAAGCTGTGGCTGAGGTCCTAACACAGCAAACGGAGAAGGGTAGGTCTGAGAAAACTTCAGAACACAGTGCAGGGTATTCTGAATCAGAGGCCTCAGCCAGAAGCGAGATGTCTATACCAGTTGTAACTCCACAAACTGCTGATAATATCATCTGAACTGGTCACAGCGACCTGGTGAAGAAGCACACGAGTACAAGATTGATAAGATGTATGGGTTCCCGACGGCAGGAGGGAAACGTTTCCCTGCCAGGAGATATAGAGGCCTATGTCGATAAGACATTCAGTGACTAAAGCCTTTGCACCCCCAACAAGATAGTCCTGGCTGGATGGGAAACAGGGACAATCTTGCAATAATTGTTTTCTGTTTTTACAGGTTTGGGAGGCCAGCAGTTGCAACGCTGCCAGGGGAAAGGGAGTTACTTGTTGGGGTAATATGGTGCTCTCTGAAGGGTTGTTGTTGTTGCATGCCAAGATGTCCACCAGAGGTTGGAAGACCTGGGGGGAAAAAAGGGAGATATAATCCAAGACGATCCCTGTCATGTCGCTAGTACACAAAGATGTTAAGATGCTCTCCTGGAATGTAAGAGGCATGGGGTCAATGGCCAAACGACAAAAAATTCATAGCTACCTCACACGCCGAGGCATACATGTGCAGATGCTACGGGAAACATACCTTACTCTAGAAGAGAGTGCCCGCCTGTGACGCAGATGGCGCGGTCAATTGTACGATACGGTCACTTCTACGGTCACTTGTACGCCAGCACATGCTCTGCATTCTCAAGGGGCACCTTAATATGGATCAGAGCAGGCAGCCCCATTGAGGTGAGCAAAGTTCTCACAGACCCAGAGGGCAGATATGTCCTGATACAGAAAAAGATCCTAGGTAAGGAACGTATACTTGGAAGCATTTATGCACCAAACCATGATCAAATCTAGTTCCCATACCACTTGTCAAAACAGTTCTCTATACTCGACACTTCCCACATGTTGCTCGGGAGGATTTCAATTGCGTAACTGACATAGAAATGGCTAGGTTGACTTCCCGTTGAATAAAATCCCGGTAATTAAGGTGACTAAGGAGTTTTGAGAGTGTCTGGAGGGATGGGATATGGGGGATATTTGGAGACTACAGCATTGACATACAAGATATTATTCATAATACTCCCATTTGTATAAATTGCACACCAGGCTAGACATGTGTACCTGCTCCAATACTCTGGGTCAGTCGATTACCCTCACGGAATACCTGGGGTGCACTATATCGGATCACAACTCTTTGTTGTTGTGTATTCACCCCTTATCAGAGCCCACGTTAACCCCCCACATAGACACTGGACCCTGCTCTCCTGGAAGTTGGCTTGTTTTGTATGTCATTACAAAAGGTCATCACGGAATACTTCATGTTTAACCAGGACTCTGCCTCTTCCAGGGCGACAGAGTGGGAAGCCTTTAACGTGGTTGTACATGGACAATGGTTGGGCCACAAAGTAGGAATGAGGAGGGAAATCCTGGTGGAACTCACCAACCTGGAAACCCAACTACATGAGAGGGAAGCCTGCTTAGCCACAGATGGGGATGCTCAGGAAGAATCAAGTGACTTAAGACAAAAATACGATGAAATGTTAGAACGATTGAAATGCTGACACCCGAGAATACTATGGGCGGGTGCACATAGAGGAAGGTAGAGTGGGCAAATTGCTTGCCTGCCTAATCTGCCCTGAACACAAGGGAGAACCCTAGACCCCAGATACAACTGACAGAGGTGGAGATAAATGATACATGTAGGTTCTATTATGTCAAATTATACTGTGAACCTCAATCGCAACTGAGACCATAGCAAACTACTTGGCACCCCTTCCCCTAATGGTTATTCTGACCAACGCAAGACTTTAAGGGGTTGGTAACCAAAATGGAAATTAGGGCAACATTGAAAGAGATGGCTAGAGGGAAAACACTTGGCCCTGATGGTTTGCCAGTGTAATTCTATACCACCTACACTCAAACCCTGGCACCGAAATTAGAGGAGCTGTATGTAGAGACCTGGGAAAAGGGGCAATTGCCCTTCTTGACCAGGGATACGCTAGTCGTGCCTCTCCACAAGACTAAAAAGCTAAACCCACAGGTATCAGACTTTCGCCCACTATCGATGTTCAACGCAGATTTAAAAATTCTGAGAAAATTCTTAGCCACACATCTTGTGCCATATATGACCAGTTTAATACATACAGATCAAAATGGGTTTGTGCCGACCAGATCCACCTCAGGGAACATGCGGTCATGTTTTCTGTGCTGCACCATCCAGACCAAGACCATTACCTGGACGCACTTATAATATCCATAGACTTAGAGAAGGCATTTGATTCAGTGAGGTTGAGCTTTCTTGAAAGCACAATGGAACGAATGGGACTAGGGGAAGAATGGATTAGATGGATGAATATACTATATATGCACCCATCTGCTTGAGTTAGGACAAACTGAGTGATCTTGGAACCCAATAATATACATAGAGGCACTAGAAAGGGGTGTCCGATGTCCTGGTTTTTGTTTGCTATTGCAACAGAGCCTTTAGAGACAATCTTTCAGCAACAGGCACACCTTATTGGTATTCAGCTTTGACATATGCCTCACATGATTTCTCTCTATGCAGATGATCTGTTGCTATATTTAAGAGAGGAAGTGGGAGCACAGCGGCCTTTGGACATGCTGGATGAGTATGCAAACCTAGCAGGGCTCAGAATTAATAAATCTAAGACCTGTGCTTCCCCTTGAGGGGAGACCAAGTGCAGCCAGGGACTCTCCAGACGGGTCTGGTGTGGGCCCCCATTTGTTCAAATACCTGGGAGTCCAGATCTTCCCTAGGTTAGAATACTTGCAAGAGGGCAGCCTTAACCTAATTATTAGATCACTGAGGACATCCATACAGTTTTGGCCCTCCCTCAAGCTGTCACTGATGGCCCGAGTAGCACTCTAAAAAAAGATCATGTTACCCAGATTGTTGTACCACTTTGTGAATCTTCCGGTGGTGATTACCCTAAGCTGGTTCTCGAACCTGAATCAATATCTCCGGTAATTGATTTGGCATGGGGATGAAATAAGGTAACCTTGGAAATAGTACAAATGGCAGTTGAAAATGGAGGACTAGGATCCCCAGTCTGTACTGACAATCTATGGTTAGGATCATATTTACCACCAACTAATCTAACCAGTTTTAACTCTGTTTGGAGATCATACACTGACAACAGTGCGTGCATAAAGTGAATGTATTTGGCACACTTATTCCACATTCTATTTTGGCACCTACAGCACCTCTCCCCTGCTCTGAATGAGTGTAAATAAGTTGGATGAAATGCCATCTACCATCTCATCATTGAGAACTACACAATAACTATGTTTTCAGGTCTGTCTATGTATCGTCTGTGTGTTTTCGATCTTCTCTTAAATGAGCTGACGCCACCCTGTACATTACAGAAGTGGGACCACTCTTTCACTTCTAAAACAGGGGTTCTTTATGAAATACTTGTTTGTTTGAATTTCGTAGTTTAACACTAACCTTTTTGGTCCTGATGAATCACCAAGGATCTTTATGACCATCGTAGGGCGCAAAACATGTCAACCTAATGTTTACTAGAATACATTTTTACGAAATCAGTAACACATAACCTACAGGTTTTTTAACCTGAGAGGGGAACCAACATTTAAGGAAATCTTTATGGCATCCCCTAGCCAGTTTTGATCATTCAGTCACTCACCTTCCTCTCACAACCCCTCTTAAATGAAAATCTCATACCCTCACTCATCATACGGCGTACTTAAAAGACCTACGCCAAAGTGACCATTCAGGGGACCCATAGGTATAAGGTATACATTTTTATTTGCATAGTTAATTAAAACTTTTGCAAAAAGCCAATATATTCAAAAAGCAAAATAAATACATATATTACACATTCCTTCATGGATGTTACGTTAAAACGTTTCAAATTAATATTATTTTTTCTGGTTAAACAGCTTTACAGTTAAAAAGTCTGTTTTCCGTCTGCGTGCTGCAGGCAGCATCCCAGGCCATCAGCAGATTTCCCTCCCCCTGTTTGACCTTGGCAGTTAACCCCTAAGTTAAAGTATCATCGGCTCCATGTGGCGTGTTCTCAACTGCTGTGGAGTCTGACTACCTTGTCCAATCCGAAATGAAGTTCTTTTCAATGGGGAGAATTTCTTCGCTGCGCCTTAGGGTGCCGCTCATATATATGCCACCTGGTTTCCTTAGATCAGCGTTTCCGGCATTTTACTTCCACACAGTCTCAGGTACTTCACTAAGCAGCAATTGAGTTGTGGATCAACGGATGCGAAACATGCCAGCAGAGCTCGCCTCCTGGTACGAATCCCCCACTGTTCAAAATGTCGCTTCAGCAGTTGTTTCCGTTCCTTGAGGAGTTTTTTACAGGAACACAGCAGATGCAGCCCGTCCTCAGTTTCAGAGCTATCCTTTCCCACTTGCTCTGTAGTTACTGCTTGCGTATGTTGGACCCTATCTGTTCAATTTTCCTTGTTTACTTGCAGTTTTGATCCTGGACGTATATGGTTGGGCTCCTGAAGTGACCCAATGTTGGTGTAATGTCTTTGGAGGTTGGCTGACCTGTTCTTCAGAAGCTGCCTGTCTAGTGCCTTTGCATCTTCCCTATTGTCGAAGTGACTGTGAATGGGGTTGATTGAGTTCCCCAGAGTAGTGTTCCTCACTTCAGACATGGGTACAAGTGGACGCCCCAGATTTCCATTGCCTGAGGTCCTGCTTTGTCTCAATTGATTGGGTGCTCGTTGCTGTTTTTTCTTCATTTCTATTTTTGGGTCGGTTTCCGGAAATAATTCCAATGGACTTTCCATTTAAATGTGACTGGGCAGAGGCATCACCCTCTGCCTCACAGCCAATCTCAGACCTAGTGCCTTCTTGCTTCCCAATTGGAGAATTTTGGATCGTGCTAGACATCTTGGCAATGCACTTTGTGTTCGTTGCTACTTATAGTGAGTTATTTTGACCTGATGTCTCATTTGGCAATGCCGTTGGCCCGAAAAGTCATTTAAAACTATTCATATTGAAGGTTTGTTTCTGATTCCTGCTCTTTCGTTTTTGTGCCTTTCTTTGTTTTGCGTTCAATTTCATTTCCCCCTTATCTGCCTCAGCAGGTTCCCACCTGTGAGTTTGGCTAAGTGTCATGGATGATGGTTGCACGCTTTTCTCATTTTTGGCTTAGATTTGTAAATTCTGGTTCATTTGAGCAGAGTGATCCATTGGTGTAGGCGCACCCCAGTGGGTCACTATATCATCACCAGTCCCCTTCATTGTGTGCCCTC
Source organism: Lissotriton helveticus (assembly GCF_964261635.1). Lineage (NCBI taxonomy): Eukaryota > Metazoa > Chordata > Amphibia > Caudata > Salamandridae > Lissotriton > Lissotriton helveticus. The sequence goes on along the minus strand of NC_136071.1, from coordinate 542,256,134 downwards.
CTCTAGACTGTGTTTGGACTTGATTAGATGCTTTCTTCAGTTGTGAGCAGAGGTTGGTCAGCATCGAAGGCAGGGTTGCTAATTTGTCCACAATTGGACAGCATCCGCAGGCGTGATGCTCAACTGATGGGTGCTCCTGGAGGTTTTGTAGGGTAGTGTTTAGCGTTTCCAATTTGCCATTGATAGCTACCACCAAAACTGCCAAGGTGTTTAGAAGTGTTAGTTGCATTTCCATTTTGTCGATTTGGTATTGCAAAACCTCTACTAGAAGCTGCACGGTTTTGAGCAGGCTTGCCAAGGCATCTTCACGGTCTAATTTTTGCTTGTTGTCTTTGAGGTTGCCCAGGTGATTACTGTTGGCTGTTTTTTCTATATCAGTTTGATGGGTTCCAATTTTGTGCATTTAACATTTAGATGAGCATTTAAGATGTTTGTGTGGCCCTTCATCTGCCTGGGGGACCTTGATTCTTAAGTTTTCTGGGGATTTACACTTGCATGACTCCTCCTGGTAGGTTGCCAAGAGTGCCTCCCACTCTTGCTTTTCTAAAGATGAGTACTGCTCTGACTCTTCCCGATCTTCCATCATGCAGGTTTGGGTCGTCAGTCCATTCATTAGACAAGGGACAGTACGGACTTCATATTCTGAGCTCTGATTTTCCTTGATGTTTTCCGGTGTGCCCCTGTGGTCTTCAGTATCTCCGAGCTGACCGTTATTGCCAGTGTGTTTCCTGTATGATTTCCAAACTCGTGTATAGCTAATGGGTCAGTTGAAACGCAATTGCCCCCATCATATTTGTATTGGTTCGCAGGTTTAGGCTTTAAGGCCTTTGTGGCCATCGGGGCTGACTTTCACTGATCCCTTGGTGTTGCTGTGAAGGTTTCCCATATTTCCAATAGTTCTTGCTTTAATTCCCAGTCCTGGTATGTCTCTTGAGTGGCCCCAAAGTGTCGTTCCTGGGGCTTTTTCTCTGCGGTCTCCGGTGACTGTAGGACTCGGTTAGCAGGGGCACATTGGCCATGTGGAGCTAGGCTTGGGGCTGTCAAATCCAGCCTTTTCGTCCATGCCTCCAATGCCTTCATCTTCTGTCCCTTCAGTCGCCACAGTGGTCGCTGTCTTGTCACTGTCCTCTTGGCATATAGGCAGGAGTGGGGTTGGAAGACCTGCGGCCGTGGTAGGACACGAGAGCAAGGTGTCACCTGCATGCTTTAGAAAACAGAATTTTGTAAAAATGTTGGGCTGAAATAGGTGATGCTTGACCGTTAATCCCCTCTGCATTGTGTTCCTTGGTTCTGGTGTTAATGCAACTACAGTGTCCACTTCCTGTGCCACATGTCTACTTTTTGCCTGAGGCTCGCCCTCAAGCTCGGCTGCTGTTTTTGGCTTCCTTTTTCGCTTGCTCACACTGTTTACGCTGTTTGTTCCTCTGGCAGTTTTGGTTGCCCCGCATACCCACCCTGACCTCATGGTTTATTGTACTAGTAGGTCCTGAGTTGTCCTTGGAGGTCTTTATTTGAGGTCTTCATTTGGGGCGCTGGGAAAATACTAGCGTTATGAAAGAGATTGAACTAGAATGAATTGCCAATCTGTGTGGCGGAAATGAAGTGAAGTCAAGTGAAGTGAAGGTATTGTTTGGCCCCCGCAGTGAGCCCGATAGACCAATGGACTGGTTGTCCAAGTCGATTATCAGGAGCGATTTTCAGGCTTAAAACAGTTTGCCCTGGTTGATTGGTTAATTGATTAGACAGGCAGACAGCTGAGTAATTTTAGGCAAGCAACGCTCTGAGCGCACAGCTCCGGCTCCGGCCCTTGCGAAACCAGGAGCGGATCCTCAATGATGGTGGACTGTGCAGACGCCCAAGCAGGAGAGACTATAGCAAGCACTGTTTACCTTCCTGGTGTTATATTAATTTAGTTGAGTTTATACACCGATTACTTTTCAAGGAGTTGAAGCGCTTTACGACTCTGCAGGAGCACGCAGTTAGGTGGTATGTGACAGCCCGCAGACGCCGCAGACCCCGCAAGATCCCCACAGACCCCGCAGACCTGTGAGCCCGGAAGGCACAATGCGGCCCCCGGGGAAAGCAGGTTGACAGACCAGTCTTTTCCCAGGGGTGTTCGCGCTAGAGGACTGCAGGCAGAGGGTCAGGTCAGGGGGTAGGGGGTTACTTAAGGGGACAGGAGGGGAAGGACTTCCTCTTCCTGTCCCCAGTGCCTCGGGGAATAGGTGTCGTTTTTTGTGAGGGAATAGTTTATAATAGCGGTTTGTTAGGTTAGTTAGTGAGGCGTTGTATAATTCTAGTGATCAAGTGTTGCCACTGGTGCCCCGGTGTGCAATCAGGCAGAGTGTCTCGGCGAGGGTATTTTGCGGGACGGATGAGCGCCGAGCCCCGGGCTGAGAATGAACACGCCTGACGCGGAGGCGGTGCGGGCGGCGTTGCTGGTGCTCGTCCGGGCTGGGAGGGCCGATCGCCTCCAGCCCGGCGTTCTGGACCAGGCGTGGGTCGGGATGACCCGCACGCCTCGGTCCGCTTCTGTGGGAGTTGCCGCGGCCGCCGCCGCCGCGTGCATGGACGAGCCCCTGGTGGCTCGGGGAGGTATGTCGGGGCGGGGGAGGGGAAAATAGCAGCAGGAGGCTTCCAAGCGTGGAGGGAGGCGACAGAGCCTCCCTGCAGGTGCGGAAGGGGGGGTGATGTGCCGGGTGGGTTGGGAGGCCCGGGAAAGGTGCTGGGGCCACGCTGCAATCTAGCGTGGCCCCCGGGCGGGGCCTGGTTACTTCAGCTCCACCTGTTGGTGGGCCGGGTACCGAGGGGCCATTGGTGGCCTATGGGTACAGCGGCGATAGTGATGGTAGCTGGGGGGAGGACCTGGGTGACTGGGAGATGGCGGCTGGGGATGAATTTGCCCTCACGCTGTCCGGGGGGGAGTCTGGGGGGGGAGGAGTGGGCCCCCCTAATGAGCAGCCTATAGACCTTTCAGGGTGCAGGAAGGGTGTGGTCATGGCACAAGGGTCCAAGGGCAAGGGCCCCCTGAAAGTGCAGCAGCAGGCAGGTATGGGGCCGGTGGCGGGGAGCCCCTGGCACCCCCGCCCGGGAAGGTGACACTGGGGGACCTGGAGGGCAGGAGCTCGTGGTATGCCAGGTGGGAACACATGATGGAAGAGGAGAGGGTCCGCGACCAGCGTCGCATTATTGAGGAGACAGAGGGGGAGTGGCTGCGCCTTTGCACGGCCAGGGAGGCGAAGGTGGGTGGGGTGCCCAGGGGCAAAGGGGTCCCGGCACCTGCGCACGGCAGGGGGGCAGTTGGCGGACGAGGTAGAGGCGTGCCTGGGGCCCATAGGGAGTGGGATTGGACGGAGGGGTCAGGGGCTGCCTTGGCGGTGCAGAGACCTGGTGGCACTGGGGCCTCCGCTGGTGCATACGGCTCGGGGGGGGGGTGGGTACAGGCCAGCAGGGACAGCTGGCAGAGGCCGGGTGGGCCAGCGGGGCGCAAAACGGCCTCCAAACACTGGGACGAAGCAGCAGGGGGGTCCGCGGCGGCCTGCCCTCCACCGAGGGAGCGGGCACCAGCGATGATGGAGTGCGAGTTTGTGCCTGGAGTGAAAGGGGAAGGTGCCAAGAGGGTGGTGACTGAGGTGCGTGATTGGGTGGCACCGGAGGTGGACGATGAGGTATTGGATTATGAGGCTGAGGAATATTAGTTGGAAGAGGGTGAAGTGCGTGAGGTTGAGAGTTGGAAGGGCAGAGCGGCAACAAGCAAGATTGGTGTTTTCCAGGAAACACGGGATGGCGCCGGTCGGGCCATCAGAGAATGGGTGAAGCCAGCGGAGACACGGCGGATGGAGCGGGACGCCCCGGAAACTTTATCAGGTGAGGGCGCATGGTGGGATGCATGGGGGGAAGGGACTAAAGGAGGGAGGAAGAAGGCCTGCCGGTCGGTGGGTGTGGGGGATGGATCAGTGAAGGAAACAAGGCCCCTAGGTGGGGCAGGGCCTGTTCCGCTGGATGGTAAGAAACAAATGGTGACAGTGGGTGCGCAGACTGATAAGGCTGAGGATCAAGGGGGTAAAGAGGAGAGTGTGGAGAAATTACGGAAGAAGTGGCCGTATATGGGCTTGGCGATGCCTCTCGGGTCGCATTTGTCTGAGAAGACGAGGGCAAAGATTTGTCGGCATGAGTACGTTGATATGTTTAAACTCCTGCACAGGGAGATTCAGGCAAAAGAGGGATCGAAGGAAGGGGAGTGGGGAGTTGACCAGGTGGCCGAGAGTGCCGCTGACAATGGAGAACTGGACGTCGGCTTTTCTGATCTATGCGAGTATCTATTGCGAGAAGCACGCGGATAGGGCGATTGTGCCGTTTAAATATATGGATGTGATCAGGAAGGCGCAGTTGCATTTTGGGGGTTTTGCCTGGTTGAGTTATGACGAGGAGTTCAGGGCAAGGATCAGTGTTAACCCGGACAAGCCGTGGGGGATGTGTACCAGGAACTCTGGGTCCAATGGATGTCGTCAACGCAGGCGGCGGCGTCTACGCATACGGCGAGTGGTCTTCCGATTGCCTATCGGTCTTTTCAGTCGCATCCCGCCCAGTCTGGGGCGGGTGGGCAAGGGGTTGCCGGTGGGCATGGAACTCAGGCGGTCTGGACAGGGGCAACGGGACAGCAGTACAAACCGGGATCCATTGGGGCCTGCTGGGGTTTCAACAAGGGATTCTGCAATCGGCCTTCCTGTAAATTTAAGCATGAGTGCTCCAAGTGTGGGGGACGTCACGCTGTCACGCAATGCCTCACACTGGCTACGCCCTCGGAGCAGTGGCAGATTGCAAGTGGCAGGGGACAGCCTGGGCCGAAGGGCCCATACTCCGGTTAAGGGGAGGCCATGGGTCCATGGCTCTCCCGGTACCCTGATAGTGAGGCGGCGTCGGGATTGTACTGGGGTTTTGTGGAAGGTTTTCGGATTGGCTATCATTGGCCTAGGTTGAGGCGTTGGGCCGAGAACCTGCGGTCTGCGAAAGAATTGCCGGAGGTGGTGGTGCGAAAATTGGAAAAGGAGGTCTTGGAAGGCAGGATTGCTGGTCCGTTTGCAGAGTGGCCGATGTCGGATCTCATTGTCTCTCCTCTGGGGGTGGTGCTCAAGAAGGAGCCGGGCGAGTTCAGGCTGATTCATCATCTGTCTTGGCCGGAAGGAGGTTCAGTGAACGACTTCATCGCGGAGGAGGACTCCAGGGTCTTGTATGCGTCGGTGGATGATGCCGTGGGTTTGGTGCGGGCTTGCGGAAGAGGGGAGGAGTTGGCCAAGTGCGATATCAAGTAGGCCTTTTGCCTCCTTCCCATTCATCCGGCAAATTTTTCCGTATTGGGCATGCAGTTTGGTGGGGCCATTTTTGTTGACCGGGTGTTGCCGATGGGTTGTGCGATTTCCTGCGCGCTCTTCGAGACTTTCAGTTCCTTTTTGCAGTGGGCCTTTGTGGACCGCAGTGGGCACCGGCTGGTGTCTAACTATTTGGATGACTTTCTGTTTGTTGGCGTGGGTCAGATGGGAGAATGTGGTGCGGCCTTGGGCCAGTTTCAGCTGTTGGCACAGGAGTTTGGGGTGCCGTTCGCACCGGAGAAGACGGAAGGGCCTAGTTGTTGTCTGACCTTCTTGGGAATCGAATTGAATTCGGTGGACTGGCAAGCGCGTTTACCAGTTGAGAAGGTGGCGGAGATGCGGGAGGTTTTGAGATAGGTGCTTGGGGTCCGCAAGAATGAGTTGAGGTCCGTGCAACGCTTGCTGGGTTTTATTGAACTTTGCTTGCAGGGTGGTGAGGGCCGGGAGGACATTTTGTAGGCGCCTCGGCATGGCCATGTCGGGGGCGGTTCTCCCTCACCACAGGGTCAGGGTCACGCTGGGAGTGTGGGCTGACTTGCGGGTCTGGCTGGTGTTTCAGGAAGACTTCAATGGTGTCTCATTGGAGTTTGCGCGGGACAGGATGGTGTGGCAGGTACAACTCTACTCTGATGCGGCGGGAGCGGCAGGTTTCAGGATCTTCTGGGACAGCCGTAGGTGTGCGGAGCAGTGGCCGGCTCATTGGCTGTGCCAGGGCAAGAGCATTGCGTTTCGGGAATTCTTTCCCCTGTTGGTGTCACTGTTGGTGTGGGGCCCAGAATTCCGGAACAGGTCGGTGTTATTTCATGTTGACAACAGGACAGTGGTGGACCTGGTGAACAATCAGAAGGCTAAGGACCTGCGTGTGCTGCGCTTGCTGCGAAGTTTCATGCTGCTGTGTCTGCGTTTTAATGTGCTGTTCCGCGCGCAACATGTGCCTGGCGCGAGTAATGAAATTGTGGATGCGTTTCAGGAAGCTGGCGCCGGGAGCGGAGGCTTGCAAAACCAAAGTGCCGGAGGGTTTCTGGGCCTGGGGGGAGTGAGAGTGGTTGGTCTGGTGGAGAAGTCAATAGCTGAGTCCACTAGGCGGGCGTACAGGTTGGCGTGGTCTGAGTTTGGAGCCTTTTTGGGATGGAAGAAGGGGGCATGGCGGATGCCGAGGGACGTCTGTGAGCAGGGGGTGGTGCGCTTTGTGCTGGACTGCATGGACAGAGGATTGTCTCAGATGACGATTGCTGGCAAGTTGGCAGGTGTTTCATTTTACAGCATGGTCTACTTGGGTTTTGATCCGGCTAGGGCGGATCTGCTGAGCCGTATGTTGAAAGGTTGGGGTAGGGATGAGGGCGGAGGGGGGAGGGGGGAGTTGCCTCGTGAGGCGATTACTTTTGAATTACTGGAAAGGGTGCTGGGGGAGTTTCCTTTTTGCTGTTACGATGGGGACGAGGTGGCATTGTTTCGTTTATGCATGGTATGGATTTTTTTGGGTGGTTTCGAGTGTCGGAGTTGTTGGGGGCGCGTGGGGCGCCGGGGCAGATGTTTGCAGATGTACGGTTGGACGGGACCAGGCTGGGCATATGGTTGGGACGTTCCAAGACAGACCAGGTCGGTCGTGGTAAGTGGGTGTGGCTGTCTGAGAGTGGTTGTGCGAATGTGTGCCCGGTGCGTGAGTGGACGGGGTTCAGTGGACGAATGCGGAGGTCGGTTGGTGAGATCTTTGTTCATGCTTCCTTGAAGCGTTTGACGCCCTTTCAGTTGCTGGCAGTGTTACGATTGGCTTTGCGGAGGCTGGGCAGGAATCCTGCGCGTTTTGGCACGCACTCGTTTAGGATTGGGGCGGCCACGGCCGCGGCGGGGTTAGGTTGGTCCTGGGAGGAGATTCAGCGGATTGGTCGTTGGCGGTCTCGCTGCTGTGAACGCTATGTGCGCAAGTGAAAGGGGGGTGTGCGGGCTAGCCTAGGCGGCTGCGGTGGTTGTTGCACTCTTGTTTGGCCATGGCACTAATCTTTTTTCTCTTCGTAGGTTGTGTTCGGGGGCCAGGGGCCAAGACGGTCACCTGGATTGTGGGACACTCTTTTGTGCACTGGGCCTCAAAGTATGCGGACAGGCAAATGTACGGTCGTAGCCTGGGCCTGAGGAGCAGTCATCATGAGGTCCAATGGTGGGGTAAGAGCGGAATGCGTTGGGGCGAATTGTTGCCATGGCTCACGAAGAAGGTGTCGCAGCTGGGCTGCCCGGACATGCTTATAATCCATTTGGGGGAGAATGACTTGGTGAAACAATCGGGGGTGTCATTGTTACACCTGAGGGCCCGCAGGAAGTTGAACAGGGCAATGAGACTCTTTTGTGCTGATCATGGAGTTAAAGTGCTGGCTCATGGCGGGCTCAGGCTGGAGGAGCCACTTCTCTTTCGAGATGATGGCGTGCACCTTTCGCACATGGGGAATGCGTACTACCTTATGGGACTGCGGGATCTGATCAGTTTTTTGTCGAACGAATCGATATGGTGTAGGCGTGATTGAGTGCGAAAGGTGCACGATTGGTGGGGCAGGTAACCGCACTCCGGGGGTTCCCTGGGTGGCGGGACCTGGGAGGGGTGGGGAGTCCATGACAGGCAGAATCACCCTTCCGGGGAGGGGGTTACAGGTGCAGGATGGGGGTGTGGTAGATGGGAGTGCAATGGATGGAGATGCTGGAGGAGTTTTGAAGTCAAAGGGGATGTGAATGATATACGTGGAGAGGTCGTGGTGTGAATTGGGAGGGCCCAGTGGAATACATGAGTGGATGATGGTTGAAAGGCAGAATGTTGGGGGGATTGTTAACTGTTAAAGATGTTATGTTTGATTATGGTCTGTCATGCCTGTCCTAATAAATGGCCTTTTACGCTAAACTGATGCGTTTAGTGGTTATTGCGCGAAGCGCCCCCCGGGGAAAGCAGGTCGACAGACCAGTCTTTTCCCCGGGGTGTTCGCGTGAGAGGACGGCAGGCAGAGGTTTGGGTCAGGGGTTGGGTTTTTAGGGGGTGGGGGTTAGGAGGTTACTTAAGGGGACAGGAGGGGAAGGACTTCCTCTTCCTGTCCCCAGTGCCTCAGGAAAAAGGTGTAGTTTTTTGTCCGCCCGCCCACCCTACAAATGGTTCAGGAGTGAGGCGAGGGAGTTTCGTTGGACAAGTTGTTCGGAGTGCCAGTTTAGGACAGGTTGACGCGGGGGGTGTCTGCGGGACCAGGGAGGGGTGGGGAGTCCATGACGGGCAGAATCACCCTTCCGGGGAGGGGGTTACAGGTGCAGGATAGGGGTGTGGTAGATGGGAGTGCGATGGATGGAGATGCTGGAGGAGTTTTGAACTCAAAGGGGATGTGAATGGTATACGTGGAGAGGTTGTGGTGTGAATTGGGAGTGCCCAGTGGAATACGTGAGTGGATGATGGTTGAAAGGCAGGATGTTGGGGGGGATTGTTAACTGTTAAAGATGTTATGTTTGATTATGGTCTGTCATGCCTGTCCTAATAAATGGCCTTTTACGCTAAACTGATGGGTGGAGTGGTTATTGCGCGAGGGCTGTAGCTTGAGGCTTAAGCGGGAATGGGAGCTGGAGCAGGAGCTGCAGGGGCTCTACCACTTTACCGCTCTACCACACCTCCTCTGTTCTGGTCTCTGCCTCCTCCTTTTGCCGGCACAATGGAGCGGAGTGGCCTCACTCTGATGCTGTGCAACTGCCAAAACCCCGACCGGCTTGGCAGTCACTCAGAAGTCCGAAGTCAAGAGGTCAGACGACCGCACCTGCTGACGGCGTTCTGGAAAGCGGCTCCTGCCGCGTTATGAAATGACTCGCGGCTCCTGCCGTGTTTTGAAATGACCCGCGGCTTCTGCCGCGTTAGGCAAATATTTTTCGCCTCCTGCCGCATTGGAAAGCAACTCGAGGCTTTCTGCCATGTTTGGCAAATGTTTTGCGTCTCCTGCCGCGTTGGAAAGCAACTCGCAGCTTTCTGCCTCGTTCGGCAAATGATGTGCGGCTCCTGCCACGTTCGAAAGTAACTCACGGTTTCTGCCACATTAGGCAAATGTTTTGCGACTCCTGCCGCATTGGAAAGCAACTGACGGCTTTCGGCCACGTTCGGCAAAAAATTTTGCGGCTCCTGCCGCGTTGGAAGGGTATTGTGGCTCCTGCCGCTCAATGGAGAAACACTCGCAGCTCTGCACACGAGTGATCCACAGCGTCTGTCGGAAAAGAGGAGAAAAACACTACTACCTGGTCCAACATTCTAAGTCCTTGTTTAACCCGACGACAGTATTCAGTGGGCATTGCAGTGCCAGCCCGAGGAGGAGCAACTCCCAATGATGAAGTATGACATCCCTTGGAATGTGTGAGGGCAACAAGAGACAACATCTGTGATTGTCTGTATCTTTGAGAACAGAACCTAGACTCCTCTGTACCCCCTTTTCCTTTTCTGTGCGGACATTAATTGTGTCCCTGTAGGAACAGTGACTCAGCAATTAACTATCCCTTACATGAGTCTTCAGAAAGAGGTTTGGGATACAGTTTAATGGAGATGGCGCACAAAACAGGTCTATGTTTTAAAAACAATGAAGAGATGAGACGGATTCTCTCTTTTCAGATTAGAGATAGACAATCAAAGAATGTAATTCCTAGCATTCGGTATTTGTCAGGGCGGGTGCATTGTGGCTCCGCCACTATTCTATCTGTCTTTCGGGAGTTCTATGCAGTCCTTTATCATGAAGAAAGCCCCCCTTCTTTATTAGCTATAACGGAGTATCTGGAGGGGATAAACTTACCATACTTAATGCTCATTCAAACCCAGATGTTAGAAGCCTCCGTTACGCATATATAGATAAATATCCATTGGCTCTGAGGTGAATTTTAAACAATGTTTAACTGAGGGTATTCGGTGGATGCAATCTAACCACCTGTAGAGTAATACCGACAAGATGGAGTTAATGCTTTTAGGCAAGGACAGCAAATTTGAGCCTATATTATGGTGGCCTATTCCCCCCCCCCCCAACACCGTTGGTGTAGTAAATTTCCTGGACGAGAACTTTGACTCCTCCATATGATTCCGTCCGCAAGCAGTGGCAGGAATGTGATTTAACTTAATAAAATCACAAAAAAATGATTTGGCTACCTTCCCCTTTTCAGCAAGAAAAACAGTGGCATTTGAACTGATTACATCCAGATTGGACTATTGCAATAGTATATGTGCAGGTACCACTGAAAGGAAACATCCATTAAAATGCAGTCATTACAACACACTACCTTTAAAATGTGGCTGTTACAACGCAATTGCCTTTACATCGCATGCCATTACAACGCAGCCATTACAATGCATCTCACTAAAATGCATGCCATTACAACGCATTATAAGGTAAGTACTGGTGATTTTTTAAGTTTAAGGGTGTGTATGGGTTATGGTGTAGATGATGATAGTTATTTTTACCCCTACACTATCCAACACTTTCCCTACTGTTGCACTCACTGGAGTGGGAATAGTAATTTGTACTCCTACACTATCCATCACTTACGCTATTGTTGCACTCACTGGAGTGGGAATAGTAATTTTTACCCCTACACTATCCAACACTTATCCTACAGTTGCACTCACTGGTGTAGGAAGAGTAATTTTTACCCCTACACTATCCAACAGTTACCCTACTTTTGCGTTCACTGGAGTGGGAATAGTAATTTTTACCCCTACACTATCTATCACTTGTCCTACTGTTGCACTCACTGCCGTGGGAATAGTAATTTTTACCCCTACACTATCCAACATTTACCCTATTGTTGCCATAAAAGTATTATGTGTTGTAATGGTATGTGTTGTAATGGCATGCGTTGTAAATGTAGTTTCCAAAAATACATTGTGATGGCATGCATTGTAAAATCATACGTAGTAATGATATTCAGGCACAGTTGCGACCACGCAGCAGACGCGCGCAGTGGGCACGCTGAGGGCGCGCCAAAGGCAAGTCCGTCTGCGCCCGTCCGCGTCGGACCATCGTCAGTCGGCAGGACCCCTGTGCATTTTGCAGTGGATTCTATCAGGTATTCGCGTGAAGAGCTCCTGACATTGGAAACCAATTGTCCTTCTTAACCTTGGGCCCCACAGGATAGCTCCTTTAATTGTAAATTTTGTGCATTTAAATTGCCGCTAGAGGAGTCAGTCTTATGCCCATCAGACTATTGGGAGTACAAGTTCCACCGTTTGAACTGTCGTTCACTTGTACAACATCATGCTGATGTGTTTGATCTTTTAGCCGGTGAGTCTCCGGATGCTCTATTCCTAACGGAGACTTGGCTTACTCAAGACTCGGTGGCAGAGCCCTGACTGGCTCTTCCTCAAGGCTATGTGCTGAAGACCATAAACAGAGGGGGTGGTAGAGGGGGCGGTATTGCAGTGATTGTTAAGGATGTCTATACCTGTAGCTTGAGTAAGGAGAACATAGTGGACTGCGAAAGTGCACTATTTAAAATCATATTTAACCACAATTTTACTGTGTCTGGCCTCCTCATCTACCGTCCTCCAGGTCCCTCAAGCATGTTCAGGGAAGATCTTCTGAACAAAGTCGTACTACTCGCAAGTAGGGCTGCGAATTTTACTATCTTAGCGGATCTCAATCTCCATCTTAAGAATTGTGGGAAGGCCGAGGTCTCCAGCTTTTTGGCCGATCTAGAGGCCTATCAGTTGGCGCAGCGTGTTCTCGAGTGCACGCATGTGGCAGGCCATCTATTGGACCCCATATTCACTAATCTTAGTACTCTAAAAGTCGTCCCGCCGCTCCCGCAGGCTTGTACTGACCATTTCTTGGTCTCGTTCTCACTGTTGCAGGAAAAAGCTGACTTGATGTGTCCCGCCCCAGTTTTCAAATGCCCTTGGCATAAGTTGGATTTGGGTCTTTGGAATTTGAGTCCCTTTGTTCAAAAATCAAATCGGGCTTGCCGGCCGACCCGTTGACTCCTGCCCATTTTCGCCAGTTTCACTCCCTTATCTCTCCCTTGAACATAGACCTGGTCAACCTGTCTTTGTCGTCAGCATCTGTACCGGGGATGTGGAAAGACGCCAAAGTCATTCCACTGCTAAAAAAAACTTCCTTGGATCCTGTTGAGCCAGGCAATTATCGTCCTATTTCCCAGCTGCAGTTTCTGGCAAAGCTGGTGGAATCGCACGTGAATTCCTTTCTGTCCAAGTTCATCGAGCAGAATGCTATCCTGGACCCATCACAGCACGGTTTTCGAGCACGTCGTAGCACCGAGTCCACGCTGCTGGTAGTGACGGAAGCTATCCTGGGTAGCTTGGATGTCGGTGGCTCAGCGGCCTTGGTCCGGTTGGTCTTAAGCGCCGCGTTTGATACAGTTCCCAAGCGATTCTTTTAATACGCCTTCAGGAAATTGGTATCAGGGACGCGGCCTAGGACTGGATTCGGTCTTTTTTGGAGGGGAGGTCTTTCCAAGTCTCTGTGCCACCTTTTCATTCACAGGGGTTCGCTCTGCATCAGGGAGTGCCGCAGGGCTCAGTACTGAGCCCTTTATTGTTCAACTGTCGCTGGTGTCGTATGCCAGCGACACCCAATTGGTGATTGCTTTCTCTAAGAAATGCGGTACCAACTTTGACAAATTTGAAGAGGACCTTCTAGCAGTCTCTGACTGGATGGCAGCAAACTGCTTACAGTTGAACGCTAGCAAGTCAGAGATCCTATTGTTTGGGAAGGATCGGGAGCTATGGTCCGAGCAGTGTTGGCCGGGTCGTCTTAAACCTGCTCCCCGGCCCAAGGAGGTTGTGAAGAACCTTAGTGTGTGGGACGACAATGGCCTGACTTTTGACACTCAATCGAAAGCTGTGGCAGGGGTCTGTTTTGGGCTTTTGCGTGGTTGGAAACCGCTGCTGTTTTTTTTCCTCCTAAGGTGCGACAAACGATTATCCAGGCATCAATTTTGTCCAGACTGGACTATGGAAATTCCCTCTACGTGGGCGCAAACAAGGCCAGCATCAAGCGCTTGCAGAGGGTTCAGAATGCGGCTGCTCATATTCTGGTTGCTCTTTTGAGATCCTGCTCAGTTGCGCATGTGCTCCCTAAACGTCATTGGTTGCCTGTCGAAAAGCGCATTCAGTTTAAGGCTCTGTGCGTATCGCGTAAGACCTTGACTCGACAGGCACCTTTGGGGTTATCCAACTTGTTAGAGTTCTATGTGCCAGGGCACCCTCTGAGATCCGCTGACCTAGCGTTGGTCCGTACTCCTCAAGTCTTGAAAGCCAGAGCTGGCGGGCGGTCGTTTCGCAGTCTGGCGTTGAAACTTTTGAACTCGCTCCCTGCGCCCATTAGAGCAATCCAGAATCACTTGGCTTTTCGAAAAGCCATAAAGACTTGGCCCTTCCCTGTTCTTTCTGTTTAACACCGATGTTCCACTCCTTGGGCTCACGTCTTCGGTCTTTGGTGGCGCTGGGACGCTCCGTCGCTGGGGCAGCCATGCGCAATACAAATTCGACATAAATAAATAAAAATAAAATAATGGATACTGTGATGTAAAAACCGCATAGTGAAAGCATACATTGTAAATGTTTGCTTTGTAATGTCATACATTCACCACTGAACAAACTCTTCACAAACTTCAGGTAGCACAACACGCAGCTCCAAGGTTAATAGCTAAAATTGCCATGTCGTTCATCTGCCTCAGCAGCCCTTAAAACGATCCATTGGCTGCCAATCCACAAAAGTCCTCTTTAAAATCATTCCACTTACTGCAAAGCCTACAGAGCAGTAGGACCAAAGTACCTTGCTGCCAGATTCACTCATTAAACTACCTCTTGGTTTTTTAGATCTTCATCTACTACGCGTAAACCTCCTACTTTTAGGCTCAAGACTATAGGAGGCAGATCTTTCGTGTTTTTAGGGTTAAGGCCTTGAATCGACTTTCCATGCAGTTGAGACACCTTGATTCGGAATCCCTTTTAGAAAACTATTGAAGATGTGGCTTTTTATGGCCTCAGTCTCCATGTGTCCTTCGTTAATTTGATGAATCCACTGTAGGCCTATCTTGCTGATACTGAGTTCCAGTTTCTTTTAATTAACTGTTATGTACTTTTTGATTGTTCTTTACCGCCTATCGCCAGGATGTTCTCTTTGGAATCACAGTAGCGCTCTATAAATGCTAGATTCATTCATTACAAAAGCCCTGGCTGAGTTAGCCTCTATTCCTCTTGAGTTTTACAAAACATTTGCTGACATTTTGGTGCCTAGATTTGAAGAGTTGGTCAATTCTCAAGCTCTTGTGCAGTCAGTGCCTATGTTCCAAAGAAGCATATAGCTCGATTAAAAAAAAAAAGTTAAAGATCTGCTTAATTGCAGGGCCGTATCATCCAATTTCTTTAATGAATACGGACACTAAAATGCAAACTAACGTCCTGGCAAATCGCCTTTCTGCAGTTGTTACAAACCTAGGAGACAATCAGCAGCATGATTTAATTCTGGGACAGGATCCCGCAGCCCTTGTTAATACAGCCCTCTGTGTTTTGGATGTAGCTGAAACAAGAGGCAAGCCTGTGGGCCTGATCCTACTCGACCCTGAAAATGCCCTCTATAAGGTGGTTTAGGGCTTTTTCTATGAGGTTTTCCCAAAAATTGGGTTTGGACAAAAGATATAAGGCTGATTAAAACACTCTCTACTTCTCGATCTACTAGTATTTTCAGTTTGGTGCAAATATTGAACAGCCTGTCACTTCGTCGGTGTACTTGGCAGGTCAGCCACCTGTCCCCACTATTGTTTGCGTTATATTTGGAGTCCTTTATCCAGAGACTTAAGCTTCTGGATACTATAATTCCATTGCACCTGAATCCGCTTATCATCAAGGTAATGGACTATGTGGGTGACATTGCCATTTTTCGTCATCCCTGAATTTGGCACAGTCTCTGGTTATAAATTGAATATTGGCAAAACCAAATTATAACTAGATCAACTGTAGTCTCTAGTGAACACTGCAATGTTAATGAGGCACTTTCCTAGGGGTCTGCAATTCTCCACGCACAGAGCAGGTGATTTAGCGTAATTACTTGGGACTATACTATGAATCTGTGACACTCTTCTTAAATGGTATAAAAACGTCAGTTAGGGCTGATAGGCCGCTGCAACCTCATCAAAATGGTTATTCTGCCTCGGTTCTAATACCTTTCTTCAGAATATACTGTTACTCTTCCGAGGAAATCCTTCAAAACGGTAGAGATTAGTTGACAGGGATTCATATGGTGTTATAAGAAAAAGTGTTGCGCTATAAGATATCTGCAGTTTCCTCAAAATATGGGTAGCCTGGCTCTTTCCTCTTTGCGGCTGAATTTACTTTCTTCATTTGGGCTTCGACTCAGGACAGTCATGAGGGCGACAGAATATCAGCTATCCTATCTATTTCCAGAGTACCGGGTTTTAACTAAGCAGCACCATTAACATTGGTTTTGATTGGTACAGTCCATTTCAGACGCATAAGGTTAAAGACACTGATATTTTATTATAGGGTTGTTCTGCAATTAAGATATACAACCCCACCTTACCTGTGCCCTTGCAAGAAGATTATTCACAATTTTGCATCAGATCAACATTAAGCAACTTCGCTAACAGTTCAGAGGAAATACTACGTCTGTATGGGGCACATCAACAGAACTTTTTTAAATACCTACAACTTAGGGAGTTCTTACCCACTTCCCAGTTAAAGGTCTCTCTATGTGCCTTATTTTATTTCTGGAGCAGCTCTGCCGCCTCCCCAAATCTCAGTCCATTTGCACTTTGTATATTACTTTTCACTCAGCCCTGATCAAAAAATCTTTATTTGGCACAAACTGTCCGAGCCATAAAAGCACAAGATATTAGAATACATTATTACAGTGTTGTTAAAAACAGTGATCTCCTAAAACCAGAATTCACACAGTGTCAAAGCAGTTAAAATAAAACATAAATGTGAATAAAATGGAATTATATACAAACGTCATTCGTAAATACAGCATATCAAATAGTAACCACAAGGTTACAATTAAGTTCTACTGACACTGTTTACATTTAATCATGAAGCCCTAATGCAATCACCAATAAAGCAAAGCACGTTGCTAAAATTAGCACATTAACCTGTATCAACTTTTCCTGTATCATCTAAGAGAGCCCTAATATGGATTACTCTGGGAAACAGGGCAACTCTATAGCATACTCTGGAGCCCCTAATTCATACAAAAATGTAAAAGCCGCCTGATGTTAAACAATTCTCGCATGCAAAAATAATGGTGCTTGGGTGACTGTTCCTATCTATTATCACTGGAACATTTTCTGGTAATTGTGCCCTAGCTCTAATTTTTTGAGACTGCAGTAAAATAATGAAAAATGAGAAGGTGGAAACAAGTTAAAAGATACCAGTGCAATGTATTGGTAACTATAGTAAATTACAGTTTACACCCTGGCTGCTCATCCCATACTATGTACTGCCCCACTGTAATCTTAGGAAAGCCTACTTGTTCCCTCTTCTCACAACAGGCTTCAAGAACATGCTCTCTAATTTCTTTTTTTTAATACCTTAAGATATCCTCTGGATAAGACCGCAAATGTCTCTACGCCTGTTCCAGGCCCAACAGGGCCTGTTTTATATGCTGTAACCACAGGATTTATTTTATTTATTTTTAGAGTTTTATATAGCGCTAGCCAGGCCTGAAGGTATCGTAGCACTTTACAACATAGTATCAGAATATCATCAGACACAAGAAGTGACAATAAGAACATATTGATTTGTGACGAGTACAGTTCAAACATAAAGAGTGACAAATAAACACATTGAGTTTGGGACGAATCACGTTCGGGGACGGGGGAATTAAGATATGAGGCAAGGGGTAGGTTCAGTATAGGTCCTCTTAATAAAGTGACTGTGTGCTGTCCTGGGCGAGGTTCAATGTAGAGCGTCAGCTATCCATTCGGGAGAGATCGGTTGAGAAAAAGGTCTTTGAGCTGGCTTTTGAATTTAGGAAAGGAGGGGTTAGTCCTGATATGGACTGGGATGGAGTTCCAAAGTTTGGGCGCATTTCCAGAGAAGGCACGTGATAGAGCTTTTTGGTTGCGAGTTTTTGACAGAATGAGAAGTAGAGAGTTAGTACTCCTGCGGTTCCTAGTCTGACCAGCTTTGTTATGTTTAGAGACCAGGTATGCGGGTGTACCGGTATGCAGGGCTTTGTGCGTGAGACAGGCTGTTCTGAAGCTGGCGCGCATTTCTGTTGGGTTCCATTTTAGCTCTCTGAGAACAGGAGAGCTGAGATTGTATTTTTTTATTCCAGTGACCAACCTGGCTGCTGCATTTAAAGTTGTTCTGAGGGGAGCTAAGTGGTATTTAGCTGTGCGTGTGAGGGTTGGAATCCCGTAGTCCAATCTGGACAGTACCAGGGATTGTGCAGCTTGTTTGAGGTCACTGGGAGGGATGAATGGTTTTATTTTGTTGAGCAGTTTTAGGTTAATAAAAGAGCTCTTAGCGGTGTTCTTGATGTGTTTGACCATGTCTAAGTTTGGGTCCAGAGTGATTCCCTGTGATTTTATGGAGTCTGCCGGGGTGAGACTGCAATTGAGAGCGTCCATGGTTTTTAACGATTCTGTGACTTAGGGGCTCTTATCTTTGTTGGCAATCATGAGGATCAGGTGGTTGAGGGATAACCAGTGTTGGATTTCTTTTAAGGTGATGTTTAGTCTCTGTATGTCATCAATGGAGGAAGTTTCTAGGTAGATCTTGGTATCGTCTGCATATAGGTGGAAAGGGATGTTAGCTTTTTAGAATATCTTGGAGAGGGGCTCCATGTAGATGTTGAATAGTGATGTGCAGAGAAATGAACCTTGTGGAACACCCCTGTTTACGGGGCATAGGTCTGACGTGCAGTTTTTAATTTTTATTCTTTGGGTGCGGTTCTGCAGGAAAGAGGAAAACCACTGTAGGACCACCTCATCTGCTCCGACCCTTTCCCACAATACATTGATGAGCAGTTTGTGGTCAACCGTGTCGAAGGCTGATGATAAATCCAAGTGAATGAGTAGACAGCATTGATCAGTGTCTAGTGATTTATGAACATCATCAATGACATTCAAGATCACTGTCTCAGTGCTGCAATCTTTTCTGAAGCCTGTTTGATGAGGGTCTAGGATGTTGTTCTCGATGTGTTGGGTTAGTTGCAGGAGGACACATCTTTTCAAGATTTTTGCTAAAAATGGGAGATTGGAGACAGGCCTGAAGTTGTTAAGATCGTTGGGGTCAGAACCCATTTTTTTTAGTAGTGGCATAACTTGATCAGTTTTGAGACAGTCTGGCATGACTCCGGTTCATAGGGAGCTATTTATAATCTTGGTCCAGAGCGGGGCTAGGGTGAGTTTGAGCTGCTTAACCAGTCGCGCAGGGATAGGGTCCAAGAAGTGTGATGAGGGTTTGGAACTGGTAATCAATTTCATGATCGCTGCTTCTTAGTTGGGAGCGAAAGATTTCCAGTTGATGGGGGGTGCTTGGGTGGGTTTTGTTCTTTTTTACTGGTGGGCAGGCTTATGTTGGGCATTCTGCGGTTGTCATCCAAGGAGAGCTCGATCTTGGTGATCTTCTCATTAAAGAAATTGGCAAAGTTGTTACATAGTTCTTTGGTGGCCTTCAATTAGAAAGAGAGGGGCTTGGAAGTTTGTTGTCTAATGATATTAAAGAGTTATTTGGGTTGATTTTTGGCATTGTTTAGTGCATCACAGAAGACTGAGGTTTTTTTCATTCTTGATGTGTTTTTTATATTCCCTACGTTCGGATTTGAGTAGGTTGAGGTGGATAATGGTCTGGCTATTTCTCCAGAGTCTTTCTGCAGCTCTTAGTTTTCTTCTTTCAGAGTTTAGGTCATTGTTGAACCAAGATCTCAAAGATATAGTCCTGGCTTTTTGTTGTTTCCAGGGGGCAATCTGGTTGAGAATGGAAGTTATTGTTGCATTGTAGTGCGAGGTGAGTTCAGTTGTCGAAAGGTCGCATGCGGTGGTGAGAAGGAGTCAGGTTGCCCTTTCTTCCAGGTCGGCAAGGGGGATCTGTCTTAGATTTCTCACCCAATGGGGAGATTACTGTGTACAGGGTAGGTGGTGGCATGTCTGATTGATGTGGAATAGAATGATATGGTGGCCTGACCATTCAACAGGAAGGATATGGTCAATAGTGATTGTGTCTTCGTGAGGTATGATGGCATCTAGAAGTGCACTCATGTTGTGGGTTTGTTCGGTGCAGTGCTGGGTAGGATTGAGGTTGCGAAGAAGTTCGTTAAGGGATTGGATCAGAGAGTTGTTTTCATCTTTCCAGTGTAGGAAGAGGTCACCCAGTATTATGTTGTTGGAGTCTAGGAGAGAGCAGTGGGTTATCAGGCCTGAAGGTGTTCCCCGAATGGAGGGGTGTTGCCTGGAGGATGGTAGAGGAGATGGCAGTTTAGGGTTTTGTTGTTACTCGTCTTAATCGTGGAGGTTGGATATTCAAATGAGTTATATTTGAAGGAGTCTGATTCCATGAAGGAGATGTTGCTTTTGTGGATGATTGCAATGCCCCCACCTCGGTTGTTCATTCTGTCTTTATTGATGATTGAGAACCCCAGGGGGACAAGCATGTCCATGATTGAGGAGGAGGACTCATGTAGCCAAGTTTCTGTAATGAATGTGATGTCTATGTTGTTGGTGAGGATGGGTTCTGCCTGTTCAGTGGCATGCTTCGTGTCCCGATCTACAATTAATGAGCATGCATTTGGTCCACCCCTGGTTGTTGAGTTTTTTCATTGGGGGGATAAAGGGGATATTAGAGAGGACATCTGAAGGCCTTGGAGTCTGGGTGGGGAGTGTTCTCTTCCAAATCCCGTGATCACCTGGATTTTGGAGCCGGAGTTGACCGCTGAGGAAGCGTCATAGGAGTTGGCAAGATCAATCGCCTTACTCATGGACATTGCTGCAGTTGTTCTTTTGGGTCTTCCAGGGTTGTTCAGGAGCCCAGCTGTGCCTTGAGCCTTGGGGGGGGGGGTCTTATGAGTTTAGTGTGGGTAACTGTGGGTGAGAGGTGAATGCGTTAGGAAGGCTCCAGAGGTGATGAGAGGTACAATAGGGTATTGTTGATGTCCTGTATTATAGTCTCTAGTTGGTTTTCTAGTGTTGTCAGTCTTTGAGTCACGATCGAAGGTGAGGGGGTAGTGGAGTCTATTCATCATATCTAGGTACATACAGTCCTTAAGAATTAACTTAGTGAATAGAGTTTCTTGTTTGAACCAAACAGATTGCCACAATAATAGGGGTTTAGTTTCAAGGATAACTCGAAGGAAATCTACACCCAATGCATAATAGATGCCAGGGTAGAGCAGGGTACTGAGAGCAATCTCTTTCAAAAGGTATTTTCTGTTATCTGTAGGACACTCTTCTCCCCTAAAACTCACATCCCTGTGCCATAAAATTCTGTTGAAATTGTTTTAGCATTATATAGGGTAAGCATCTGGGCAATAGGTCTGTTGCCCAACCTAGAGGCAAACCTCTTCAGCCATTAATTAGTCCTGATCATGTTTGAGACACAAATCTCCCTTTTGCCCTGCCAGTCCAGTTCTGTCAAACCCCTCTAATTATACCAAAAGGTTCTGTTAGTTAGCCCTGTCTTCCAAATTTAACTTTTGCCTCTAGATATTTGAACAAATGGGCAAAAAATAAAATAATCTCCTTAGGGACCCCTTTTTGACTATACGTTCCCAGAGTTTCCTGTGATTAACTAAATCAAAGGCACTACTAAGATCAATGAAACAAATATATAGTGATCCATCCATGGCTGGGTATACTTCCCCATTAATAGGGTAATGTTGAGCGATTGCTCAACTGTCCCCAAACCTTTCCAAACACCATACAGGGCACTGGAGAGAATTTGGTTCTCAGCAGCCCATAATTCTAAATTGTCTATCAAGACTCTCCCCAAAAATTTGGTGCTGGAGTCTAGCAGTGAGATGGGCCGGTAACATTTTGTGTAATTTCTGGAACCCTTCTTAAAAATGGGTATAATTAGAAGATTGACCAGGTAGGGTGTACAAACCTGGTTCCTGCTGCATGGAGAGCCTTGGTTAGAAAAGGGGCCCATAAATTGTGATCAGATCTTAACACATCCATTGGGACCCCATCTGGTCCTACATCCTTACCCTTCAGGCTGTTGTTAATAGCACTCACTACCTTCTTGAAAGTAAATGTTATACATATGGGTTGCTCAGCTTCCCAAATGCAGAGGTCACCCTCATCTGGGTCAGACCTAGAGAATATCAAACAAAAATGGTCCGCCTAGCGGGCCGGAGTAATTGCAGATTCCATATTGGGGTTTATTCCCTTGGTAACCAGGAAGGTGTTAACGGTTCTCAAGAACAGATTACTATCTTTAGTTTTGGCGGCCTGTACCAGGTTCACCCAAGCCTCCCCTGTAGAAATTTCTTCCCGGTCTTTAAAGCATTGTTGTAATTTACTTTAGCTGCCCTGACTGCCTTAATGTCCCTGGGGTATTAGTTTAGGATTTTATTCATCCTGTTTCTAGCCTTTGTGCATTCTCCATCAAACCACCCATTCCTTTCTTTCCCAACGAGATTTAACCCTTGTTGTCAATGATTGATTAATGGAGTTAGATATTGTTATGTGGGCATCCCATGTCTCCCTAATATTCGTTTCAGGCTCCAGCCCAATAAGCAATTGGTCCATGCTCTTTGCCAACAGGTTCTTTATAAAATCAGCTGGGTTAACACCTGCCCATTTAATCCTAACACTATTCTGACCTACAGGGGCAATATTACATGTTTTCCCTTGATTTCAGGATCTTTGAAAGGTTGAGATTCAATATAAGGATCACAGGTTTGTAGTCACTAATATAGTTGGACCCTACCCATAGAACTAGGATTGATCCCTTTTTGGATTCTGTAATGAGAATGTGGTCAATATTACTATCATAGCCTCCCCCCATGAATCTAGGTAAGTGGTGGTGGCCGCCAGTTTCACCATGGTTGGCTACTTTCATGTTTAATTTTAACATCAATTTATTGAGTGCTAAAGCATATAGACTGTGTAAAAAGTGTACTAAGGTGTTCCCCTCAAGATCATGTTACCTACATACTGGATTGGATGTAATTTGACGTTCTGAGATGTTAAAGTCTCCTGCACAAATATTAAAGAATTTTGGTCAATAAAGGTTTCCAGATATGTTTAAAGTGCATTACGCATCTCCAGCCTTGATGAATTTCCACTCTTTTGGAACCAAAATACAACACATACAACTGCTGGCACATAAGTGGACTAAGAATCTACGCTCACTGGTGGCCGAAAAGGATATTGGTTTTAGTGATCAGTTGGCTCAAGTAATACTTAATGTGTTTTGATTGGAGGCTTATTTTTTCAGGTGCTACACTACTACAAAACTCATTGATTGTTTAAAATGGGCCTCCGGCCATGCCCTGACTGCTTGAGGTGCTCGATGCCAGGAGCAGATGCCACCCATATCTTTCCACTTGCCCCTCTCTGAGTTTATTTTGATGCCTTGGCATTTGATAGATCCAATAATGTGCTATGAGGTTTAGTGTGCTTGGCCATTGGACCTCTGTTTCATACAACCTCACTCTGACTTATTTTTATGTGATGACAGTGGCCAGATAGTGTATTGCTAGAGCATAGCTGCAACGTGAATCTCCTTACCCTAGGGATTGCTGGTATGAGTTTATCTTTCCCTGTGATTTTGAATTCACAATTATTCACTCCAACACTAAAAGACACAAGCTGGGAAAATTGTGGGCTCCAGTTAGGGAAAGCTTTGTTCTTGGCATGCCCAAAAACCTTTCGGAGATCTTATATAACTTAGAAGCTCTATACATTGTACTTGCTATGTATGTATGACACTCCACTTTATCATTATTTATGGATTTGAGACACATTTGAATGTAGTATTATTGTCTTTGCACTAAATGCATTTTACCTTTTTGATACTTAAAAAAGCAATGATTTAGAAGAGGCCAGGTAGCTGTGCATTTTTCATAAATAAAGTGTTACCATTGAGCAAGATAAATGATTGAGTGACATATGTTTTTTATTTCAGAAATACCACTGCTACCATGGCCTACAAAGAACGCAATCAGGAAAAGACACTGGTTTATGTTGTTATGTTGCGTTGCATTGACTTACCTAGGGCAGAGTGCACTAGGCCAAGGCAATATTTATATCACACCTTGCACTGAACATCAGCTCACCAACCAGTGAACCAGGCTACACAAGCCCACCACTTTAATGTTAGGGCACCCCATGCTGGGCTGTTAGGTAATGCGGGCAATGCTCACTGTTATTCTGTGTCTATATTTTCAATTTAAACCCCAGGCAAAACAAATATGAACTTTCAGGTTGACCAATGATAGGCAAGTCCTTTTAGTTTATTTTCCTTCATAATGTACAACAAATAACAGAACAGAGACAAAAAAACTGCCATGTGTTATATACTCACAGCAGGTTCGAAACAATACAGGGGGAATAATTGTTTGCATTATTGTGGAAAGCTGATTCTTTCAAATACATTTCAAAATTAAATGTATGAGATGGTATTCATATATTCTTGCACAAATCTAAACGGATGTCGATGCTGCACATGTCAATATGGCTGACATATGTACCATGCCAGAGAAAGAGACAATATAGTAAGGGATGACTCTAGTGGTAGCAGAAGGCAAACATCTTTAAGAAAGCCTTTGGTCCCTAGCACTTGCATTTGTTTTTGTTAATTAAGCAGTGGTTAAAGGGAAACAACCTTTACAACGCAACTTTTACAACGCACTACCATTACAACGAAATTTTTACAACGCAAAAACCATTACAACGCATGTATTTACAACGCATGTTTTTACAACGCAGGTACCTTTACAGCGCATACCATTACAACGTAAGTATTGGTAAGTATATAATTATATTTTAAATTTTATATGTTTGGGTTTTTTTAAGGGGTATTTTTAGGGTTCAGGGTCAGTTTTCAGTTTTTGGGTAAAAGGGTATTTTTAGGGTTCAGGGTCAGTTTTCAGTTTTTGGGTAAAGGGGTATTTTTAGGGTTCAGGGTCAGTTTTCAGTTTTTGGGTAAAAGGATATTTTTAGGGTTCAGGGTCAGTTTTCAGTTTTTGGGTAAAGGGGTATTTTTAGGGTTCAGGGTCAGTTTTCAGTTTTTGGGTAAAAGGGTATTTTTAGGGTTCAGGGTCAGTTTTCAGTTTTTGGGTAAAGGGGTATTTTTAGGGTTCAGGGTCAGTTTTCAGTTTTTGGGTAAAGGGGTATTTTTAGGGTTCAGGGTCAGTTTTGTGTTTTTGGGGTACAGGGGTACAGGGTAAAAATAAAATAAAATAAAATTTAAATTAAATTAATTAAATGAAATGAAATGAAATGAAATTAAATTATATTATTTTCAATTATTTTAAATTAAAAAAAATTATATATACTTACCAATACTTACGTTGTAATGGTATGCGTTGTAAAGGTACCTGCGTTGTAAAAACATGCGTTGTAAATACATGAGTTGTAAAAGTTTTTGCGTTGTAAAAATTTTGTTGTAATGGTATGCGTTGTAAAAGTATGAGTTGTAACGTCATACATCCGTGGTTAAAGCTTCTCCCCTGTATGTTTTATCTGTCCTGAACTGCTCTTCTTCTGTGCCCAGTATCATTGCTTTTGGTATTTCAAAGTGTAATGGAAATCACTTATTGTGAAGCCCTGGAGTGACATCAGTAACTATTGCATTGTTTTCTAACCTAAAGGACAATCTATCCCTTTGCAATGTGCACCTCCTTCCACGTTTCTCCAATCAGGAAGCAACAAAAGGAATCAAAGCAGGTTGGTATAGGTATCAAAGGGAACAATATTGTAGTTTTGTGTGGACTCACTGTGTGGACAAGCAATAAAGACTATCCAACTTTCTGAAGCATGCTGATAAAGATGACCAAATGCTTATTATATTTATGTCTATGTAGTACTCATATCTTCCAAGTTCTACAGCTTGGTTCTGTTGTCTGGAACTAAAGCCATGCATTACACCGAGCATTATCACTGCTTGTCTTGCCTTGGAATAAGACAAGCACCAAATACGGCGGCTTATAGGGACTGCAACAAATGCCCCTAGAAAATATTGGCAGCAGGGGCTTAAAATAAAACCAATAGGGAATAATGTAAAATACATTAAAATGTTTTTACTTTCAAAGTATTTATATTCATTTTATTTTATGTTAAAATATTATACATTATCATTAAATTACTTTTATTAATTTGTAATTTAACAATAAACTTAATTAAAAAATATAATGAAATTAAACTGTTTGTAGGATATGTGCTTCAGCATTTTGAATGACTTGAAGTATTGTTATGATGGACTTTGGGCTGCTAAGGTACAAGGAATTCCAAAAATCAAGTCTGGAAATTACCAAACCTTGTACTTCTATGCGACGCAATGCCTCTGGTAACCATCTGAGCAGATTTCTTAAGGTTCCTAGGCCTAGATGTATCACACGTTTTACCGTTTGCGAACTGTAAAAAGCTTTTTGGGATGTATCATCCCAAATGGCATTAGCAAAATATGGAATCGCAATTTTTGCTTTTACCTATTTTGCTAATGAATGTAGGGAATCGCAATTTGCGATTCCTTAAATGCAATGCAGGAAGCAAGAAACAATTGTGACCTTGCTTTAAAGAATCGCAAATTACCACCAACTTCAAGTTGGTATGCAATTTGCAAATTCCTTGAAAAATTCAAATTTTTGCATTTTTCCCAAGTGCTATGTGGCACACACATATGCCCTTAGGGCATGTATGTGTGCCACATGTGCACACTTACCTTTTTTGGGGGTAAATCAGGGTGGCCTTTTGGCCCCATATCACCCTTCAAATTGCATTCGCAATTTGCGATTACCAATTTGGTGATCGCAAATTGCAAATGTCTTCCCATTCATTCCTATGGGACTCTAGGCCCATAGGAATGAATGGGAAGGCATTCCTTAATAGCGAATCAAGGAATATGTAGGAATCACAATTTTATTTGCGAAACCTACATACATTGCATTTTGCGAGTCCATAATAGCCAATCGGCAACATTTGCTATTAAGGACTTGCAAAATACTATGTTGATACATCGGGCCCTTAATGTCCGGAAGCCGGTTGCTGTAAGTTTATTGGCTTGTGTTGCCATTGTCATTTTTTCATCAAGCCAAAAACCAAAGCTTTTGACTTCTGGATTGGGATGCTTGCCAAGGGGTTCAGGTCAATTCAGTTCCATCCATCTCGGGGGTGGGGGGGTTTCTTCCACCAACACCTTTTTTTTCTCTGTTAAGTTTAATGCTACTTGCTGTCATCCACTGCACAACATGTTTAAGACAGGCGTTTAGGGGAGTCATGGTTTTATCTGTTTGGTGGGAAGGATATAACAATGTGAGTGTCATCAGCATATGATATTGAGGCTGTTTATGATTTCTGCCAATGCTATAACATACAGATTGAACAGTGTTAGGCTCAGTGAGGACCCTTGAGATGCCCCACAGCTAAAAGAATAGTTGTTTGACAAAGTAGTCTCCCACAGACTTGAAAAGATCTATTACGCAGGAACGAAGTTAGCCATATAAGTGTGGATCCAGACCAATCGTCAAAAGACTAATAATTGCCAGATTCAATTATCTCCCTGAGTTTTTGCCAATTTTAATGGCTAAGTTTATTTTCTTCTTGTGATGCGGCACCCGCTCCTACCCGCCATGGTCCACGTCAGTACGGTCCATCGCGTACAACAGAGGTCCCGACCCGAGCGTCCATAGTAACGACACGCCCCACCAAACGTCCAACCCTCTGTCCTCTGTTCCAGGACCCAATCCGGAACGACGGACACCCGGAAGCGCTACCTCCCGACCCCGGAAGGACCTCCCCCTCACGACATCCGGACACTGGAAAAGCCGGAACCAGGAAGCAGTCCAGCGTCGGAACAAGCTTGTGGCAGGAGACCCCGACCGGAGAGGCGAAGGAGACGGCGACCGAAGACGAAGAAGACTGGTCCGAGGATTGGTGGAGTCCAACGGAGGTTGCTGGGGAGCGGCCGCAACTCAACACGGAGAGTTGCGGCGGGCCGGGTGAGTGACTCGGAAACCCCTTGTGGCACGTTAGGTGCAGTGTACATATCGCCCTTGTATAGTTATTCTTCCCTCCTTTTAGGCCCACTACGCCACCCGTAGCACTGTGTATATATTGTGAAGCACTCATCCACTCTGTAATTATACCCCGACCCTGCACGCCCTACCGCACTACTCCTTTACCGTTTCTCGTTACCCTGCTTGCCTTTGCTTCCAACCCCGACCCTACCGTCCCCTCCTCACTTTCGCCTTCATACCCCTCACAATCCCTGGTGTTGGTAACAGGGTTAAATCGAGAAAGTCCGGCAGGACTAACGGCTCCTTTCTTTGTTTCTTTTCCCTCCCGGTACCTCCGAGGACATCCCCGAGACCGGAACCCAGGAGAGCCGCTGGATACCGAACCCCGACCCTTCGTCCACCCGAGGAGCTGGACTTTGTTTTTGTGGAACATTTATAACAAATCAGAACCCTATTTGTGCCCGGCTGTGTATTCAATAAAATACCATTGCCCACTATATACGGCCTCCGCGCTTGACATTCCGGTCCGCCACATCCCCACGTGGACAGTTGGTGTCAGAAGTGGGATCCGGAAGCATGGAGGCCGTCGTCCAGAAGATGGCCGAGTCCCAAGAGATGTTGGGAAAGCTGATGGAACGTTTCTTAAAAACGGCCGAGGAGGACAGGGGACAACTGCACGACGTCCTCAAGGGTCAGGGGGATGCCCACGACCAGGCCATGGGTAAACTGACGGACGCCATCGGTCAACAACAACAACGACCCATTACCTCACTACCGTCGGTGGTGTTACAGAAGTACGTCCCGGGGGAAGACCCGGACTACTTCTTTACTAACTTTGAAAGGCTAGCCCAGGCCGCCTCATGGCCAGTAGACCGATGGGGGCAGTATTTGGGACCCCTACTGACCGGAGACCTCCAAGCCGCGTATCAGCAGGCCAATATACAGGGCAACACGCCCTACGTTGATATCAAGAAGTGTATATTAGAGAGACTGGGTATCGACGATGAGACCTATAGGGTGAAATTGCGCCAAGCCAAGGAAGGGCCACAGGAAACCCCTCGGGCCCTGTCCTTCCGCATCAAGGACCTCACCAACCGTTGGTTACGCCCGGATACCTCCACCAAAGAAGACATCCTTGCCAAAGTGTATTTGGAGCAATTCCTGGCCTCCCTACATCCGGCCACACAAAGATGGGTTCGGCAACATGCCCGTCTCACCCTGGACAGCGCGGTGGAGATCGCAAGTGCCTACAGTCGAGCCCAAGAAACGAACCGGGGCAGAGAAGACCCATCCCACCGAACACCCATAAGCACAGTCCGACCCCACAGACCCCCCCCTCCACGTAAGGCGGAACCACCTCCCCTGTTGCCAGCACCGCTAATATACAGACCACCCAATCCGGGTCCACAGTGTTACAATTGCGGCGGCTATGGACATATAGCACGAGTATGTCCACAGAAAGACGAGCCTATGGAGGTGGGCCTGGTACAGAACTATGTATGCGCAACACCTGGAAAGACACCCCCCCAGTTCCATTGCCCCGTATACGTGGACGGACATCCCCTCCTGGCTTTGGCTGACACGGGCTGTCGCCAGAGCGTTCTACGTCCTCAGGATTTACCGACTCCACCGAGACCACCCACAGGCATGGTAGCAATACAGTGCGTACACGGGGACACCAAAAAGTACCCCACCACCCAGATACGTGTACGACACCCAGCTGACCCCGGGTCTGATCTCACTGTGGGCCTGATACCGAATCTTCCAGAACAGGTGATCCTAGGGAGTGACTATGCTGGACTGCCGAGACTAGTGCAAGACACTACAGACTCCCTGCACCGATGGTGGGAAGAGGCACCCTTTTCTAGGGAACAACCGGTCGCTGAAGAGCGGGTCAGAACCCGGAAAACCCGAAACCAGAAAAGAAAAGAGAAGCGTGACTACACCACCGCCTATCCTATTGTTCCTGACGTACATCCCTGGCAAACAGACAGGGAATTCCGGGCGGCACAGCAGGAAGACCCGGTCTTGCAGGAGGCCTGGGGAAAGGCCTTAGACCAGGAAGACCCCCTTCACGTATGTCCCTATTTTTTTAAAAAGAATGGACTCATGTATAGAAAAGGGAATCCTAACCAACCACCCCAACTATTAATCCCCGAACCCTTTAGAGAGAAAGTACTCTTCCTTGCCCACAGCCATCTCCTAGGGGGCCACTTCAGTGATGAAAAAACCAGTCTATCCATCCTAGAGAAGTTTTACTGGCCAGGGGTACATCAGCAGGTCAAACAATACTGTAGGGAGTGTCCGGTGTGTCAGAGGAACAGCAGATACCGACCTCCCAGGGCCCCTTTACTTCCCTTGCCCCTCATTGACGTCCCCTTCACCCGGGTGGGAATGGACATTATAGGCCCCTTACTTCCATCTCGCAGTGGCTGCCGATACGCCCTGGTTCTGGTGGACTACGCCACTCGCTTCCCCGAGGCCGTGCCCTTACGTCAACCCACGACACAAACCATAGCTAAAGCACTCATTTCCATATTCTCGAGAGTAGGGTTTCCCAGGGAGATCCTTACAGATCAAGGCACCCCATTCGTGTCGGCCCTGATGAAACAAGTATGCTCGAACCTAGGGATAAAACAGATTCGTACCTCCGCCTACCACCCCCAGACGGATGGGCTGGTAGAGCGCTACAACGCTACCCTTAAAGTGACTCTGAAAAAGATGTTGGCCTTGGAGGCAAAGAGGTGGGAGGAGATGCTGCCGTTGGCCTTGTTTGCCATACGCTGCAAGACCCAGAGCAGCACAGGATATTCTCCATACGAATTGCTGTATGGACGGCCACCCCGCACCCTCCTAGACATGGCACAAGAAGCGTGGGAGGCAGAACCTGACAGAACTCGACCCCTGCCGGAATATGTCGAGAACTTAAAGACCCATCTCTCCCAACTGCGTGACATAGTCCGCCAGAACATGGAGAACGCCCAAGCCAGCCAGAAACGGCAATATGATAAGGGCACCAAACCCCGTTCTTTTAGTGATGGGGATCTTGTGCTACTGATGAGACCATCATCTGACCATAAATTATTGGGACAGTGGCAAGGGCCCTATGTGATCCTTCGCCGGGTAACACCTGTCACCTATGAGTTGGAACTCGACCCCGCTCGGGGAACCACACAGATTTATCACGTCAACCTTCTTAAGAAATGGGAGGGACCCCGGCCCGTGCTATCCGCCACTGATCTCTCTCTCTCTCTCTCTTTTGAACCCTGTTTTGACTCCGAAATGACAAAAGGGCAGAGACAGAGCCTACGAGAGGTGTTACAACCCATACAGAGAGTGTTTTCTTCTTCACCGGGTCATACGACCATCACCGAACACAGCATACAAACAGAACCCGGAAAGATTGTGCGGCTACGACCCTACAGGGTCCCTGAAGCCCGTAGAAACGTGATCAGGCAAGAGACAGAACACATGCTGGATATGGGGATCATTGAACCATCCATCAGTGAATGGAATTCCCCCATTGTTTTAGTGCCGAAACCGGACGGGTCCGTCAGGTTCTGCATAGATTTCCGAGAGGTAAACAAAATATCAACCTTCGACACCTACCCACTTCCGCGTGTCGATGAAATGGTCGAAAGTATAGGGAAAGCTCGGTACATTTCCACTTTAGACCTCTGCAAAGGGTATTGGCAGATTCCACTGAGAGCCCAGGACCGAAAGAAAACTGCCTTTTCCACCCCGGACGGCTTATTCCAGTTTACAGTGCTACCCTTCGGGTTACACGGTGCACCGGCCACCTTCCAAAGGGCGATGAACCATGTATTAAGACCACACACTGGGTATGCCGGGGCCTACCTCGACGACATTGTTATTTATAGCAACAGCTGGGAGGAACACCTCGAGCACCTGAGCAAAGTCGTGACGTCATTGGGTGGATTTGGGTTCACCATTAATCCCGCAAAGACCACTCTAGGAGCACAATCGGTGAAGTATCTGGGTTATCTCCTAGGCGAGGGTATGATACGTCCCCAGGCTAAGAAAGTTGAGGCCATTCAGTCCGTTCCATTTCCCCAGTCACGAAAGGACCTCCGGGCATTTTTGGGTCTACTTGGTTATTACCGCAGGTTTATACCCAGCTTTTCCCAGACAGCCGCTCCCCTCACTGATCTCCTAAAGAAGTCGGCCAAAACAGACTCCATCCTAAAGAACCCTTCTCCCGTTTTGCTCCTGGCCTTTTCTCGGCTCAAGACAGCCCTAACCTCCAAACCTGTGTTGGTCAGTCCGGATTATACACGGACCTTCCTCTTGCAGACAGACGCCTCCGAACAGGGCCTAGGGGCGGTTCTGTCCCAAAAAGACGACAAGGGAAATGAGAACCCTATACTGTTCCTGAGCCGCAAACTGTATCCCCGCGAAACCAGCTATGCTGTCGTAGAAAAGGAAGCATTGGCCATTAAATGGGCGGTTGAAAGCCTGCGGTATTACCTGGAGGGGAGGGAGTTCATCATCTACACTGATCATGCCCCTCTGGAATGGATGGCCCGGAATAAAGGACATAACGACCGGGTCCTCCGCTGGTTCTTGGCCCTACAACCATACAGATTCCGGACAGTGCACCGTAAAGGGACCGAACAGGGCAACGCCGATTTCCTCTCCCGATACCCCATGACTCAAACCCGTACTAGTAGGACAGCTAGGGGAAGGGGATGTGATGCGGCACCCGCTCCTACCCGCCATGGTCCACGTCAGTACGGTCCATCGCGTACAACAGAGGTCCCGACCCGAGCGTCCATAGTAACGACACGCCCCACCAAACGTCCAACCCTCTGTCCTCTGTTCCAGGACCCAATCCAGAACGACGGACACCCGGAAGCGCTACCTCCCGACCCCGGAAGGACCTCCCCCTCACGACATCCGGACACTGGAAAAGCCGGAACCAGGAAGCAGTCCAGCGTCGGAACAAGCTTGTGGCAGGAGACCCCGACCGGAGAGGCGAAGGAGACGGCGACCGAAGACGAAGAAGACTGGTCCGAGGATTGGTGGAGTCCAACGGAGGTTGCTGGGGAGCGGCCGCAACTCAACACGGAGAGTTGCGGCGGGCCGGGTGAGTGACTCGGAAACCCCTTGTGGCACGTTAGGTGCAGTGTACATATCGCCCTTGTATAGTTATTCTTCCCTCCTTTTAGGCCCACTACGCCACCCGTAGCACTGTGTATATATTGTGAAGCACTCATCCACTCTGTAATTATACCCCGACCCTGCACGCCCTACCGCACTACTCCTTTACCGTTTCTCGTTACCCTGCTTGCCTTTGCTTCCAACCCCGACCCTACCGTCCCCTCCTCACTTTCGCCTTCATACCCCTCACAATCCCTGGTGTTGGTAACAGGGTTAAATCGAGAAAGTCCGGCAGGACTAACGGCTCCTTTCTTTGTTTCTTTTCCCTCCCGGTACCTCCGAGGACATCCCCGAGACCGGAACCCAGGAGAGCCGCTGGATACCGAACCCCGACCCTTCGTCCACCCGAGGAGCTGGACTTTGTTTTTGTGGAACATTTATAACAAATCAGAACCCTATTTGTGCCCGGCTGTGTATTCAATAAAATACCATTGCCCACTATATACGGCCTCCGCGCTTGACATTCCGGTCCGCCACATCCCCACGTGGACACTTCTGTCATAAGAGATTGACGAGATGTAGCTTCAAACTTTCCTATGACTTCTTATCTGGAAGGTCACCACTACACTTCCAGTGCCTTTCAGCTAGCTTCCCATTTAAATGCAAAACAGAACAATCTTTGTCAAACCAGACCTTATGTACCAAATTCCCTATTG
The DNA here is from genome assembly GCF_964261635.1 of Lissotriton helveticus. Taxonomy (NCBI): domain Eukaryota; kingdom Metazoa; phylum Chordata; class Amphibia; order Caudata; family Salamandridae; genus Lissotriton; species Lissotriton helveticus. Next base: position 542,222,783 of record NC_136071.1, on the reverse strand, counting down.
TTGCCCATTGGTAGTGTAGCAGCATCATTTTGGCTCCATCCTCAATATTATTAATTTGGCCACATATATGTTTATTTAGTGCCTTAGACACTCATGTGGTATGATGTGACTAATGAAGTGAAGTGCACTCAAAGCCATATAGAAAGTGCAATTACCATGTAACCTCAACATTTATATACAAATTGCCATTCTCATCACGTGTGTGTTTTAATAACATTGATTAATTTTCATGTGTTCATGTATTCCTTTAAAGTATACTGCATTTACTGTATAACGGAACATGTACCTATTAGAATGGCATTTTATACTTAGAATGTTATCATTTATGTATCTTTATTCAGGCAGTTACAACCTGCATTCAAATCTTAGCTTTGCTAACTTGACCAAAGATTTTAAGTATTTGGGTTTTGCAATGTTTAACCTTCAATGTGAGTGTTTTATTTGGCTGCAGTATTTTTCTATCCACTGCAGGTGCCTGGTGCATGATATCATGAATGGAGAAAGGCACATTGTGTGAATAAGATAGGGAAGCATGAAGGGAGTTGAGGGTGATAACAATTAACAAACAGGGAGGACTACTGTCTGTGTAGAACGAGGAGAAGGATGCTTCCAATATGTCGATCAATGAAGAAGAATTCGGAGTGTGTCTGCCAAAGAGTATCATTTGAAGGTGGTCATTAATTGGGCCTTTGATACTGCTGTTAAAAGGGTCTTGGGTCTTGGGTTATGGGTATTACTAGGGGATACACTTTAGCTTTGTTCAGTTTCCTTTCAGGCTAGGAAATTACAGACCTATTTGCGCTATTCTCTTTGTGTGGCTTAATGTTATGCGATAATTGTGCTTTAGAGAAATTCTACAGAAGTTATTTTATTCTGACAATGTTCTATTTTAAATGATCTAATCAAGGTTTCATTTAGCTCTCTTTAGTCTGGGTTAGTTGGAGATATTAGTATCTGTCATGCATTATAGGCAGGATGAGCAAAACTTTCAATCTCACCGCCAGATTGTTTTTCCTTGTAATGCTATACTATGGTTCTGAGAGTGCTTTATAATACTTTGTCTTTGAAGTTGCAATAAATCCATACTTATTCATACCTATTGACTCTGAGCTACACTTGTGCCACTAAATGGGTTGCACAGTAATTGCGATTTGAAACTGAGCATAACACTCTTATTCCTCAAGTACTCTAAAAAGTTCCATCGCATGGGGTAAGAATAGGGGCCCAACTCCTCTATATTACCAGTAGCTATGTCAATAGCAATGTGTTCCGAAAAGTGATGCATGTAATCATACTCGAAATTAAGCTGGAATGCGATTCACATATTTCCTCGGTTGATTGATAAAGCAAAAATGTAGAACTTTTGATATATAAAAGATATATAGATTAAAGACAACGACTAGGAGTTAATTGCTAGTCCCTGTAGGGATCCTCTAGGGAACTGCCACCAAGAGTATTGAACTATTGACAAGCACATCTCTGTCAATGAAAACTACCCTCATGGGTTTTATCTTCAAAATTGGCAAAAAACTAGATGAATATAACTATTAAGTCAATAGGAGCCAATGAGACACCACTGCGAAAAATTATTTGAGCAGGGAAGTGATTGTAGATGCGACCATTTAGACATACTAAACATACACTAGACAACATGTTCCCAGTTACGTTCACAGGGCTAAACCCCTCGCTCTCACTAGGCAAAATAGGCAAGATCGTAAAGAATAAGCTGACAATATCAGTCTGCACTATCTTCATAGTCAGAACAAAAACGTTGCCTGTTGTAATCATCAACTACCACCAAGAGCGCCTGAGGATAAGATGAAACAAGATTTACTCAATCAGATTCTAGGAAATTCAGGTGTAGCCAGCCAGAACTTATTCCATTCAGATATATATGCCCTAGCGTAACTATAACTAAGGCCCTCGCCATGCATTACTTGTACCCTCACATTTACCTCACCCATGACATCTTAATTTAATGCATTGATAACACCCCTAATGATATCTGGAGGAAAATGATTGATAAAAAAACTGAATATGTCGAGAGAATGAGTTGTAGTTACTTCAGTGCACAGGTTATGGTTATTTGAGATAACCGTAACTGGTGGAATTCAGTGACTTACTTCTTCATTCATTTAAAAAGGTATTCCTGCTTTATTTAAGCTAATGTATTCACCTAAATTGACTGTTTGCTATATTTACTAAAAGTTCCTTTCCGTTTTTGTTACTGCTTTTTTTCTCTGTTTGTATCTGCAAATGTGAATTACCAAGAATTTTTTTTTTTTTTTAAATAAAAATAAAAATAAAATAAATAAAAAGGTATTTTCACTTAAGTATAACGTTGATTTAACCATTGTTTTTTAGTATATAAATATATATATATGTATCCAAGTCACCTCCTCCAACGATGAGAGTGAAGAGGCCTCAACAGGGGAGTAAGAGGAAGCAACTTTATTCCTTTACAGCAGGTAAGGAAAGTCCACATCATCCGTTATTAGGCGAATGCATTTCAGCTTCTGTATAGCCTTCCTCAGCGCCACGGATGTGTGTAAATTAGGTGGCGGCAATTATATATATATATACACACATATTTGTATTGTTACTTACTGGCATTCGCCAGTAGATAGCTATAATTGAGGAAAAAGGGTCAGGCAGATCAGGTCGATTACCCCTTTTCAAGGTTTGCCCGGCATTAGCCGCCTCTCACCCAACTCACGGTTACCAAATAAAGAGGCAGGCGCTGGAGACTGGAAGGCAGGAAACAGGAGTTTATTCCGACGGAGCAGAACACGTCAAATCAGACAACAGAGTATCTTCTCGAGGTGCTCTATCCGCATCTCTGAGGCCTGGCCTCTTATACACAGGTTTATGGCTTTATTACATTTATGACATCCGTGGTATTGCTTTGAAGTTCAAAAAGGCATCTTTGGAATCCCCGGTTCAGGCCCGTTCTCACACACATCTACAGTAGAGGTCCCCACCCAAATCACAGCATGATGACTATCGCGCAGCTGGACATTCCGCTGGGAACAGGAATGTGGGCGATCGGTCGGATCTAGGGGTGTGAAGGCATTGATTAATCCCCGCTCCTTTGATGTGGGGCGAGGTCCTACTGTAGGGGGCAATAAACTGCATCTGTTGAGCTAAGTAATGGCCTGGGGTCAGGCCGGACAATCGGGCAGGGAGGAAGAGGTTATCAAAAGGGCCTGTTCTATGAATGAGATGAAAGAGTGAGGGGGGTTCAGCACGGGATGTGGCTCGGAGGCAGGGTCACGCTGGAGGTGCGTTTATGTCCCAAGCAGGAGAGACCGGGGGCTGTCGGGGATGCTTGCGAGGCTGGGGAGTGAGGGGGAGAGAGAGATGCTGGCTATCGGGAGTGGGCAGAGAGGCCATGGCAATCAAAATGGTTGCTGCTTACGCGCACGTATGGATCTGAAAAGGACAAGATGGCGCCGACAATGTTTACGCCACAATCCAGATTTTAACAGTCCTCCCTTTTCAACATATCTAGCCAGCTTGTCAATTTATGTCTATCCCCATTTTATTACGTATTTCGAGATCATACAAAGCTTTCATACGTTCAGCTTCGAAATTCGGAGTCTTAGGGCACATGCAGTTAGCAATGAGTGAACACAAAGGTGGCAAGCATTGAATACCTAGGCAACACCCACACAGTACCACGACCGGTATCAATATAAATGTATACAACCTCCATCCCCAGTCCTTCAAAGTACCCCAAAACCAGCTCCCAAGCGACCATCCTTCTTGCTCCTGGTGAACCTCTGAGGAAAGTCTGTGGAGGTGCTCGATTGCTTTGTAGACTGAGGGCGAGTTATCTGGCACGTAGGTGCAACAGCTGGATCCGATGATGCGGCATGCTCCTCCACGGTCAGCTAGAACCACATCTAGAACAAGGCGGTTCTGAAGAGCCACCAGGCGGACTGCCTGAAGCTCGGCCGTATTGTTAGTGAGGATGCCATCCGTGATGTTCATGGTCGTTTCCACTGCCTGGGTCAGGTGTCGGATGGCGCGGCTGTTTGCCATTGGGCCCCACAGAGGAACAAGTCCCTTCACTGCATCCAGGAACTGTGCTCCGGTGGAGTCGGCTTGTTCAATGTCTCTTGCGCGCTTCTGCCGGTGATGGTTTGCTGGGGCCACGTACGTTGGAGGGAGAACGAAGGCGATGTAGCAAGTACCCCCCCAACTTTTTGGAAGCCAAGTGTAAGCTTTGGTGCCACAAACAAAGTACATATTCAGAGAAGCAACATAGGAGGGGGGATCAATTGAGTCCAATGTTCTGGTGATGTGGCAGGAACTGTGACCCACCAGCTGTGTTCCCAGGCCTTCGAGGCACACGAGGCCCGTGACATTGATAACCGACAGAGCCACAGTCAGAGTGGCAGCAGTTTGTTTCCGTAGGTAGGAGAAGGTGGGTCTGGCTGGATTATGGAACACCTGCATTTCAACTCGTTCCTTGGCAGGGATGTCCATATGGAAGGAGGAACCAGAGGTCAAAGGACAAAAGGGAGCAGGTGTCCTCCCGGTTTTGTTCAGCCAGAACCCATGGTAGAAGTGTGACACTGTTTGACCAGAAGTGGCGTTGTCCTTGTAGCTCTCTTGCAAGAGGATCAACCAGGCAAGGCAGGAGCCATGAACTGAGAAAGGGGAAGGGATGAAAGGGATGGAGTGTCCGGTGGCATGCGGGAGCAACCCGCAGAACCAGCAGTTTGTGGCGTTGGCGGCAAGGTTGTGTTGGTGCAACAGTTGCACGAAGGAATTGTTCCAGAACTCCTTACGCCTTTCTCGGAGCTGAGGCGAAAGGGAGATCAGGTGATGCTCTTTCATAGTGGTTGGCTGTGCAGTGGTCAGCAATATCTGATGAGCGGGTGCGCTCTCTTCCACGATCCAGAAGGAAGTCATGAGGAGGAGGCAAAAGAGGAGGACAATGAAAAGGGCAATTGTCTTTGATTTGTGCATACTGTCAGTCTTTGGGTTCCTGTAGTGGGTATTTCCGGTTGCTTCCATCATCTTCTTATCTGGCGCTTCCATCATCTTCTTATCTGGCGCTTCCATCATCTTCGAGGTGCTCGGTAGTGGGCAGAACCGCAGACTTCGTTTAGCTTCTCTCCGGGTAACCCTTGGTTGTGTTTAGGCTACCGTTCTGAGATTCAACTTAGTCCGTGGTCTACTTAGCCGAAGCTCCCTCCTTTCGACGCAGGAAATACCCTTCCCTGGATGGCACAGTGGGATCAGAGAATTTTGCAAGTTCCAGTGCCTCGGTATCAGGATAACAGTTCAGTGATGGCCGGTCTTTGTTCAGGAGCTCTTCTTGGGTGCTGACGTTTTCTGTCGTGGCCAGGGTCGAGGAGACCTTCTTACAGTGGTGTGCGTGCAGCCAGTGTCGTTTCCCCTCCACTCGAAGAGCCGTCCGGGTGGTGATCAGTACTTGCCAGGGGCCCGTCCACCGGGGTTCCAGACTCTTTGCCCGTTGGAAATTTCGGATCAGCACATAATCCCCCGGTTGGATATCGTGACCCGGACCCCTGGAAGCATCGGGGATGGCCTGCTGATGAATGACAGACAACGTTTTAGTCAATTTGCACAAGTAATCAGACAGTAGGACATCCGGGACGTCGTGAATGGAGGTCGGTTTAGGGGCGGTCCAGAGGTTCATTGGTCGCCCAAATACAACCTCGTAGGGGGTCAAATGGTGCTTGGTGGGAGTGGAGCGCATCGATAGCAATGCCAGTGGGAGGGCATCTGGCCATTTAAGTCCTGTGGTGGCCACTATCTTCGACAGTTTTAGTTTCAGTGTGGCGTTGTGTCGCTCAACTAAGCCAGCAGATTGGGGGTGAAAGACTGCATGAAACCTCTGTTTTACACCCAACCCTTTCAAGATTAGTTGGATAACTTCAGCTATGAAGTGGGGGCCGTTGTCGCTCCATAGAATTCGACAAAGACCGTAGCGAGGGAAAAACTCTTTCAGTAGTACCTTGGCAGTGGTCATGGCAGTGTTATCACGGGTTGGATAGGCTTCTACCCATTTGCTGAAGGCACACACAATGACTAATACATACTTCAGGCTTTGGCATCTTTCTAGTTGGATGTAGTCCATCTGGAGGACCTCAAAGGGATGGTCGGGGACCCCAAACCCTCCCCGGGGTACCACAGTTCCTTTCCCAGGGTTGTGTTGCAGGCAGATAAGGCATTGCTGGACCAGGCGTCTGGCTGAGTCGGGGATTTTGTCGTTGTGCCAGACCTTGGAGATGAGTTTGATCATGGGGGCAGATCCTATGTGTGCGGGGGAGTGTGCCATAGTCAGTTTGGGAATTACTGTTCGGGCTGTCGTTACTGCATAGGCAGCTGAGGTGGTGCCGTCGGAGAGTTTGATGCAAGAGCCGTCTACCCATAGCTCTCCGTCAGGGTCTGTGAAGGCGGTGTCTCGGAGGTCAACTCTACTCCTAGTCTGTTCGTCTGTGAGGGTCACACAGTCATGTATAGGGGGGACATTTGGGTCGTTTTCGGGCAGAGGCAACAAGGTGGCTGGGTTCAGTGTGGTGCATCTTTTCAGCGTGATGTGGGGTGCAAGCAGAGTCAGTTCGTATCCAGTCAGTCGTGCGCTAGTCAGGTGTTGCGTCTTAGTCTGGTTCAGGAGGGTGTCAACAGCATGGGGCACTAATACCGTGAGGGAATTCGATAGTACGATCCCCTCACTTTGTCGGATAGAGACAGCAGCGGCAGCTACGGCTCGAAGGCAGGCAGGCAAGGCTCTCGCTACGGGGTCAAGGGTGGCAGAGAAATAGGCACAGGGTCGTTGCTTGGGGCCAATAGTTTGAGTCAGGACAGACAAAGCGCACCCCTCCCTTTCGTGAGTGTAGAGAGAGAAGGGCTTGGTGTAATCGGGGGTTCCTAGGACTGGTGCAGAACAGAGGGCGTCTCGAAGTTCTTTGATGGAAGATTGGCATTCGGGGGTCCAAGGGAGTGGGAAGGGGACATCTTTGGCTAGTAGGGAAAGTAGTGGCTTTACAATGAGGCTGAAATTTGGCAACCACTGCCGGCAGAAGGAGGTGAGGCCTACCAGGGAGCGGACTTGTTTCTGGGTCTTTGGGACAGGGGTTTCTAGAATGGCCTGAATTCGATCGGGTGTAAGCTTTCTCCCGTCTTTGGACAAGAGGTGGCCTAGGTAGGTGACCTGGGGTTGGCAGAATTGCAACTTTCTCTTGGAGACCTTGTGGCCATTTTCCGCAAGGAAGTGCAAGAGTTGGATGGTGGCTGTGACTGCAAGTGGAGTGGTGTCGGCCGCCAAAAGAATGTCATCGACGTACTGTATCAACACCACTCCCTCCGGTAGCTGAACGGCGTCCAGCTGTCTCTTGAGGGCCTGGCTGTGATGCTGGGACTTTCTGTGTAACCTTGGGGAGCTCTACAAAATCTATATGAGCGGGATTTTAACGTGAAGCCGAAAAGGTAGCGGCTGTCTGGGTGGATGGGGATGGAGAAGAAAGCGTTCTTGAGGTCTATTACAGTGAAGGTGGTGGCTGTGGAAGGAATCAGGGTCGGAATGGTGGCGATATCTGAGACTACGGGGTACTGAGGTACAACTACCTTGTTGACCTCTCGAAGGTCGATGATGAAGCGGTACGCTTTCTCATCTCCCTCGCCCTGCTTCTTCACAATGGGTAGGATAGGGCTGTTGCAAATATTGCTGACTACTTCCTCTACCACTCCTGCCTCTACCAGGGACTGGATTATCATTACCAATGCCTTCTCACCTTCGGGCGATATCCGATACTGTGGGAGTTTTGGGAGTATCGCATCTTGGCGAACAGTTATGTGCACGGGGTCGATCATCATTCGTCCTACGTCAGCCTCAGTTTTAGCCCACAGATACAGAGGTAGAGAGTCAAGTAAGGATGCATCAGCGTCTGAGATGGAGAACATGTGTCGTGCGGGATGAGGTCTGAGCAAAGTCGGGTTATCGTACAGAATGACTCGAACTCCGTCCCGTGAACACCTGATAGTAGCTCGGAAATGCTTCAGTAAGTCAAGTCCCATAATGGCATCGGGGGTGTTGGAGGAAAGCAGAAACGTCGTGTCAGTGGGATTACTGTCCAAGTCGAAGGAAACCGGTGCGGATAAGGGGTTAGTGGAGGGCGTTCCATCAAAGCCTATTGATGTTATGTGTGAGCAAGACAAGGGTGCCCTTAGAATCAGTCGTTTAGATAACGCACTACGTGTCGCACCAGTGTCTACCAGAAATGGAGACTTCGTACCTAGGACCTTAGCGGTGACATAAGGACCTTGCTGGTCAACATAGAGCTCGACTGGATCCCTCCCTTGTCCTAGGCAGTCCTATGCAAAGTCGCGGGCATCGTCACAGTCAGACTGCTGGCATTGGTTCTGTCGGGGGTGGTCAAAAGCGTTCGGTCTGCCTGATCTGTTATTGCTGGCGTCGTTTGGGTGCCCTCGTCCCTGTCCTCTATTTTTCGGCCCACCCGCTACGTCTTTTGCGTCCCTATTTTTGTACATTTCTAGCAGGACCGGGCACTGGGACTTCCAATGCCCATATCCTTTGCAAAACGCACACTGGTTCTCATCGAGGTCTGTTCGTGGAGCGCCGGGTGCGGGTGTGCAGTCTCTAGGGGGTGGATTTCTAGGAGCATTCGACTGGTAGTTTCCTCTATACCGTTCCCTTCCTGTCGTCACTCCTTGCAATTGAGCAATCATCACTCGTTCTTTCAAGTCCTTTTTCTTTTTCTCTGTCGCCCTATCGTTCTCATTCTTTTGCCGTTCGTAGTATTGAGCCATCTGAAGGATAGCCGCGGGTTTGGAGGCAGCCCAACTACTTTCACTAGTCTGCAGTTTTTGCGAGACTTCTGGTGTCAGGCCTTTTACAAAGTTCTGGACGAACAAGTGATGTCCGGTCACAGAGGTCATGTCCTGGCCACTGTAATCGGAGAACACCGTTTCGAACCGGGAGAAATAGTCTGAGGCGTCTTCCTGTGGTTTCTGGCAGCAAGCCGTTACTATCGACCAGTCCACCTTCTTTTCTGGTACTATGGTTTTCAGTTTTAGTACTATTTTGTCTGGCAGGTCTAGAATCGATTTCAAGGGTTTCTGTCCGGGCTCTCGCTGTTTGTCTATGCCATCGAGTTGTGACCAGGTATGTCCGAACAGCTCAAGGTGGTCGACTTTCCGGATTTGCTTCCACACATCAGCTGGCAGACATAACCCGAAAAACAAGTCGATGTCCGCTAGGGTCATAATCGTCGAACCCAAGGCGGTACCTAATTCTGTGTAGAAGGCAGTGGGGTTCTTTCGTAGATCGGGCAAGGACTTTCGGAAAGTCAGGATGTCTTGCCGATCCCAGGGTTGGTAGACCCAGTTGTACACTACCCTCCCTCTCGCATCTTGGTGGTTAATATCGTCGTGTGTTCCCTGTCCTCGTGAGGGGACCCAATAAGGTGCCGCTTCTCTTATTGGCATCATGGTGTCAGTTCTCTCGGTTTGAGGTTCAGTCGCTACAGGGGTCGTGGTGTCGGCTTCTAATCTTTGTTCAGTGAGGTGGCGGAAGACTTCAAGCGTGCGCGAGAAGAGGTCCGTCACATCACCCTCGCCCTGCTCTCCAATGTCGACTTTTCTATACAGAGTCGTTAGGCTTTCAGGACCTTTGTTACGATACCGGTCTTCATAGGCGTTAAGGGTGTGGTAACAGAAACGTGCAACAAAGTGTCGTTTGTGGTTATCAGCATATGTATTGCATATATCTGTCACGTAATCTTCGTTTTCTTTCCGTTCTACTAGCGTCTTTGCGATCTTATCAATCCCTGCTCGTTCATTCTTACTCAATCGATGGAGCCTAGCAGAGTCTTTCTTCTCAGTTTCGGGCTCATCTAATGTTGCTGCTTGCGCTGCGCTGAGTACAAGGGGCTCGGCCAGCGCGGAGGCCGTGAGGACCGAGGCTCTGGCACTGCTCTCATCTGTGCTAGGGGGTTGCGTGCGTTGCACTAGAGGTTGGGAAGGGGCGTATGGAGGGGGCATGTAGATGATCGGGGGACCTAGCAGTAGATCATCGTTCGCTCGCTGCTTCGAAGGTAGCTCAGGGTAAAGCGTAGAGGGTGTTCTAACGGGAAATTGGCTCGATGTCTCGGATTCTTGCTTCAGTCTAGCTCCCTCTCTTTCCTTTATCTCTTCTTTCAACTTGCTCGCGGCTAAATGAGCTGCTTTTCGCAATTCTTTCTCTAGTCTGACTTCGTTTCTTTTCTTTCGTTGTTCCATCTCCTTGCGCCACATGCCGAAACTATCAAGCATAGTGGGCGTTGTTTTATTGTTACAAAGGGCTGTTTCCAGCACGCTTATTTTTGCGTCATCGAAGGATCCTATCAGTGGCCACTGACTTTCCTGATCCTTTTTAGTATATTTATGCCATAACTTACTATAAGCTACGGCGACTAGTCCATACTTTAAAAATATATCCTTATTAGGGGTGCCCTCCAGAGGAGCCGGATGATCCACCTCTAATAAGCGGTCCGGGCTGAACCAACTACTGAACAATGGGGAGAAGATAGGCATGACGGGTTACAATGGGGACAAAAGTCTGCACTACCTATCCTTTCACTGCTTACAAAGACTAGACAGAATATCTCTATTCCACGTTATTTGTAAGCAGAGAATACCTCCAAAGAACCAATATCGAACAATTAATGTCCGTTCAATCAAACAATCAGCGGCGAGAAAGAAATAGGCACGACGGGTTACAACGGGGGCAAAGGCCTGCGTTACCTATTCTTCACTAGCTGCAAAGGAGGACAGAATACTTTTATCCTTCCCCGTTTGTAGACAGAGAATTCTCGAGAAAACAATCCTCGAACAAACAATGTTCGGGCAAACAATCAATCAGTGGGGGAGAAAGATAGGCACGACGGATTACAACGGGGGCAAAGGCCTGCGTTACCTACCCTTCACTACCTGCAAAGGAAGAGAGAATACTTTCTATTCCTCTCCGTTTGTAGACAGAGAATCTCCAAGAGAACCAACAATATGGAGAGTAATACTAGTATTTTCCAATCAATCAATCAAATATTTCACAGTTTGTCGTGTTACACGACCTTACCCGGACCGCATGGACAGTTTCCTGTCTTCCGATTCCAGCGCCCGATCATCCTCTATCTTCTGTCGTGGCACTCCTGATGGTTCCCAGTCAGGACCGTAGATCACTCAAGAGAGGTCTGCTCGGAACCAGTGAAGTTCGGATGATCGGCTGCCAGACGAGGGTCTATCGGGCAGGTGCACTTCCCGATCGTTGCAGTCGTTCACTCCGTCGTCAGGACCTCTCCCACTGGATCCACGTGTCGCTGATGGGCCCCACGTGGGCGCCAATTGAGGAAAAAGGGTCAGGCAGATCAGGTCGATTACCCCTTTTCAAGGTTTGCCCGGCGTTAGCCGCCTCTCACCCAACTCACGGTTACCAAATAAAGAGGCAGGCGCTGGAGACTGGAAGGCAGGAAACAGGGAAACAGGAGTTTATTCCGACGGAGCAGAACACGTCAAATCAGACAACAGAGTATCTTCTCGAGGTGCTCTATCCGCATCTCTGAGGCCTGGCCTCTTATACACAGGTTTATGGCTTTATTACATTTATGACATCCGTGGTATTGCTTTGAAGTTCAAAAAGGCATCTTTGCAATCCCCGGTTCAGGACCATTCTCACACATATCTACAGTAGAGGTCCCCACCCAAATCACAGCATGATGACTATCGCGCAGCTGGACATTCCGCTGGGAACAGGAATGTGGGCGATTGGTCAGATCTAGGGGTGTGAAGGCATTGATTAATCCCCGCTCCTTTGATGTGGGGCGAGGTCCTACTGTAGGGGGCAATAAACTGCATCTGTTGAGCTAAGTGATGGCCTGGGGTCAGGCCGGACAATCGGGCAGGGAGGAAGAGGTTATCAAAAGGGCCTGTTCTATGAATGAGATGAAAGAGTGAGGGGGGTTCAGCACGGGATGTGGCTCAGAGGCAGGGTCGCGCTGGAGGTGCGTTTATGACCCAAGCAGGAGAGACCGGGGGCTGTCAAGGATGCTTGCGAGGCTGGGGAGTGAGGGGGAGAGAGAGACGCTGGCTATCGGGAGTGGGCAGAGAGGCCATGGCAATCAAAAGGGTTGCTGCTTACGCGCACGTATGGATCTGAAAAGGACAAGATGGCGCCGATAATGTTTACGCCACAATCCAGATTTTAACATAGTTAGGACCTATTTTCTCTAGGGAAAGCATTTTTTTATTTGCCAGTAACTTTGGCACAGTGATGAATCTTTGCAAAATATTCAAGACCAATGGGATGATTAGGTCAGCTGCTGTGTTGAAAGTTTTGAGTGCTTCGTCAAGCGGAGGCTGAGAAAAAGGGGGGTCCCAAAACGCTTTTTCTCCATGCTAATTTCTGTAGGAAACTTTAGACACGGCTATAGCCCAAACTGCTGAACGGAATTACACCATATTTGGGCAAAAAGGCAGCTTTTGGTTCGGAAAGTACTCTTTTTGTTTAATGGTGTAAATCCAGTCAGTAATTGCTGAGAAATGTAAAGAAATTCCAAATAGTATATCTAGGGATGCAAAGGATACGCAAACCCTCCTGATCTCATGCCTGAAATCTGAATGGGGGCAACACTTGAAACCAGTAAGTGTTTACAGCCATCTTGTGATTCAGTTGAACCGAGTCCCAAGAAAAAAGGTAAAAAAACATTAAAAAACAAGAAAAGGAGGCACAGTAGAAACAACCTGACCCGCAAGCCCTGCTCGGGGTGTCCCACAGGGACCACCAGGGCCAAACAAATTATTATTTTTTAAAATTTTCAGCAGGATGTGTGCTGGGTATGAAAATCCAGTTGAAAATTAATAAAAATGTAAACCCTTGGGTGGGCTAGGTACCAGGGGCAATGATGTAAATGGGTGCGGGGGTCTGTGCAGGCCCTGCAGCCCCAGGGCCTGCCACCTCCCTGGGGCTTTCATCATTAAGGGTGAGGGGGCCACTTGGACCCCCCCACAGCCCCAAGGACCGCCACCTCCCCAGGGCTTTATCCATGGGGAATGTTGAAAAAATGTAGTGTGTGGGTGCTTGAGACCCCCACAATGCCCCGGGGACCACCATCTACCGGGGCACACTTTAATTAAATGCGGGGTACCTCATCACCCCACCAACAGTGTGCCAAGGGTGTGTTTGCTGAGTAGTGGAAAAAGGGGCATGGCATCCTACCACCTCTCAGCAATCCCACTGTGTAGGGATTACTGGAGGTAACAAGTAGGCTAGTTGGCCCCTAAGGACGCCCAGCCCCCCAACCAAGAGCACACCAGGAGGCACATTTGCAGAGTGATGGACATAGGGGGCATGGCCTGGTATCACAACTCAGCAATCCTATTGTGTGGGACTTACTGGAGGTAATAGGAGGGGTAGTTGGCTGCCAAGGGCTGCCTTGGGGAAAAACTACCTCTCCTGTTATCTTCAGTAAGTTCCACACAGTGGGATTGCTAAGAGCTTTTCGGAGGCCATGCTCCCTTTCTCCACTACTCTGCAAACATGCCTTGTGGCCCACTACTGGATAGGGGATGAAGTTCTGTTTACTCCTGAGGGACCATGGCGGCCAAGAAGCCCTCCTGGTACCGCCTGTAAGTCATACGCCTTAGAATTCCTGAGCCCTGGTTCCAGTGACTTGTGAGTGTTTTTTTTCTAAAGTTTATGAGGGTTAAATATATATACCAGGGTGTATTGGTGAATCAGTGGGTTTAGAAGTGACTATATGGATGACTTACTGTATAAGTGTATAAGTGAATGATTAGGTATCAGTGAATGTATGGGTGAGGGACTGGTTGTATGAGTGTGTGTATCTGTCTGTCAGTTAATGTCTAAGTGGGTGTATGAGTGTGTTAGTGGGTACATGCAATGGCTATATGGGTGATTGATTGGTTGTCTGACTACATCTATGGTTGTCTGGGTGTCTGTGTATGTGGGTGGGGAGGTGTGTGACTGCCTGTATGGATCAGTGAGGGAGTGAGTCAGTAGCTGTATGGGGTACTGTTTAGTGTGTGAAAAGTTGTATGAGTGAGTAAGTGTCTGTATGGCTATGTTAAGCGTTTTGACTGTAAGTTGTGCTTGTTTTTCTTAGTTTCTGGCCGTCCTCCGTCCTGTTTCCCGCCTCCCTCGCCGCCCCCCGCTTCCCGCCACCACCGCCGACCCCGCCCCTTTTTTCCTTCTGTTCCCTCCCCGCTCCCGCCTCCCAGCTGCCCCGCCCACCCGCGCACTTCGCCTTAAATGGCGACCGTGCGAACGCGCAGCGTTGACGCGCAGCGGGCGCGCCGATTGTGCGCCGAAGGCGCGCCAAAGGTAAGCCCGTCTGCGCCCGTCCGCGCCTGGACCGCGCCCAGTGCCAGGACCCCTGGCCCCCACCGACGGAAGCCGACCCGACGAACCTACACCGCCGCCGAGCTCATCGCACTCAACACCGTCCGCATCCCAGGATGTCATCGAGCCGCCCCGAAGCACACCCACGGACCCTTCAGCTGCCACGCCTGCAAGTTCACCTGCATCCGGACCTTCCCTGCACCAGCCAAGCCGAACACCAGCAGCAACCACCTCAAGTGCATCCTGCTCAACACCCGCTCCGTCCACAGACACGCCGTAGAACTCTGGAACCTCCTCGACACCACCGCCCCTGACGTTGCCTTCCTCACCGAGACCTGGATGAACGCCTCCTCAGCCCCCGACATCGCCATCGCCATCCCAGAGGGCTACAAGATCGTCCGGAGGGACCGCAACGCCAACCAGACGGGAGGAGGCATCGCCATCATCCACAGAGACACCATCCGCATCACAACCAACACCGACGACACCCTAACCACCGCTGAACACCTGCACTTCCAGATCCACACCAACCCGAACACCACCCTCAGAGGCACCCTAATCTACCGACCCCCGGGGCCATGCACACGATTCAGCGAGGACATCGCCGACTTCGTCAGCCCGCATGCCCTCCCCTCCGCCGACTACATCCTCCTGGGGGACCTCAACTTCCACCTGGAGAACAACAGCGACCGCAACACCATCAGCCTGCTCGACAACCTCGCCAACCTCGGACTCAAGCAGCTGGTGTCCACCCCCACCCACCTCGCCGGACACACACTCGACGCCGTCTTCTCATCCAGCAAAGACGTCACCTTCAGCCACGCAACAGGACTCCACTGGACGGACCACAGCTGCGTCCACTTCACCTTCAGAAAACCGACGATCCACAGGTTGCCCGAAGAAGCTGGAACAAGATCACAGCCGACCAGCTCACCGCTTCCCTGAGCCAGCACCCTCCCGCCAGCTCAGCGAACCCCAGCCAGGCCGCCGACAACCTCACGAAGTGGATCAACAACTGCGCGGACGAACTCGCCCCTCTGAGAACCCCACCCAGCAGACCCTGCAGCAGAAAAACACCATGGTTCACCGACGAACTCAAGAGCTCCAAGAAGAACTGTCGAGCCCTCGAGAAAGTCTGGAGAAGGGAACCAACTACGGACAACATGACCACCCTCAAGCTCGCCACCCGGAAACACCACCAACTGATCCGCACCACCAAGAAAAATACATACAAGGACCGACTGGACAACAACGCACACAACTGCAAGGAACTCTTCAACATCGTGAAAGAGCTCTCCAACCCCAACGCCGGAAACAATGACATCACCCCGTCGCAAGACCTCTGCAACTCCCTCGCGTCCTACTTCCACAACAAGATCACGGACATACACAACAGCTTCAGCAACCAACCAACGCAAGCCACAACCGCAACAACGCCACCCACCACCACCCTCCGCACCTGGACTCCGATCAGCACCGAAGACACCATCCGCACAATGAACTCCATCCATTCCGGATCTCCGACTGACCCCTGCCCTCACCACGTCTTCAACAAGGCCGACGCTGTCATCGCACCCCACCTGCGGGACATCATCAACACCTCCTTCGACACCGCCACCTTCCCTGAGAGCTGGAAGCACGCCGAACTCAGCGCTCTTCTCAAGAAACCCACAGCAGACCCCACCGACCTCAAGAACTACCGTCCCATCTCGCTCCTCCCGTTCCCGGCCAAAGTCATCGAGAAGACCGTCAACAAACAGCTGGCCGCCTTCCTCGAGACGAATGGATCCCTCGACCCCTCACAGTCGGGCTTCCGAGCAAACCACAGCACCGAGACCGCCCTCATCGCTGCCACCGATGACATTCGAACTCTGATGGACAACGGAGAAACAGCGGCCCTCATCCTCCTGGACCTCTCCGCGGCTTTCGACACTGTCTGCCACCGCACCCTAGTACAGCGCCTCGGCAACATCGGAATCCAGGACAAGGCACTGGAATGGATCACCTCCTTCCTCGACGGAAGAACACAGAGAGTCCGCCTACCACCGTACAAGTCAGAGGCCACCAAAGTCATCTGCGGCGTCCCTCAAGGATCCTCACTGAGCCCCACCCTCTTCAACGTCTACATGAGCCCCCTCGCGGCCATCGCACGCCAACACAACCTCAACATAATCTCCTATGCCGACAACACCCAGCTGATCCTCTCCCTGACCAACGACCCCGCCACCGCCAGAGCCAACCTGCACGAAGGGATGAGAGATGTAGCTGAATGGATGACGACCAGCCGCCTGAAACTGAACTCGGACAAGACGGAGGTCCTCATCCTGGGCTCCTCGCCCTCCGCCTGGGACGACTCCTGGTGGCCCCCCGCCCTGGGCACCGCACCCAAACCGACGGACCACGCACGCAACCTGGGCTTCATCCTGGACTCCTCCCTCTCCATGACCAGACAAGTAAACGCCGTCTCCTCGTCCTGCTTCAACATCCTGCGCATGCTACGTAAGATCTTCCGGTGGATCCCCACCGAGACGAGGCAGACGGTCACCCAGGCCCTCGTCACCAGCCGACTGGACTACGGCAACGCCCTCTACGCCGGAACCACCGCCAAGCTCCAGAAGAGACTCCAGCGGATCCAGAACGCCTCGGCCAGACTCATCCTCGACATCCCCCGACGCAGTCACATCTCCGGACACCTTAGAGATCTGCACTGGCTCCCGATCAACAAGAGAATCACCTTCCGTCTCCTCACCCACGCGCACAAAGCCCTACACGACCAAGGCCCGAGCTACCTCAACAACCGGATCAACTTCTACACTCCCAAGCGCCTCCTCAGATCAACCAACCACGCCCTCGCCGCCGTCCCCCGCATCCGAAGAGCGACAACAGGAGGAAGGTCCTTCTCCTACCTGGCCACCAAGACCTGGAACTCACTCCCGACCGACCTGCGCCTGACCCAAGACCACCTCTCCTTCAGGAAGAAGCTCAAGACCTGGCTGTTCGAGCAGTAACGGCACCCCCCTCCCACCCAGCGCCTTGAGACCCGACGGGTGAGTAGTGCGCTCTATAAATGACCTGATTGATTGATTGATTGATGGCTGTGTCAGTGATTGAGTGCATGTGTCAGTATGGGTGAGTAACTGTGTATATGAAAGGCAGTATACGTTAGTGACGGGGTAAATGAGTAACTGTATGTGTGACTGAGTGAATGTGAGAGTGGCTATATAGATGAGTGCATGCTTCTGCCAGCGACTGTGTAGCTGAGTGAGTATGTGTTCCTATTTCTATGAGTAAGTAAGTGGATGGGTCTATACCTGTTTGGGTGAGTAAGTGGCTATATGATTTACTGTATGGGGGAGTGTCTAGGTGTGTGAGTAGTGTAATGGGTGACTCACACAGTGTGTCAGTGCCTGTATGCCTCTTTGAGTGGATATGTAAATGGCTGTATTAGTAAGTGAGTGGGTCTATGATTGGCAGTTGGGGTAAGCGAATGAATGTATATATAGATCAATGAATCAGTGAGTGGGTGTGTAAGTAATGGTATGCCTTTGTGAATGGGTTTGTGAATGGTTTTGTGGGAGCGGCAGTGGGTGTATAAATGAGTTTACAGTGATGTGAGTGGGTGCGTCTTCGGAGACAGTGTGAGACTTACAACAGTGACATGGGAAGGGTTGTTGTTTTATATTTGGCTAGGCACAACATTCTGAACAGCCGGTGAAAATTTAAGCTGCAAGAAAAAGTGAGTTTTAATATATGTTGGCAGAGGGATTAGGGATTAGGCTACTTTGCATAAGTCTCTGAAAATACCCATGCACTTATGCAATGACCCAGGCACTACCTTTGTACCTCTCTTGCTTCTTTCTGCACCTCTCTTGCCTCTTTCTGCAACTCTCTTGCCTCTTTTTCTGCTTCTCTTGATTCTTTCTGCATCTTTCTTCCCCGTTCTGCACCTCTCATGCTTCTTTCTGCAATGCTCTTGCTTCTCTTCAGCACCACTCTTGCTTCTTTCAGCACTTCTCTTGCCTCTTTTTACACCTGTCTTACCTCTTTCTACACCGCTCTTGCTTATCCTGTACGTCTCTTGCCTCTTTCTATACCACACTATCTTCTTTTGCACTTCTCCTGCTTCTGTCTGCACCTATTTCGCTTTTTTCTGCAGCTCTCTTGGCTCTTCCTGCACTTCTCTTGCCTCTTTCTGCACTTGTGTTGCTTCCTTCTATACTTCTCTTGCTTCTTTCTGCACTTTGCTTCTTTTTGCACCCCTATGCCCTCTTCCTGCATCTCTCTTGCCTTATTCCACACCTCTCTTGCCTCTTTCTGCACATCTCTTGACTTTGTCTGCACTTCTCTTGCCTCTTTCTGCACCTCCCTTGCCTCTTTCTGCACATGTATTCCTCTTTCTTCACCTCCCTTGCTTCTTTCTGTACTTCTCTTACTTCTTTCTGAACCACTCTTGCCTCTTTCTGTAATTCTCTTGCCTCTCTCTACACCTATCTTATCTCTTTCTGCATATTTTTTCCCCTTTCTGTACCTCTCTTGCTTCTTTCTGTACTTCTCTTGCGTATTTATGGACCTCTCTTGCCTATTACTGCACCTCTCTTGCCTCTTTCTGTACCTTTCTTGCCTCTTTTTACACTTCTCTTGAATTTTTATGCACCTCTCTTGCTCATTTCTGCACCTCTCTTGCCTCGTTCTGCACTTCTCTTGCCACTTTCTGTATCTTTCTTCTTCTTTCTGCACCTCTCTTGCTTCTTTCTGCACCTCTCTTGCTTATTTCTGAATCCCACTTGCATATTTCTGCAACCCTCTTGCCTCTTCCTGTACCTCTCTTGCTTCTTTCTGCATATCCATTGTCGCTTTCTACACCTCTCTTGCCTCTTTCTGCACCTCTCTTGCTTCTTTCTGCATTTCTTTTTCCTCTTTCTAAACATCTCTTGCCTTTTTCTGTATTTCTCCTGCCTTTATATGCACCTCACTTGCTTTTTTCTGTACCTCTTTTTCTTCCTTCTGTACCTCTATTGCCTCTTTCATCACTTCTTTTGTTTCTTTCTGCACTTTACTTGCTTCTTTATTCACCTATTTTGCTTCTTTCTGTACCTCGCGTGCTTTTTTCTATACTTTTCTAGCCGATTTCTGCACCCCTCTTTCTGCACTTCTCTTGCTGCTTTCTGCACCTCTCTTGCCTGCTTCTGCAACCCTCTTGCCTCTTTCTAAGTTTCTCTAGCCACTTTCCGCACCTCTCTTGCTTCCTTCTGCACCTCTCTTGCTTCTTTCTACACTTCTCCTGCCTCTTTATGTACTTCACTTACCTCTTTTAGAACTTCTCTTGCTTCTTTATGCATATTTATTCCTCTTTCTGCAACTCTCTTGCTTGTTTCATCACTTCTCTTGCCTCTTTTTGCACCTCTCTTGCCTCTTTCTATACCTCTTTTGCTTCTTTCTGAACCTCTATTGCTTCTTTCTGTACCTCTCTTGCTTCTTTCATCAGTTCTCTTGCTAATTTTTGCATCTCACTTTCTTTGTTATGCATCTCTCTTGTTTTTTCTTGCTCTTCGCTTGCTTCTCTCTGCACTTCTCTTGCTTCTTTCTGTACCCTCTTACTTCTTTCTGCACTTTTCTTGCCTATTTCTGTACCTCACTCTCTTCTTTCTGCACCTCTCTTGTTACCTTCTGCAGCTCTTTTCCTTCTACCTCCACGTCTCTTGCTTCTATCTGCACCATTCTTCCTCTTTCTGCACATTTCTTTATCTTTCTGCACTTTTATTCCTCTTTCTGCACTTCTCTTGCCTCCTTCTGCACTTCTCTTGCCTCGTTCTGCACCTCCCGTGACACTTTTTGCATATTTCTTCCTCTTTCTGCAACACTTATGCTTCTTTCTTTCTTTTCTTTGCACCTCTCTTGCTTCTTCCTGCACACCTCCTACCTCTTTCTGCAGCACTCTTCCCTCTTTCTGCACCTGTCTTGCCTCTTTCTGCACCTGGCTTGCCTCCTTCTGCACTTGTCTTGCCATTTCTGTACCTCTGTTGTTTCTTTCTGTACTTCTCTTGCCTTTTCTGCACCTCTCTTCCCTCTATCATCCTTTCTCTTGCTTCTTTATGCACATTTCTCCCTCTTTCTGAAACTCTCTTGCTTCTTTCACCACTTCTCTTGCCATTTTGCACCCCTCTTGCCTCTTTCTATACCTCTCTTGCTTCTTTCTGCACCTATCTTGCTACCCACTGCAGCTCTTTTGCTTCTTTCTCCACTTCTCTTGCGTCTGTCTGGAACATTCTTCCTCGTTCTGTACCTTTCTTCATCTTCCTGTACTTTTATTCCTTTTTCTGCAGTTCTCTTGCTTCTTTCTGTATTTTTCCTGCCTCTTTCTGTACCTCTCTTGCTTCTTTCTGTACTTCTCTTGCCTCTTTCTGCACCTCACTCTCCTCTTTCTGTGCCTCTCTTGCTACCTTATGCAGCTCTCTTGCTTCTTCCTCCACTTCTATTGCTTCTATCTGCAACATTCTTCCCCTTTCTGCACCTTTCTTCTTCTTTATGCACTTGTATTGCTCTTTCTGCAGTACTCTTGCTTCTTTCTGCAGTTCAGTTGCCTCTTTCAGTGCTCTACTGCTTCTTTCTGTGCTTGTCTTGTTTCTTTTTGCACCTCTCTTGCCTTTTTCTGCACTTATCTTGCCTCTTTCTGTACATTTCTCGTCTCTTTCGGCACATCTCTTGCCTTTTTCTCCACCTCTCTTGACTCTTTCTGCTTATTTCTTCCTCTTTCTGCAACTCTTTTGCTTCTTTCTGTACATCTCTTGCTTTGTTTGCACCTCACTTGCTTCTTTCAGCACTTCTCTTGCCTTTTTCTGCACATCTCTTGCCTCTTTCATCACTTCTCTTGCTTCTTTCTGCATCTCACTTTCTTCCTTCTACATCTCTCTTGCTTCTTTCTGCTCTTCTCTTGCTTCTTTCTGTACCTCTTTTGCTTCTTACTGTACCCTCTTACCTCTTTCTGTATTTCCCTTGCCTCTTTCTGCACCACACTTCCTTCTTTCTGTACCTTTCTTGCTTCCTTCTGCACCTCTCCTGCTTCTTTCTGCTCCTCTCTTGCTTCTATCTATACCTTTCTTCTTTTTCTACATCTTTCTTCTTCTTTCTGTACTTTTCTCCCTCTTCCTGCAGTTCTATTGCTCCTTTCTGTACTTCTCTTGCCTCTTTCTGCACTTCTCTTGCCTCTTTCCGCACCCCTATTGCGTCTTTCATCACTTCTCATGCTTCTTTCTGCACCTCACTTTCTTCCTTCTGCATCTCTCCTGCTTCCTTCTGCTCCTCTCTTGCTTCTTTCTGCACCTTTCTTCCTCTTTCTGTACTTGTATTTCTCTTTTGCACTTCTCTTGATTCTTTCTGCACTTTCCTCTTTCATTACCTCTCTTTGTTATTCCTGCACTTCTCTTGCCTCTTTCTGCACCTCTATAGCCTCTTTCTGCACTTCTCTTGCCTCTTTCTGCACCTCTCTTGCCTCTCTCTGTATTTCTCTTGCCCAGTTCTACACATTGTTCGCCATCTTTCTGTACCCCCTGCTTATTTCTGCACTTTTCTGGCTTCTTTCTGCACCTCTCTTGCTTGTTTCTGTACCCATCTTGCCTCTTTGGTACCTCTCTTGCCTCTTTCTGCACCTCTCTTGAATCTTTCTACACTTCGCTTGCCTCTTTCTGCACTTATGTTGCTTCTTTCTGTACATATCTTGCCTCTTTCTGCATCACTCTATCCTCTTTCATCACTGCTCTTGCTTCTTTCTGCAGCTCACTTTCTTCCTTCTGTATCTCTCTTGCTTCTTTCCGCTCATTTATTGCTTC
This sequence comes from Lissotriton helveticus, assembly GCF_964261635.1. Classification (NCBI taxonomy): domain Eukaryota; kingdom Metazoa; phylum Chordata; class Amphibia; order Caudata; family Salamandridae; genus Lissotriton; species Lissotriton helveticus. The sequence continues at coordinate 542,200,565 of NC_136071.1, read as the reverse complement.
TTTCTGTACCTCTCTTGCTTCTTTCTGTACCTTCTTCATTCTATCTGCACCTCTCTTGCCTCTTTCTACACCTCTCTTGCTTCTTTCTGCACATCTCTTGCTTCTATCTGTATCTTTCTTTCTCTTTCTGCACATTTCTTCCTCTTTCTTCACTTTTATTTCTCTTTCTGCAGTTTTCTTGCTTCTTTCTGCACTTCTCTTTCCTCTTTCTGTACCTTTCTTGCTTCTTTCTTCACTTCTTATGCCTCTTTCCGCTCCTATCTTGCCTCTCTCTTAATTTCTCTGGCCTCTTTCCGTACCTCTCTTGCCTCTTTCCGTACCTCTCTTGCCTTGTTCTGCACCCCATTTGCCCTCTCTCTGCACCCCTCTTGCTTCTATCTGCATGTCTCTTGCTTCTTTCTGTATTTTTCTTGCTTCTTTCTGTACCTCTTTTTTCTCTTTCTGTACCCTCTTGCCTCTTTCTGCACCTTGCTTTCCTCATTCTGTACTTTGTTTGCCTAATTCTATACCTCATGCTTTTTCTGAACCTCACTTGCTTCCTTCTGCATCTTTCTTCCTTTTTTGAGCACCACTCTTCCCTCTTTCTGTATCTCCCATGCCTCTTTCTGCCCCTCACTCTCTTCTTTCTGCACCTCTTTTGCTTCCTTCTATCCCTCTCATGCTTATTTATGCACTTCTCTTGCTTCTATCTGCACCTTTCTTCCTCTTTCTGCACCTTTCTCCCTCTTTCAGTACTTTTATCTCTCTTTCTGTATTTCTCTTAATTTTTTTCTGCACTTTTATTTCCTCTTTCTGTACCCCTCTTGCCTCTTTCTGTACTTCTCTTGCATCTTTATACACCTCTCTTGCCTCTCTCTGTACTTCTCTTGCCCGTGCTACACTTCGTTCACCCTCTTTCTGTACCCCCTTGCTTCTTTCTGCACTTCTCTTGCTTCAATCTGAACCTCTCTTGCTTCTTTCTGTACCCGTCTTGCCTCTTTCTGTGCCACTCTTGCCTCTTTCTGCCCCTCTCTTGCCTCTATCTGCACTTCGCTTGCCTCTTTCTGCACCTATGTTGCTTATGTCTGCACTTCTCTTGCCTCTTTCTGGATGTCTCTTACAACTTTCTTCACTTCTCCTGCCTCTTTCTACACTGCTCTTCCTTTTTCTGTATACTTGTGCTTCTTTCAGCACCTCTTGTGCTGCTTTCTGTACCTCTCTTTCTTCTTTCTGTACTTCTATTGTCTCTTTCTTCAATTCTCTGCTTCTTTCTGCACTTCTCTTACCTCTTTTTGTACCTCTCCTGCCTCTTTCTGCCCATTTCTTCCTCTTTCTGCTCCTCCCTTGCCTGTGTCTGCACTTGTTTTGCCTCTTTCTGAACCTCTGTCGCTTCTTTCTGTACTTCTCTTGTTTCTTTCTGTACCACTCTTGCCTCTTTCATGACTACTCTTGCTTCTTTCTGCACCTCACTTTCTTCCTTCTGCATCTCTCTTGCTTCTTTCTGCTCCTTTCTTGTTTCTTTCTGTACCTCTCTTGCTTCTTTCTGTAGCCTCTTGTTTCTTTCTGCACCTCTCTTGCTTCTTTCTGTAGCCTCTTGTTTCTTTCTGCACCTCTCTTGCTTCTTTCTGTATGTCTCTAGCTTCCTTCTGCAACTCTCGTGCTTCCTTCTCTACTTTTCTTGCTACTATCTGTACCTTTCTTCCTCTTCCTGCACTTCTCTTTCCTCTTTCTGTACCTCTTTTGCTTCTTTCTGTACTTCTCTTGCCTCTTTCCGCACCTATATTGCCTCTTTCTAAGCTTCTCTTCCCTCTTTCTGCACCTCTCTTGCCTCTTTCTGCATTTCTCTTGCCTTGTTCTGCCCTCTTTCGCCCTCTCTCTGCACCCCTCTTGATTCTTTTTGCACTTCTCTTGGCCCTTTCTGCACATCTCTTGCCTCTTTCTAGACTTCTCTTTCCTCTTTTTTTACCTCTCTTACACATATCTGCACTTCTCTTTCCTCTTTTATTTTACCTCTCTTACACATATGTGCACTTCTCTTGCCTCTTTCTATACCTCTCCTCCTCTTTCTGCAAACTTTTGCTTCTTTATGCACCTCTCTTGCTGCTTTCTGCACCTCTCTTGCTTTGTTTTGCACTTCTTTTGCCTCTTTCTGTACCTCTCTTGCCTCTTTCTGCACTTCTCTTGCATCTTTATGCACCTCTCTTGCCTCTCTCTGTACTTCTCTTGCCCGTTCTACACTTCGTTCACCCTCTTTCTGTACCCCCTTGCTTCTTTCTGCACTTCTCTTGCTTCAATATGAACCTCTCTTGCTTCTTTCTGTACCCGTCTTGCCTCTTTCTGTGCAACTCTTGCCTGTTTCTGCCCCTCTCTTGCCTCTATCTGCACTTCGCTTGCCTCTTTCTGCACCTATGTTGCTTATTTCTGCACTTCTCTAGCCTCTTTCTGGATGTCTCTTACAACTTTCTTCACTTCTCCTGCCTCTTTCTACACTGCTCTTCCTTTTTCTGTATACTTGTGCTTCTTTCAGCACCTCTTGTGCTGCTTTCTGTACCTCTCTTTCTTCTTTCTGTACTTCTATTGTCTCTTTCTTCAATTCTCTGCTTCTTTCTGCACTTCTCTTACCTCTTTTTGTACCTCTCCTGCCTCTTTCTGCCCATTTCTTCCTCTTTCTGCTCCTCCCTTGCCTGTTTCTGCACTTGTTTTGCCTCTTTCTGAACCTCTATTGCTTCTTTCTGTACTTCTCTTGTTTCTTTCTGTACCACTCTTGCCTCTTTCGTGACTACTCTTGCTTCTTTCTGCACCTCACTTTCTTCCTTCTGCATCTCTCTTGCTTCTTTCTGCTCCTTTCTTGTTTCTTTCTGTACCTCTCTTGCTTCTTTCTGTAGCCTCTTGTTTCTTTCTGCACCTCTCTTGCTTCTTTCTGTATGTCTCTAGCTTCCTTCTGCAACTCTCGTGCTTCCTTCTCTACTTTTCTTGCTACTATTTGTACCTTTCTTCCTCTTCCTGCACTTCTCCTTCCTCTTTCTGTACCTCTTTACATACCTATCTTGCCTCTTTCTAAGCTTCTCTTCCCTCTTTCTGTACATCTCTTGCCTCTTTCTGCATTTCTCTTGCCTTGTTCTGCACTCTTTCACCTTCTCTCTGCACCCCTCTTGATTCTTTTTGCACTTCTCTTGGCTCTTTCTGCACATCTCTTGCCTCTTTCTAGACTTCTCTTTCCTCTTTTTTACCTCTCTTACATATATCTGCACTTCTCTTTCCTCTTTTTTACCTCTCTTACACATATCTGCACTTCTCTTGCCTCTTTCTATACCTCTTTCTGCAAACTTTTGCTTCTTTATGCACCTCTCTTGCTGCTTTCTGCACCTCTCTTGCTTTGTTTTGCACTTCTTTTACCTCTTTCTGCAATTCTCTTGCCTCTTTCTATTCTTCTCCTACCTCTTTCTACACCTCTCTTGCCTCTTTCTGCACATTTCTTCCTCTGTTTGTACTTCTCTTGCTTGCTCCTGCACTTCTTTTGCTTCTTTCTGCACCTCTCTTTCTCTTTTCTATACCCCTCTTGCCTCTTTCTGTACTTCCCTTGCATCTTTCTGCACTTCTTTTGCCTCGGTCTTCAATTTGCTTGATTATTTCTTCACTTCTCTTACCTCTTTTTGTACCTCTTTTGCCTCTCTGCCTCTTTCTGTAATTCTCTTGCCTCTTTCTACATCTATCTTACCTCTTTCTACATATGTCTTCCCCTTTCTTCACCTCTCTTGCTTCTTTCTGTACTTCTCTTGCGTCTTTATGGACCTCTCTTGCCTATTACTGCATCCCTCTTGCCTCTTTCTGTACCTTTCTTGCCTCTTTCTACAATTCCCTTGAATTTTAATGCCCCTCTCTTGCTCATTTCAGCAACCCTCTTGCCAATTTCTACACTTCTCTTGCTTCTTTCTGTACCTCTCTTGCCTCTTTCTGCACCTCTCTAGCCTCTTTCTGCAACTCTCTTGCCTCATTCTTCACTTTTCTTGCCACTTTCTGTATCTTTCTTCTTCTTTCTGCAACTCTCTTGCTTCTTTCTGTACCTCTCTTGCTTTCTGATTCCTACTTGCATATTTCTGCAACCCTCTTGCCTCTTCCTGTATCACTCTTGCTTCTTTCTGCATATCTATTGCCGCTTTCTACACCTCTCTTGCCTCTCTCTGCACCTCTGTTGCTTCTTTCTGCATTTCTTTTTCCTCTTTCTAAACATCTCTTGCCTTTTTCTGTATTTCTCCTGCCTTTATGCGCACCTCTCTTGCTTTTTTCTGCCCCTCTATTTCTTCCTTCTGCACCCCTATTGCCTGTTTCATCACTTCTTTTGCACTTTACTTGCTTCTTTATGCACCTCTTTTGCTTCTTCCTGTACCTCGCATGCTTTTTTCAATACTTCTCTAGCCGATTTCTGCACCCCTCTTTCTGCACTTCTCTTGCCTGCTTCTGCAACTCTCTTGCCTCTTTCTAAGTTTCTCTAGCCACTTTCTATACCTCTCTTGCTTCTTTTTCCACCTCTCTTGCTTCTTTCTACACTTCTCCTGCCTCTTTATGTACTTCACTTACCTCTTTTAGAACTTCTCTTGCTTCTTTATGCACATTTCTTCCTCTTTCTGCAACTCTCTTGCTTGTTTCATCACTTCTCCTGCCTCTTTTTGCACCTCTCTTGCCTCTTTCTACACCTCTTTTTCTTCTTTCTGAACCTCTCTTGCTTCTTTCTGTACCTCTCTTGCTTCTTTCATCACTTCTCTTGCCTCTTTTTACACCTGTCTTACCTCTTTCTACACCGCTCTTGCTTTTCCTGTACGTCTCTTGCCTCTTTCTATACCACACTATCTTCTTTTGCACTTCTCCTGCTTCTGTCTGCACCTATTTCGCTTTTTTCTGCAGCTCTCTTGCCTCTTCCTGCACTTCTCTTGCCTCTTTCTGCACTTGTTTTGCTTCCTTCTATACTTCTCTTGCTTCTTTCAGCACTTCTCTTGCTTCTTTTTGCACCCCTATGCCCTCTTCCTGCATCTCTCTTGCCTTATTCCACACCTCTCTTGCCTCTTTCTGCACATCTCTTGACTTTGTCTGCACTTCTCTTGCCTCTTTCTGCACCTCTCTTGCCTCTTTCTGCACATGTATTCCTCTTTCTTCACCTCCCTTGCTTCTTTCTGTACTTCTCTTACTTCTTTCTGAACCACTCTTGCCTCTTTCTGTAATTCTCTTGCCTCTTTCTACACCTATCTTATCTCTTTCTGCATATTTCTTCCCCTTTCTGTACCTCTCTTGCTTCTTTCTGTACTTCTCTTGCGTATTTATGGACCTCTCTTGCCTATTACTGCACCTCTCTTGCCTCTTTCTGTACCTTTCTTGCCTCTTTTTACACTTCTCTTGAATTTTTATGCACCTCTCTTGCTCATTTCTGCACCTCTCTTGCCTCGTTCTGCACTTCTCTTGCCACTTTCTGTATCTTTCACATCTTTCTGCACCTCTTTTGCTTCTTTCTGCACCTCTCTTGCTTATTTCAGAATCCCACTTGCATATTTCTGCAACCCTCTTGCCTCTTCCTGTACCTCTCTTGCTTCTTTCTGCATATCCATTGTCGCTTTCTACACCTCTCTTGCCTCTTTCTGCACCTCTCTTGCTTCTTTCTGCATTTCTTTTTTCCTCTTTCTAAACATCTCTTGCCTTTTTCTGTATTTCTCCTGCCTTTATATGCACCTCACATGCTTTTTTCTGCACCTCTTTTTCTTCCTTCTGCACCTCTATTGCCTCTTTCATCACTTCTTTTGTTTCTTTCTGCACTTTACTTGCTTCTTTATTCACCTCTTTTGCTTCTTTCTGTACCTCGCGTGCTTTTTTTATACTTCTCTAGCCGATTTCTGCACCCCTCTTTCTGCACTTCTCTTGCTGCTTTCTGCACCTCTCTTGCCTGCTTCTGCAACCCTCTTGCCTCTTTCTAAGTTTCTCTAGCAACTTTCCGTACCTCTCTTGCTTCTTTCTGCACCTCTCTTGCTTCTTTCTACACTTCTCCTGCCTCTTTATGTACTTCACTTACCTCTTTTAGAACTTCTCTTGCTTCTTTATGCATATTTATTCCTCTTTCTGCAACTCTCTTGCTTGTTTCATCACTTCTCTTGCCTCTTTTTGCTCCTCTCTTGCCTCTTTCTATACCTCTTTTGCTTCTTTCTGAACCTCTATTGCTTCTTTCTGTACCTCTCTTGCTTCTTTCATCAGTTCTCTTGCTAATTTTTGCATCTCACTTTCTTTGTTATGCATCTCTCTTGTTTTTTCTTGCTCTTCGCTTGCTTCTCTCTGCAACTCTCTTGCTTCTTTCTGTACCCTCATACTTCTTTCTGCACTTTTCTTGCCTATTTCTGTACCTCACTCTCTTCTTTCTGCACCTCTCTTGTTACCTTCTGCAGCTCTTTTCCTTCTACCTCCACTTCTCTTGCTTCTATCTGCACCATTCTTCCTCTTTCTGCAAATATCTTTATCTTTCTGCACTTTTATTCCTCTTTCTGCACTTCTCTTGCCTCTTTCTGCACTTCTCTTGCCTCGTTCTGCACCTCCCGTGACACTTTTTGCATATTTCTTCCTCTTTCTGCAACACTTATGCTTCTTTCTGCACTTTTCTTTCTTTTCTTTGCACCTCTCTTGCTTCTTCCTGCACACCTCCTACCTCTTTCTGCAGCACTCTTCCCTCTTTCTGCACCTGTCTTGCCTCTTTCTGCACCTGGCTTGCCTCTTTCTGCACTTGTCTTGCCATTTCTGTACCTCTGTTGTTTCTTTCTGTACTTCTCTTGCCTTTTCTGCACCTCTCTTCCCTCTATCATCCTTTCTCTTGCTTATTTATGCACATTTCTCCCTCTTTCTGAAACTCTCTTGCTTCTTTCACCACTTCTCTTGCCATTTTGCACCCCTCTTGCCTCTTTCTATACCTCTCTTGCTTCTTTCTGCACCTATCTTGCTACCCACTGCAGCTCTTTTGCTTCTTTCTCCACTTCTCTTGCGTCTGTCTGGACCATTCTTCCTCTTTCTGTACCTTTCTTCATATTCCTGTACTTTTATTCCTTTTTCTGCAGTTCTCTTGCTTCTTTCTGTATTTTTCCTGCCTCTTTCTGTACCTCTCTTGCTTCTTTCTGTACTTCTCTTGCCTCTTTCTGCACCTCACTCTCCTCTTTCTGTGCCTCTCTTGCTACCTTATGCAGCTCTCTTGCTTCTTCCTCCACTTCTTTTGCTTCTATCTGCAACATTCTTCCCCTTTCTGCACCTTTCTTCTTCTTTATGCACTTGTATTGCTCTTTCTGCAGTACTCTTGCTTCTTTCTGCAGTTCAGTTGCCTCTTTCAGTGCTCTACTGCTTCTTTATGTGCTTGTCTTGTTTCTTTTTGCACCTCTCTTGCCTTTTTCTGCACTTATCTTGCCTCTTTCTGTACATTTCTCGTCTCTTTCGGCACATCTCTTGCCTTTTTCTCCACCTCTCTTGACTCTTTCTGCATATTTCTTCCTCTTTCTGCAACTCTTTTGCTTCTTTCTGTACATCTCTTGCTTTGTTTGCACCTCACTTGCTTCTTTCAGCACTTCTCTTGCCTTTTTCTGCACATCTCTTGCCTCTTTCATCACTTCTCTTGCTTCTTTCTGCATCTCACTTTCTTCCTTCTACATCTCTCTTGCTTCTTTCTGCTCTTCTCTTGCTTCTTTCTGTACCTCTTTTGCTTCTTACTGTACCCTCTTACCTCTTTCTGTATTTCCCTTGCCTCTTTCTGCACCACACTTCCTTCTTTCTGTACCTTTCTTGCTTCCTTCTACACCTCTCCTGCTTCTTTCTGCTCCTCTCTTGCTTCTATCTACACCTTTCTTCTTTTTCTACATCTTTCTTCTTCTTTCTGTACTTTTCTCCCTCTTCCTGCAGTTCTATTGCTCCTTTCCGTACTTCTCTTGCCTCTTTCTGCACTTCTCTTGCCTCTTTCCGCACCTCTATTGCCTCTTTCATCACTTCTCATGCTTCTTTCTGCACCTCACTTTCTTCCTTCTGCATCTCTCCTGCTTCCTTCTGCTCCTCTATTGCTTCTTTCTGCACCTTTCTTCCTCTTTCTGTACTTGTATTTCTCTTTTGCACTTCTCTTGATTCTTTCTGCACTTTCCTCTTTCATTACCTCTCTTTGTTATTCCTGCACTTCTCTTGCCTCTTTCTGCACCTCTATAGCCTCTTTCTGCACTTCTCTTGCCTCTTTCTGCACCTCTCTTGCCTCTCTCTGTATTTCTCTTGCCCAGTTCTACACATTGTTCGCCCTCTTTCTGTACCCCCCTGCTTATTTCTGCACTTTTCTGGCTTCTTTCTGCACCTCTCTTGCTTGTTTCTGTACCCATCTTGCCTCTTTGGTACCTCTCTTGCCTCTTTCTGCACCTCTCTTGAATCTTTCTGCACTTCGCTTGACTCTTTCTTCACCTATGTTGCTTCTTTCTCCATTTCTCTTACTTCTTTCTGGACCTCTCTTGCAACTTTCTTTAATTCTCTTGCTTCTTTCAATACCTCTCTTTCTTTTACTGTGCACTTCTATTGTCTCTTTGTTCAATTCTCTTGCTTCTTTCTGCACTTTTCTTATCTATATTTGTACATCTCCTGTCTATTTATGCTAATTTCTTCCTCTTTCTGCACCTTGCTTGCCTCTTTCTGCACTTATGTTGCTTCTTTCTGTATATATCTTGCCTCTTTCTGCATCACTCTATCCTCTTTCATCACTGCTCTTGCTTCTTTCTGCAGCTCACTTTCTTCCTTCTGTATCTCTCTTGCTTCTTTCCGCTCATTTATTGCTTCTTTCTGTACCTCTCTTGCTTCTTTCTGTACCTTCTTCATTCTATCTGCACCTCTCTTGCCTCTTTCTACACCTCTCTTGCTTCTTTCTGCACATCTCTTGCTTCTATCTGTAGCTTTCTTTCTCTTTCTGCACCTTTCTTCCTCTTTCTTCACTTCTTATGCCTCTTTCTGCTCCTATCTTGCCTCTCTCTTAATTTCTCTTGCCTCTTTCCGTACCTCTCTTGCCTATTTCCGTACCTCTCTTGCCTTGTTCTGCACCCCATTTGCCCTCTCTCTGCACCCCTCTTGCTTCTATCTGCATGTCTCTTGCTTCTTTCTGTATTTCTCTTGCTTCTTTCTGTACCTCTTTTTTCTCTTTCTGTACCCCTCTTGCCTCTTTCTGCACCTTGCTTTCCTCATTCTGTACTTTGTTTGCCTCATTCTATACCTCATGCTTTTTCTGAACCTCACTTGCTTCCTTCTGCATCTTTCTTCCTTTTTTGAGCACCACTCTTCCCTCTTTCTGTATCTCCCATGCCTCTTTCTGCCCCTCACTCTCTTCTTTCTGCACCTCTTTTGCTTCCTTCTATCCCTCTCATGCTTATTTATGCACTTCTCTTGCTTCTATCTGCACCTTTCTTCCTCTTTCTGCACCTTTCTCCCTCTTTCAGTACTTTTATCTCTCTTTCTGTATTTCTCTTGATTTTTTTCTGCACTTTTATTTCCTCTTTCTGTACCCCTCTTGCCTCTTTCTGTACTTCTCTTGCCCGTGCTACACTTCGTTCACCCTCTTTCTGTACCCCCTTGCTTCTTTCTGCACTTCTCTTGCTTCAATCTGAACCTCTCTCGCTTCTTTCTGTACCCGTCTTGCCTCTTTCTGTGCCACTCTTGCCTCTTTCTGCCCCTCTCTTGCCTCTATCTGCACTTCGCTTGCCTCTTTCTGCACCTATGTTGCTTATTTCTGCACTTCTCTTGCCTCTTTCTGGATGTCTCTTGCAACTTTCTTCACTTCTCCTGCCTCTTTCTACACTGCTCTTCCTTTTTCTGTATACTTGTGCTTCTTTCAGCACCTCTTGTGCTGCTTTCTGTACCTCTCTTTCTTCTTTCTGTACTTCTATTGTCTCTTTCTTCAATTCTCTGCTTCTTTCTGCACTTCTCTTACCTCTTTTTGTACCTCTCCTGCCTCTTTCTGCCCATTTCTTCCTCTTTCTTCTCCTCCCTTGCCTGTTTCTGCACTTGTTTTGCCTCTTTCTGAACCTCTGTTGCTTCTTTCTGTACTTCTCTTGTTTCTTTCTGTACCACTCTTGCCTCTTTCATGACTACTCTTGCTTCTTTCTGCACGTCACTTTCTTCCTTCTGCATCTCTCTTGCTTCTTTCTGCTCCTTCCTTGTTTCTTTCTGTACCTCTCTTGCTTCTTTCTGTAGCCTCTTGTTTCTTTCTGCACCTCTCTTGCTTCTTTCTGTATGTCTCTAGCTTCCTTCTGCAACTCTTGTGCTTCGTTCTGTATCTTTCTTGCTACTATCTGTACCTTTCTTCCTCTTCCTGCACTTCTCCTTCCTCTTTCTGTACCTATTTTTCTTCTTTCTGCACTTCTCTTGCCTCTTTGCACACCTATATTGCCTCTTTCTAAGCTTCTTTTCCCTCTTTCTGCACCTCTCTTGCCTCTTTCTGCATTTCTCTTGCCTTGTTCTGCCCTCTTTCGCCCTCTCTCTGCACCCCTCTTGATTCTTTTTGCACTTCTCTTGGCCCTTTCTGCACATCTCTTGCCTCTTTCTAGACTTCTCTTTCCTCTTTTTTTACCTCTCTTACATATATCTGCACTTCTCTTTCCTCTTTTTTTTTTACCTCTCTTACACATATGTGCACTTCTCTTGCCTCTTTCTATACCTCTCCTCCTCTTTCTGCAAACCTTTGCTTCTTTATGCACTTCTCTTGCTGCTTTCTGCACCTCTCTTGCTTTGTTTTGCACTTCTTTTGCCTCTTACTGTACCCCTCTTGCCTCTTTCTGCACTTCTTTTGCATCTTTATGCACCTCTCTTACCTCTCTCTGTACTTATCTTGCCCGTTCTACACTTCGTTCACCCTCTTTCTGTACCCCCTTGCTTCTTCCTGCACTTCTCTTGCTACAATCTGAACCTCTCTTGCTTCTTTCTGTACCTGTCTTGCCTCTTGCTGTGCCAATCTTGCCTCTTTCTGCCCCTCTCTTGCCTCTATCTGCACTTCGCTTGCCTCTTTCTGCAGCTATGTTGCTTATTTCTGCACTTCTCTTGCCTCTTTCTGGATGTTTCTTACAACTTTCTTCACTTCTCCTGCCTCTTTCTACACTGCTCTTCCTTTTTCTGTATACTTGTGCTTTTTTCAGCACCTCTTGTGCTGCTTTCTGTACCTCTCTTTCTTCTTTCTGTACTTCTATTGTCTCTTTCTTCAATTCTCTGCTTCTTTCTGCACTTATCTTACCTCTTTTTGTACCTTTCCTGCCTCTTTCTGCCCATTTCTTCCTCTTTCTGCTCCTCCCTTGCCTGTTTCTGCACTTGTTTAGCCTCTTTCTGCACCTCTGTTGCTTCTTTCTGTACTTCTCTTGTTTCTTTCTGCACCACTCTTGCCTCTTTGATGACTTTTCTTGCTTCTTTCTGCACCTCACTTTCTTCCTTCTGCATCTCTCTTGCTTCTTTCTGCTGTTTTCTTGTTTCTTTCTGTACCTCTCTTGCTTCTTTCTGTACCCTCTTGTTTCTTTCTGCACCTCTCCTGCTTCTTTCTGTATGTCTCTTGCTTCCTTCTGCAACTCTTGTGCTTCCTTCTGTACTTTTCTTGCTACTATCTGTACCTTTCTTCCTCTTCCTGCACTTCTCCTTCCTCTTTCTGTACCTCTTTTTCTTTTTTCTGCACTTCTCTTGCCTCTTTACACACCTATATTGCCTCTTTCTAAGCTTCTCTTCACTCTTTCTTCACCTCTCTTGCCTCTTTCTGCATTTCTCTTGCCTTGTTCTGCACTCTTTCACCTTCTCTCTGCACCCCTCTTGATTCTTTTTGCACTTCTCTTGGCTCTTTCTGCACATCTCTTGCCTCTTTCTAGACTTCTCTTTCCTCTTTTTTACCTCTCTTACACATAACTGCACTTCTCTTGCCTCTTTCTATACCTCTCCTCCTCTTTCTGCAAACTCTTGCTTCTTTATGCACCTCTCTTGCTGCTTTCTGCACCTCTCTTGCTTTGTTTTGCACTTCTTTTACCTCTTTCTGCAATTCTCTTGCCTCTTTCTATTCTTCTCCTACCTCTTTCTACACCTCTCTTGCCTCTTTCTGCACATTTCTTCCTCTGTTTGTACTTCTCTTGCTTGCTCCTGCACTTCTTTTGCTTCTTTCTGCACCTCTCTTTCTCTTTTCTATACCCCTCTTGCCTCTTTCTGTACCTCCCTTGCATCTTTCTGCACTTCTTTTGCCTCGGTCTTCAATTTGCTTGATTATTTCTTCACTTCTCTTACCTCTTTTTGTACCTCCTTTGCCTCTCTGCCTCTTTCTGTAATTCTCTTGCCGCTTTCTACACCTATCTTACCTCTTTCTACATATGTCTTCCCCTTTCTTCACCTCTCTTGCTTCTTTCTGTACTTCTCTTGCGTCTTTATGGACCTCTCTTGCCTATTACTGCATCTCTCTTGCCTCTTTCTGTACCTTTCTTGCCTCTTTCTACAATTCCCTTGAATTTTTATGCCCCTCTCTTGCTCATTTCAGCAACCCTCTTGCCAATTTCTACACTTCTCTTGCTTCTTTCTGTACCTCTCATGCCTCTTTCTGCACCTCTCTAGCCTCTTTCTGCAACTCTCTTGCCTCATTCTTCACATCTCTTGCCACTTTCTGTATCTTTCTTCTTCTTTCTGCAACTGTCTTGCTTCTTTCTGTACCTCTCTTGCTTTCTGATTCCTACTTGCATATTTCTGCAACCCTCTTGCCTCTTCCTGTACCTCTCTTGCTTCTTTCTGCATATATATTGCCGCTTTCTACACCTCTCTTGCCTCTTTCTGCACCTCTGTTGCTTCTTTCTGCATTTCTTTTTCCTCTTTCTAAACATCTCTTGCCTTTTTCTGTATTTCTCCTGCCTTTATGCGCACCTCTCTTGCTTTTTTCTGCACCTCTATTTCTTCCTTCTGCACCTCTATTGCCTGTTTCATCACTTCTTTTACACTTTACTTGCTTCTTTATGCACCTCTTTTGCTTCTTCCTGTACCTCGCATGCTTTTTTCAATACTTCTCTAGCCGATTTCTGCACCCCTCTTTCTGCACTTCTCTTGCCTGCTTCTGCAACTCTCTTGCCTCTTTCTAAGTTTCTCTAGCCACTTTCTGTACCTCTCTTGCTTCTTTTTCCACCTCTCTTGCTTCTTTCTACACTTCTTCTTCCTCTTTATGTACTTCACTTACCTCTTTTAGAACTTCTCTTGCTTCTTTATGCACATTTCTTCCTCTTTCTGCAACTCTCTTGCTTGTTTCATCACTTCTCTTGCCTCTTTTTGCACCTCTCTTGCCCCTTTCTACACCTCTTTTTCTTCTTTCTGAACCTCTCTTGCTTCTTTCTGTACCTCTCTTGCTTCTTTCATCAGTTCTCTTGCCAATTTTTGCATCTCACTTTCTTTGTTATGCATCTCTCTTGTTTTTTCGTGCTCTGCTCTTGCTTCTTTCTGCAACTCTCTTGCTTCTTTCTGTTACCTCTTGCTTCTTTCTGCACTTTTCGTGCCTCTTTCTGCACCTCACTCTCTTCTTTCTGCACCTCTCTTGTTACCTTCTGCAGCTCTTTTCCTTCTTCCTCCACTTCTCTTGCTTATATCTGCACCATTCTTCCTCTTTTTACACCTATCTTACCTCTTATCCTCTTATCCTCTTATGTGGTTATCCAGCGAAACGCTGAATAACCGCATCTTACAAGCTCTCGATCACACAGCCCCCTGGACCAATAATAGACCATGGAGGCAATTAAATCGGCACCTTGTTTTGGGCCCGAGCTTGTTAAGGAAAAGGCAGCCTGTAAACAACTTGAGAGACGCTGGAGGAAAGGTTATTCAGCGGCAGACAGGATGACCTACAAAACTAAGCTCAAGGGCTATCATGCTCTGATTAGAAAGTATCGGACGGCCCACTATAACGACAGGATAGAGGAGGCAGATAACTCAGCTAAAGAACTGTTTGCTGTGTTTAAGGAAGTTGGCTCCCTCTCCAGCATTGCCGCTCCTCTGGAATGCTCGGTGGAATCCTGCGACCAGGTGGCCCAATTGTTCGCTGACAAAGTGGGGAAAATGTATTCCTCATTTCCGGTGGAGGCTAGAACTAAGGGCATGACAGAAGATGCTACTCTAAATTCCGAAGGAACTGAGTTACTAGTATCCTTCAGTACTCCCCAAGAGGACATCTTAATCGACATAGCATCCAAAATTAAAACAGGCTCCCCCAATGATCCGGCGCCCGCAAAAATACTTAGGGAAAGTATAAATATATTGGAACCTCACATACGCCATCTGCTGGATCTATCTTTTGGTTCAGGGAGTGTCCCGTCAGCATGGAAAGAGGCAGTAGTACTCCCGCTGAAGAAAAAATCCAATATCAGTGCAAAGCAACTAGATAACCTACAACCAATCTCCTTCCTCCCCTATTTCTCAAAAATGGCAGAGAAAGTTGTCAATAAGTAATTGACAGAGTACATCAAAACCTGTAACCTTCTACACCCAACCCAATCAGGTTTCCGGGCGTCATATTCGACCGAATCTGCCTTACTCCTGTCAACAGAAACCATACGCAAGCTGGTGGATGAAGGCCATACCACAGCACTGATCCTTTTGGATCTGAGCGCAGCTTTCGACACTGTAGCACATCACATCTTGCTGCAGTGTCTGAAAAAAGGAGGAGTAAGCGGCAGAGCTCTGGAGTGGCGAGAATCGTTCCTTCGGGATCGGAGTTTTTGAGTTGCCCAGGGCCCACATCGGTCGAAATGTGTTAGGCTAAATCAGGGAGTGCCCCAATGGTCTAGCTTGAGCCCCACCCTTTTTAATCTCTATGTAACACCTATAGCAGAGATTACTGAAAGGTTTGGGGTTCAAGTAGTAACCTATGCAGACGACACCCAACTTGTGGTGTCCCTTGCACAGTCAGACGGGGCAGCAGCGAGCAACTACTCGATGTGCCTTCAAGCTATAGCAGCCTGGATGGCCAATAATTGCTTGAAATTAAATGGCAGCAAGACAGAGGTGTTGATGGTGGGACATGCACCATCTGTCTGGACATCGGCATGGTGGCCGCAGGTGCCGGGGCCTTTACCCTCACTCAGCGAACAAGTGAGGAATATAGGTATTTGGCTGGACAGCAAAATTTCCTTTGAGCAACATACTACTCGGGTGGCTGGTCAATGCTTTGGTATTTTGAGAAATATGCGGAAAACATTGGATTTACTCCCCACGACGGCCAGGAAGACCCTGGTTCATGCTCTTGTTAACTCGAGATTGGATTATGGGAACGTCTTGTACTTAGGAGCCAATATCAGATGCATCACCAGGCTCCAGCGGATACAGAATAAGGCGGCCCGCATGATTTTGAAGCTACCTAAAAGAGCATCATCTAAGAAAGCCCTGGAATCCCTCCACTGGTTCCCGATATAAGAACGGGTGCTCTATAAAACCTTGCTGATTAGCCATCGCATCATGCAGGGGAAGGGGCCATACTACCTTCTGGAACTACTGAGCCCATATGTCCCTGGCCGTGAATTGAGATCTTCCGGGAAAGGGCTGGTGAAGGTTCCTAGGTTTAGAAGAGCTCAGATGGGTGGGCGCTCCTTCCGAGTACAAGCTGCTCCACATTGGAATAGACTCCCACTTGAAATGCATTCAGAGATTCCGGAAAGCACTTTCCGGAAACAACTGAAAACCTACCTCTGTCCTCCGGTTAGAGAGTGTGGGGGATAGTAGGAGAGTCAGGTGGGGATGAATTGTCTGATTGACTGGTGCTAGCCACACTTAGCGCGGGGACACACTGTCCTCAGTGTAACCAGGCGCTCTATAAAACGTATTATTATTATTATTATTATTATTATTATTATTATTATTATTATTATTATCATTATTATTATTATTTTCTGCACATTTCTTTATCTTTATGCACTTTTATTCCTCTTTCTGCAGTTCTCTTGCTTCTTTCTGCAATTCTCTTGCCTCTTTCTGTACCTCTCTTACTTATTTCTGCACTTCTCTTGCCTCTTTCTGCACTTCTCTTGCCTCGTTCTGCACCTCCCTTGACTCGTTTTGCATATTTCTTCCTCTTTCTGCAACACTTGTGCTTCTTTCTGCACTTCTCTTTCTTTTCTTTGCAGCACTCTTGCTTCTTTGTGCACAGCTCCTACCTCTTTCTGCAGCACTCTTCCCTCTTTCTGTACCTGTCTTGCCTCTTTCAGCACCTCGCTTGCCTCTTTCTGCACTTATCTTGCCTTTTCCGTACCTCTGTTGTTTCTTTCTGTACTTCTCTTGCCTTTTCTGCACCTCTCTTGCCTCTTTCATCCATGCTCTTGCTTCTTTATGCACATTTCTACCTCTTTCTGCAACTCTCTTGCCTCTTTCTACACTTCACTCCCTTCTTTCTGCACCTATCTTGCTACCTATTGCAGCTCTTTTGATTCTTTCTCCACTTCTCTTGTGTCTGTCTGCACCATTCTTCCTCTTTCTGTACCTTTCTTCATCTTCCTGCACTTTTATTCTTTTTTCTATAGTTCTCTTGCTTCTTTCTGTATTTTTCCTGCCTCTTTCTGTACCTCTCTTGCTTCTTTCTGTACTTCTCTTGCCTCTTTCTGCACCTCACTCTCCTCTTTCTGTGCCCCTCTTGCTACCTTTTGCATCTCTCCTGCTTCTTCCTCCACTTCTTTTGCTTCTATCTGCACCATTCTGCCCCTTTCTGCACCTTTCTTCTTCCTTATGCACTTGTATTGCTCTTTCTGCAGTTCTCTTGCTTCTTTCTGCAGTTCAGTTCTCTTGCCTCTTTCTATACCGCTCCTCCTCTTTCTGCAAACTCTTGCTTCTTTATGAACCTCTCTTGCTGCTTTCTGCACCTCTCTTGCTTCTTTTTGCACTTCTTTTGCCTCTTTCTGCAATTCTCTTGCCTCTTTCTGTACTTCTCCTACCTCTTTCTACACCTCTCTTGCCTCTTTCTGCACATTTCCTCCCCTGTCTGTACTTCTCTTGCTTGCTCCTGCACTTCTTTTGCTTCTTTCTGCACCTCTCTTTCTCTTTTCTGCACCCCTCTTACCTCTTTCTGTACCTCCCTTGCATCTTTCTGCACTTCTCTTGCCTCGGTCTTCAATTTGCTTGCTTATTTCTTCACTTCTCTTACCTCTTTTTATACTTCTTTTGCCTCTCTGCACATTTTTTCTTCTTTCTGTACCTCTCTTGCCTCTCTGCACATTTCGTCCTCTATCTGCACCTCTCTTGCTGTTTCTGCACTTCTCTTCCTTCTTTCTGCACGTTGCTTGCCTCTTTCTGCACTTGATTTGCCTCTTTCTGCACCTCTGTTGCTTCTTTTAGCACTTTTCTTGCCTCTTTCTGCACCTCTCTTACCTCCTTCATCACTTCTCTTGCTTCTTTCTGTAACTCACTTTCTTCCTTCTGCATCTCTCTAGCTTCTTTCTGCTCCTCTCTTGCCTCTTTCTGCACCTCTCTTGCCTCTTTATGTACCTAACTATCTTCTTTCCGCACCTCTCTTGCTTCTTACTGCACCTTGTGAACTTCTTTCAGTGCTTCTCATGCTTCTATCTGTACCTTTCTTCCTCTTTTTCCACATTTCTTCCTCTTTCTGCACTTGTATTCTTCTTTCTGCAGTTCTCGTGTTTCTTTCTGTACTTCTCTTTCCTCTCTCTGTACCTCTCTTGCCTCTTTCTGCACTTCTCTTGCATCTTTCAATACCTCTTTTGCCCTCTCTCTGCACCACTTTTGCTTTTGTCTGCACCTCTCTTGCAGCTTACTGCATTTATCTTGCCTTTTTGTGTATCTCTCTTGCTTCTTTTTGCACCCCTCTTGCCGCTTTCTGCACCTCTATTACTTCTTTCTGTATTTCTCATGCTTTTTCTGCACCTCTCTTTCTTCTTTCTTCTCCCCTCTTGCTGATCCTATCTTGCCTCTATCTGCGCCTCTCTTGCCGCTTTCTGTACTTCTCTTGACTTTTTCTGCATTTCTCTTACCACTTTCTTTACCTCCCTTGACTATTTCTATATATTCATTCCTCGTTCAGTTTCTCTCTTGCCTCTTTCTGCACCTCTCTTGCCTCTTTATGTACCTAACTATCTTCTTTCCGCACCTCTCTTGCTTCCTACTGCACCTTGTGAACTTCTTTCAGTACTTCTCATGCTTCTATCTGTACCTTTCTTCCTCTTTTTCCACATTTCTTCCTCTTTCTGCACTTGTATTCTCCTTTCTGCAGTTCTCTTGCTTCCTTCTGTACTTCTTTTTCCTCTCTCTGGACCTCTCTTGCCTCTTTCTGCACTTCTCTTCTTTCTATACCTCTTTTGTCCTCTCTCTGCACCTTCCTCTTTCGGCACCTCTCTTGCTTTTTTCTGCACCCCCTTGCCTATTTCTGCACCCCTCTTGACTCTTTCACTACCTCTCTTGTTTCTTTTTACATCCCCTTTACCGCTTTCTGCACCTCTATTGCTTCTTTCTGTACTACTCTTGCTTTTTCTGCACCTCTCTTTCTACTTTCTTCTCCAATCTTGCATCTTGCTGCACCTATCTTGCATCTTTCTGTACCTCTCTTGCCTCTTTCTGCACCTCTCTTGACTTTTTCTTGATTTCTCTCACCTCTTTCTGTACCTTCCTTGCCTCTTTCTACATATTTATTCCTCTTTCTGTATCTCTCATGCCTCTTTCTGCATTTCTCTTGCTTCATTCTGCACCTCGCTTTTTCCTTTCAGTACTTCTCTTGCCTCTTTCTACACTTCTCTTGCTTCGTTCAGCACTTTCCTTGCTTCTTTCTGTTTCTCTCTTGCTTCTTTCTGCACTTCACTTGCCTTTTTCTGCAATGTCTCTTTCCTCTTTCTGTACCATGTTTCCTCTTTCTTCCTCTTTATACAACTCTCTTGTTTCTTTCTGCAACTCATGTGCTTCTTTCTGCACACATGTCGCCTCTTTCTATACATCTCTTGTCTCTTTATGCAACTCTCTTGCCTCTTTCTGTGCTTCTCTTTCCACTTTATGTACCTATCTTCCTTTCTCTGGAACTCTCTTGCTTCTTTCTGCACTTCTCTGCTTCTTTATGCACCCTCTTGCCTATTTCTGTACTTCTCTTGCCTCTTTCTGCATATTTCTTCTGCTTTTTACTCCTCTGTTACCTCTTTCTTTACTTCTCTTGCTTTTTTCTGCACTTATCTGGCTTCTTTCTGCACCCCTCTTACCTATTTCTGTACCCCTCTGCCTCTTTCTTCACCGTTCTCACCCCTTTCTGTACCTCCCTGCCTATTTCTGCACTTCTGTTACCTCTTTCTGTACCTTTGTTGCATCTTTCTGCACCTCTCTTGCCTCTTTCTGTAGCTCCCTTGCCTCTTTCTGTAAATGTGTTCCTTTTTCTGCACATATCTTGTATCTTTCTGTGGTTTTCTTGCCTCTTTCTGTACATCACTCTCTTCTTTCTTCACCTCGCTTGCTTTTTTCTGGACCTGACTTGCTTCTTTGTTTGCACCTTACTCTCTTCTTTCTGCACCTCTCTATCTTCTTGTCTCTTGTTTCTTTCTACAACTTTCTTCCTCTTTCTGCATCATTCTTGCTTCTTTCTTCGCCCCTGAGAACTCTTTCTACATCTCTCTTGCCTCTTCCTGCACCTCTCTTTTTCTTTCTGCATATTTCTTCTTCTTTTTGTACCTCTCTTTCCTCGTTCTGCACATCTCTTGCTTCTTTCTGCAAACCTCATGCTTCTTTCTGCACTTTCCTTGCCTCTTTTATCACTTCTCTAGCTTAGTTCTATACATTACTTGTTTCTTTTAGCACCTCACCTGCTTCTGTATGCATCCCTCTTGCCTCTTTCTATACCTCTCTTGCCTCTTTCTGTAAATTCCGTCCACTTTCTGTACTTCCCTTGCCTCTGTCTGCAGTTCACTTGCCTTTTCCTGTACCTCTGTTGCTCCTTTCTGCACTTCTATTTCCTATGTCTGCACCTCTCATGCCTCTTTCTGTACTTCTCTTGCCTCTTTCTACACTTCTCTAGCTTCTTTCAGCACTTTCCTTGCTTCTTTCTGCACACCTCTTGCTTCTTTCTGCACTTCTCCTGCCTTTTTTGAAATGTCACTTTCCTCTTTCTGTACCCTCTTTTGCCTCTTTCTGTATATTTCTTCCTCTTTCTGCACCTCTCTTGCCTCTTTCTGCACCTCTCCTGCCTCTTTCTGTGCTTCTCTTTCCACTTGCTGTACCTTTCTTCCTCTTTCTGCATCTCTCTTGCTTCTTTCTGTACCTCTCTTGCTTCTTTCTGCACCTCTCTTGCTTCTTTTTGTACCCCCTTGCCTATTCCTGCACCTCATTTCTGTTGCCTTTTTCCATACTTCTGCTTTTTACTGTACCTCCCTTGCCTCTTTGTGCACATTTCTTCCTCTTTTTGCATCTCTCTAGCTTGCTCCTGTACTTCTCTTGCTTCTTTCTGCACTTCTCTTGCTTCTTTCTGTGCCTCTCTTGCATCTTTCTGTACCTTTCTTGCCTCTTTCTGTACTACTTTTGCCTCTTGCTGCACCTCTGTTGTTTCCTTTTGCACTTTCCTTGCATCTTTCTGCACCCCTCTTGCCGTATTCTACAATTCTCTTGCCTCTTTCTGAACCTCCCTTGCCTCTTTCTGCACATTTGTTCCTCTTTCTACACATCTCTTGCTTGCGCCTGCACTTCTCTTGCTTGTTTCTGCACCTCTCTTGCTTTTTCCTGCACCCCTCTTGCCTCTTTCTGCACCTCTCTTGCATCTTTCTGCACTAATCCTGCCTCTTTATGCACCTCTCTTGCCTTTATCTGCATTTGTCTTTCCGCTTACTGTACCTCTGTTGTTTGAATATGACACTTTACAATGCATGTGATACATCGCATGTCATTACAATGTGGTCACTGCAACGACCGCGTTGTTACATCGCATAACATTACAATGCAAGTGTTTACAACGACTTGCTGTAGGTGGCGTTTGATATTGAAATAGTATAATTTACTATTTAAACTCCAGTCTGTGCAACAGTAGGGAAGGTATTGGATTGTAAATCCAATTCCTTCTGCCCCCTTCAGCAAGTCGATGTAACGACTTGCTTTGTAAAGGTTTACAATGTATCAACGCAGTAGTTGTAACGGCCGCGTTGTAATGGCATGCAATGTATTGCATGCGATGCAAACAATGGTTCCCTCTGTTGCTTCTTTCTGCATCCCTCTTGCCTCTTTCAGTACCTCTCTTGCTTCTTTCTATATTTCTCCTGCTTCTTTCTACACCTCTCTAGCTTCTTTCAGCACCCCCTCTTATCTCTTTCTACAGCTCTCTTGTCTCTTTCTGCACCTCTCTTCCTCTTTTTGCAAAGTCTTGCTTCTTTCTGCACCTCTCATGCCACTTTCTACACCTCTCTTGCTTCTTTTTGCAATTCTCTTGCCTCTTTCTGTACTTCTCTTACCTCATTCTACACCTCTTATCCTATTTCTTCAAACTCTTGCTTCTTTCTGTACCTCTCTTGCTGCTTTCTTCACCTCTCTTGCTTCTTTCTGAAATTCTCTTTCTGTACTTCTCTTACCCATTTCTATACCACTCTTGCCTCTTTCTGCACATTTCTTCCTCTTTCTGCACCTCTCTTGCTTTTGTATTCATCCCTCTTCTCTCTTTCTGCATATTTCTTGCATCTTTCTGCACCACTCTGCCTCTTTCTGCACCTCTCTTGCATCTTTCCGCATTTCCCTTGCCTCTTTCTGTACCTCTATTGCTTCTTTCTGCACCCCTCTTGCCTCTTTCTGCACCACTATTGCTTTTTCTTTACTTCTCTTGCTTTTTCTACACCTCTCTTTTTTCTCCACTCTTGCTTCTTACTGCACCTATATTGCCTCTATCTGTACCTCTCTTGCCTCTTTCTGCACCTCTCTTGACTTTTTCTGCATTTCTTTTATCTCTTTCCGTACATCCCTTGCCTCTTTCTACATATTTATTCCTCTTTCTGTATCTCTCTTGCTTCTTTCTGCACTTCTCTTCCTTCTTTCTGCACTTCGTTTACCTCTTTCTGTACTTCTCTTGCCTCTTTCTATACCTATCTTG
This sequence comes from Lissotriton helveticus, assembly GCF_964261635.1. Taxonomy (NCBI): domain Eukaryota; kingdom Metazoa; phylum Chordata; class Amphibia; order Caudata; family Salamandridae; genus Lissotriton; species Lissotriton helveticus. The sequence continues at coordinate 542,178,532 of NC_136071.1, read as the reverse complement.
CTTCTATCTCCATATTTCTTCCTCTTTCTGCACCTCTGTTATCTCTTTCTTAACTTCTCTTGCATCTTTCTGAACCTCTCTTGCATCTTTCTGCACCTCTCTTGCCTTTTTCTGTACTTCTGTTACCTCTTTCTGTATCTTTGTTGCATCTTTCTGCACTTCTCTTGCCTCTTTCTGTACTTCCTTTGCCTCTTTCTGTACATTTCTTCCTCGTTCTGCACCACTCTTGTTTCTTTCTGTGATTCTCTTACCTCTTTCTGTACCTCTCTTTCCTTGTTCTGCACATCTCTTGCTTCTTTCTGCAAACCTCTTGCTTCTGTCTGTACTTCTCTTGCCTCTTTCATCACTTCTCTTGTTTCACTCTGTACATTACTTGCTTCTTTTAGTACCTCACTTGCTTCTTTATTCAACCCTATTGCCTCTTTCTGTACTTCTCTTGCCTCGTTCTGCACCTCTATTCCTCTTTCTGCAAACTCATGCTTCTTTCTGCACGTCTCTTGCTTCTTTCTGCACTTCTCCTGCCTCTTTCTGCAAGGTCTCTTTCCTCTTTCTGTACCCCTCTTTTGCCTCTTTCTGTACATTACTTCCTCTTTCTGCAACTCTCTTGCTTCTTTTTTCACTTCTCTTGCTTCTTTCTGCATCCCTTTTGCCTCTTTCTGCACCTCTCTAGCCTCTTTCTTTAAATCTCTTGCCTCTTTCTGCACTTCTCTTTCCACTTGCTGTACTTTTCTTCCTATTTCTGAATCTCTCTTGCTTCTTTCTGCACCTCTCTTGCTTCTTTCTACACCCCTTGCCTATGTATGTACCTCTCTTGCCTCTTTCAGTACCTCTATTGCCTCATTCTGTACCTTTCTTGCCCTTTTTTCTACTTCTCTTGCTTCTTTCTGTGCCTCCCTTGCCGCTTTCTGCACATTTCTTCCTCTTTCTGCAACTCTCTTGCTTGCTCCTGTACTTCTCTTGCTTCTTTCTGCACTTCTCTTGCTTCTTTCTGTACCTCTCTTGCCTCTTTCTGCACCTTTCTTGCCTCTTCCTGTGCGTCTTTAGCCTCTTACTTTACCTCTATTGTTTCTTTTTGCACTTCTCTTGCTTCTTTCTGCGCCTCTTTTGCACCTTTCTGCAATAATCTTGCCTCGTTCTGCACATCTCTTGCTTCTTTTTGCAAACCTCTTTTTTTCTGTATGTACTTCTCTTGCCTCTTTCATCACTTCTCTTGCTTCATTCTGTACATTACTTGCTTCTTTTAGCACCTCAATTGCTTCTTTATGAACAGCATCAATGGGTAACGTCTTGGTTAAAAACAGTCCAGAAGATCAAGAAACATGCACATGGCTAACAGCTAGGAAGGGATTTTACAGATGCTCCAGCTGTAAGGTCTGCCAGTTTGGAATAAACAAGACGTCCTACAAAACAGTTTTTAGTGACCATACCCATTAGATAAATCAATATCTGTCCTGCAAAACAGAATTTGCGGTAAATGCATTAGTTTGTAGCTGCAACCTGTATTATATAGGCAGCACAAAACTGGCAGTACACAAAAGGATACTGCAACATACACGTGTCATCTTAAACAACAATCCAAGCTACCCAGTTGCCAGGCATTTTAAAGATAAGCATAGCAGCAGTCTTAAACATTTTAATTATTTTGTTTTAGATGCAGTGCCACCCAATAGAAGAGGGGCAACAGGGAGGCTAAATAAAGGTGCTTAGAAACAAGGTATATCCTTGAAATTGATACAAAGCACCCTGGAGGACTCAACACTAGTGATGATATTTACACGTATCCTTAGATATCTGCATGGAGATAGCAATGCAGTAATTATAACTGAATATCCGAATCACCACACTGTATATATCATGAAATTGTATATCGACATTTTTTACATATGTAATTGTACACCTGCAATTTTACACTTATATATATATATATATATATATATATATATATATATATATATATATATATATATATTACCTACTGGCGGTCGCCAGTAGGTATATATAGTTAGGATTTTTTCTCTATGGGTTTTTTGAAAATTCTATGTCTAATAACTTTGGCGTTTGTGGACGGAATTGGCTGAAATTTTCAGGAAAATGGCACATTTTGTTTCTGAGCAGCCCCTGAAAATTTTGGGGGGGTTCGTCAAGGGGGGGCCGAGAAAAAAGGGGGGTCCCAAAACGCGTTTTTCCCATGTTAATTTCCATAGGGCGGTTGGCCTCACTTTTAGCCCGAACGGCTGAATGGATTTGCACGAAACTTGGCAAAATTGTAGGGACTGGTAGCCCGATGTGCCTTTTGTAGGTCTCAATATATGTGCTCCAGTGGATTTTGAGAAATTAACGTTTAAAAAAAGATATATATCTGTAACAGCGGACCGGTTAGCGCTCTGGTTCGCGGACTTTTCGCGCAACGGAGCTTTGTGAAGCGAAGCTGATTGGTTCTCCGGCGTCTGTCAACATTCCAAACAGTCCGTAGCGGCCGCCATCTTGTCTCTCGGTAGGATCGAGAGACAAGAGGAGGCCAAAGCGAAGGGGCAAATGACCATAAGGGGGCATAGTACATTGTCGCTCACCCCCTAGGTTTGATGTGGAGGTTTTAAAAGGGCCCCGCGGGGCAAAAAAAAATAAAAATAATAATAATCGAACAGCTGAATGGATTTGCACGAAACTTGGCAAAATTGTAGGGACTGGTAGCCCGATGTGCCTTTGCTAGATCTCAATATATGTGCTCCAGTGGATTTTGAGAAATTAACGTTCAAAAAAAGGTATATATCTGTAACAGCGCACCGCTTCGCGTACTTTTCGCGTTACGGAGCTTTGCGAAGCGAAGCTGATTGGCTCTCCGGTGTCTGTAAACATTCCAAACAGTCCGTAGCGGCCGCCATCTTGTCTCTCGGTAGGATCGAACAGCTGAATGGATTTGCACGAAACTTGGAAAAATTGTAGGGACTGGTAGCCCGATGTGCCTTTGCTAGGTCTCAATATATGTGCTTCGGTGCATTTTGAGAAATTAACGTTCAGAAACAAGATATATATCTGTAACAGCGCTCCGCTTCACGGAGATAAAATTATATGTGTATTACCTAGCTGTTGCTTTTGTTGATTATTTTTTTTTTTTTTTTATTTTTTAAGGATTGTTTATTGTGTTTCATAATTTATTAAACTTTCTAACGCGGCGCGTCATATGACGCATTACGCGACAACGCAGGTCCAGAATATAGTCAAAATGTCTCCACCAACCAGCGGACGGCACACAACCCCTTTCAGCAGGCTAAATAGTTCTGTTAAATGACAACAGAAGGGACAGGCAACAAGAACCATCAGTCAAAGAGGGGAGGGCAAGTTCTTCTCTACCGGGTCACGTTGGAGCGCTACCGGAACTGATCGAATTGGTAGTCTACAGTGTTTCTGGATGTTTCAGACTGAAGCTGGCGTTAGCATGAGAGCACCACCATTTCGTAGCTCCGTCGTGGCCATTCCACGAGCAATCATGCTAGGCGCTCCCCACCAGAAGCCTGCGGGAGTCGGGGGCCCCCAAGACTTTTGTAGAATCTTCAAGGATGAGGGGACGCTTTCGAGAATGGAGCCCAAGCTCTAGCAGACAAGCGTCCGAGTTCCAAGGTGTCGCAGGCCCATTTAGTGGACCACGCCCAAATCTGAAGAGATGGCCGCCATTTTGAGAGTCCTGTGGCAGCCGCCTATCGCTGCACCGCAAGAGCGGGAGCAACTCAAGTACATGGTGAGCGAGACGCTGTAGTCGAAAGAGCGGGCGGTAAACAGCTGAATAGCGGAAGAGGCACAGTGTAGCAAAAGCGGGCTGAATGGCAAATGAAACGGAAAAGGGGTGCCCCACTACAGCGTGTCTTTAGGTGAAACGGATTGTGGAACAAGGTGAAGAATGGAAGAGTCACCAAAAGGAAAAAAGTTCCGCTTGACCCCGGGAGCCGGCCACCTATGTCGGGGGCGATCTCAGGCCACACCAGGGCAACACGACTTGGGGAGGGGGCCGGAGCCAAGCGCCCCCTCCGAGTCCGCGACATGACACCGTCCCTCGGGGGCCTCCGTCAAGCGGTTCAGGGTGGCACCGCATCACAACAGCCCCCACTTACTTTAAGAATAGTGAAGATGAAGCAATTGCAAATAGGCTTCAGACAATGTTACAAGCACTCCTCAAAACTTTGAACTTTCAGAGTGCATGAGTTGGGACAGCGAGGGGTGATTTGGTTTCTCGGATTTGGTTTCTCGGACTGTTTTTCTGGTCTCTCACCACTGGCATACTTTAACGTTTTCTTGTTTCTAGGACATTAATAGGTTTTATCATTACGTTATGTTATCGTTTCTTTGTTTGTTGTTTAATAAAAGTTCATGTTCATCAGTGGCCTACTGATTTTCGTTTTCCTATTTTTTTCTTTCCAGGTTGTTTCATGGTAAAGTTTCTGTTAACAGGATACAGTGATCACTTCGTTATTATTGCATATGTCCTTTTCACTAGGGGTGCTCTCTGGTCGGGCCAGATGACGTATCTCTAGTAAATGGTCCGGGTGAAAAAGGTGCATCAATCAGTGGGGAGTAGATAGGCATGACAGATTACAACGGGGGAGAAAGGTCCGCATTACGTACCCTTTCACTACTTGCAAAGATTTTCCTACGTTTATTTGCAAACAGGGAATACCTCCAAAAAGAACTAATTCCCAAACAGTCAATGTTCGGACAATCAATCAATCAATGAGGAATGAAATAGGTACGACGTGTTAAAGGCTTGCGTTACCTACCCTTCACTATCTGCAAAGGGAGAGAGAATATTCCTATTCTTCCTCGTTTGCAGGTAGAGAAGATCCTTAAGAGAATTAACTTCGAACAATTCAATGCTCGATTGAAAAAATCAACAAGGGGTACTGTGAACACAAATGAACGCCGCTTATGTACATACGCATTGCTATTTTCAACAGGTTGTTCCTAATGTTTCTATTTTAGCGAGGTCAAAAAGAGATCCCATTAGTGGCCTACTGATTTTGCTCGATTCCTTTTGTTTTTTTACACGATTTTTCGCTATCTGCAAAGACTAAAC